>NC_073647.1:58224847-58547347 GCF_029407905.1 Bubalus kerabau | reverse complement strand
GTGGATCATTATCATTTGTTAATAGATGTAATAAGAATGTGGTTTAAACAATATTTTTAACTTCTAACTGAATAATCTTGTTAGTACTAGTCTCTTTGCTTGAAGATCACATTTGTATTTCTTTTAAAGGGACATTAGCAACTGTTTGAGAGTTGCTAATGATAAACTTAGCCCCAACTAAGAATTTTGCATTAATGTAATCAGAAGAACTGAATGACCATTGAAAAGAAATTAACTTTTTCAATTTGAATCACCTATTATGTGTCTGTGTCCCACCAGAAGTATGCATTCCACACTTAGGAAAATTTAAATTAAACAAGTAATAGTTCAGATGCCGTAGTCTAAAATGAATTAAATGTGAGAAAGAAGCACAAAGCAAGAGTAAAAATATTGAATGAACAATCAGGGATGGTGAACTTACAATAATTGATGATATGAGACAGGAATAGAAACATTCATAGTAGCTGAAAATATAGTATATTTACAGTAATTAAAGATATATTTGAAGATATATCAGTTGATGTTTGCAATAATACCAAGATTTTTTTTTTTTTAACAGCAACCAATAGTCTTTTCTCCTTCATATTTCCAGTCAGTGACTGGATCAGCTCTGGCTCTGGAACTTATGTTTTTTCATTAAGAACAACCCCTATTTCAGTCCCTTAAAGCTTCAGTTCAGATGGGGACATATAATTTCATTCATAGTTCACTGACTAAGTCACAAGGCCAAAATGAAAATCAGTGAGGCAGGGCTTATGCTCCATATGGAAACACTGCAAGTCACATGGCCACAGATAAGAATATATAATTGTCTTATAAGAAGAATGAGTACAACTGACCCTTAAACAAGGTATGGATTTGGGACACCAATGCTCATGCATTGAAATGTTCTAAAATCTATGTATAGCTTAACATTTTAGCTTTATGTACACAGTCCTGCATCCAGAGTTTCAACCAACTGTGGGTTGTATAGTACTGTAGTAGTTCAAATCCATGTTTGTCAAGGGTCAACTGTAATTGGGAACAATATTATCTACCATAAGGGCCATGCTTGCAAAGGCCAGGGATAAATATAACTGTCACTACCATTTATTGAGTGCTTACTATGTACCCATCCCCTTCTAAGTGCTTTACATGCATTTTTCTCATCAACTCCCTTTGGTAATTCCTTATCCAAGGAGAGAGGTGTATGCCTACTCAGAGACTGATGAAAGAAATATGTGTGACAGGTACTTGCAGTACAACAATTTAAGAAAACAGCAACTATAAAAGGGAAACTGGACAAACAGTTAGCCCTACAGTGTTCAGACATGGAACACAAAAATAAATTTTGGAAGAATGCATTATGAAGCACACATGAGGAAATATACTGAATCTAGGAGATATTTTGGGACAAGAAATTTGGCAATTAAGGGGTTCATGACATTATAATTTGGGTATAGAAAAGATTTTTCTCTTAGTTCCAAACCAATGAAGCCTAGGATACATAAGTTATATTTTTTAAATCCATATTTCTGTTCTAATCATTGTCTTCTATTTTAAGTATAATCTCAACCAATCTTTTTCATTTTACGTCTTCTATTTTACTTTTCTTGAAGAAAATCAGAGATACCAAAGGAACATTTCATGCAAAAATGGGATCGATAAAGGACAGAAATGGTATAGACCTAACAGAAGCAGAAGATATTAAGAAGAGATGGCAAGAATACACAGAAGAACTGTACAAAAAAGAACTTCATGACCCAGATAATCATGATGGTGTGATCACCGACCTAGAGCCAGACATCCTGGAATGTGAAGTCAAGTGGGCCTTAGGAAGCATCACTACGAACAAAGCTAGTGGAGGTGATGGAATTCCAGTTGAGCTATTCCAAATCCTGAAAGATAATGCTGTGAAAGTGCTGCACTCAATATGCCAGAAAATTTGGAAAACTCAGCAGTGGTCACAGGACTGGAAAAGGTCAGTTTTCATTCCAATCCCAAAGAAAGGCAATGCCAAGGAATGCTGAAACTACCACACAATTGCACTCATCTTACACGCTAGTAAAGTAAAGCTCAAAATTCTCCAAGCCAGGCTTCAGCAATACGTGAACTGTGAACTTCCAGATGTTCAAGCTGGCTTTAGAAAAGGCAGAGGAACCAGAGATCAAATTGCCAACATCTGCTGGACCATCGAAAAAGCAAGAGAGTTCCAGAAAAACATCTATTTTTGCTTTATTGACTATGCCAAAGCCTTTGACTGTGTGGATCACAATCAACTGTGAAAAATTCTGAAAGAGATGGGCATGCCAGACCACCTGACCTGCCTCTTGAGAAATTTGTATGCAGGTCAGGAAGCAACAGTTAGAACTGGATATGGAACAACAGACTGGTTCCAAATAGGAAAAGGAGTACGTCAAGGCTGTATATTGTCACCCTGCTTATTTAACTTATATGCAGAGTACATCATGAGAAATGCTGGGCTGGAAGAAGCACAAGCTGGAATCAAGATTGCTGGGAGAAATATCAATAACCTCAGATATGCAGATGACACCACCCTTATGGCAGAAAGTGAAGAGGAACTAAAAAGCCTCTTGATGAAGGTGAAAGTGGAGAGTGAAAAAGTTGGCTTAAAGCTCAACATTCAGAAAACGAAGATCATGGCATCCGGTCCCATCACTTCATGGGAAACAGATGGGGAAACAGTGGAAACAGTGTCAGACTTTATTTTTCTGGGCTCCAAAATCACTACAGATGGTGACTGCAGCCATGAAATTAAAAGACACTTCCTCCTTGGAAGGAAAGTTATGACCAACCTAGATAGCATATTCAAAAGCAGAGACATTGCTTTGCCAACAAAGGTTCGACTAGTCAAGGCTATGGTTTTTCCTGTGGTCATGTATGGATGTGAGAGTTGGACTGTGAAGAAGGCTGAGCGCCGAAGAATTGATGCTTTTGAACTGTGGTGTTGGAGAAGACTCTTGAGAGTCCCTTGGACTGCAAGCAGATCCAACCAGTCCATTCTAAAGGAGATCAGCCCTGGGATTTCTTTGGAAGGAATGATGCTAAAGCTGAAACTCCAGTACTTTGGCCACCTCATGCGAAGAGTTGACTCACTGGAAAAGACTCTGATGCTGGGAGGGATTGGGGGCAGGAGGAGAAGGGGATGACAGAGGATGAGATGGTTGGATGGCATCACTGACTCGATGGACATGAGTTTGGGTGAACTCCGGGAGTTGGTGATGGACAGGGAGGCCTGGCATGCTGCGATTCATGGGGTTGCAAAGAGTAGGGCATGACTGAGAGACTGATCTGATCTGATTTTACTTTTAAAAAGTAGATTATTCAGCAATGCATGATAGAGGATGAAATTATCTTAGAATAAGAGTGTTATTGAACCATACTTTAGTCCATTTGCCTGACACACAGCAAAGCCAATCTATTGACATCCGTTTGCAGTGAAGGAAATACAAAGTTTGTTGTAGGGCACCACGCAAGGAGACTGGGCAGCTAATGCTCAAAAGACCCAAATTCCCTGGTGGCTTTCAAGGAAGGTTTTTTAAACACAGTGTGAAGGAGAGGGTCATGGAGTATGTGATAAGATCAGGCATAATTCTCTGGTTGATGGTGAGGTAACTGAGTGTTAATTCACAGATCTCAGTGATCAGTTTTCTGGTTGCCACTCTTCTAGAATCTACATGCTGATAGTGAGCATGCAATTAACTTCTTCCACCTGGGGAGGGGGGGGTTAGTATCTGCAGAACAACTCAAAGATATGGCTCAAGGTATTATCTACAGCTCTTGAGAAGAAACTAAACGTTCTTGACTTTGCTTTGTGGCTAATCAATTATTATTTTGTCTTGCTTGATTGCTTTACTTTGTTTATACATTTTCTCACTTGTCTGATTAAATTTGCTCTTTGGAACTCAAGGAAGCCTAGGAGTCTAAAGCTTTTCTACAAACAAGTGTCAGGGGACAGAGGGTCTGTCCCTAAGAAGGACCAACAGGGACCTGATTTGTTCTAAGGCTATTAAATTAAACAAATTAGGCTTTGTTAAAAATAAATATATTTTCCTTATTTTTCTCATTTGCCATGTACTAGACAGAGGAGCCTGGTAGGCAGCAGTCCGTGGGGTTGCGAAGTGTTGGACATGACTGAGCAACTTCACTTTCACTTTTCACTTTTATGCATTGGAGAAGGAAATGGCAACCCACTCCAGTGTTCTTGTAAGCATCCCAGGGACGGGGGAGCCTGGTGGGCTGCCGTCTATGGGGTCACATGGAGTCGGACACAACTGAAGCGGCTTAGCAGCAGTAGCAGCAGCAGTAAAAACAGAGCCATGAATAATCACCAGTCCAGAGATCAGTATCTTGGAATCATTGCCTTAAGTTTGATACTTCTATTATTGAGACTACAGAAAACTGTTTTTCAACTACTGTAACTTAGTCTCTCTTAGAATTCATGTTACCCCTGTACATTACCTTTTCAGCTTTTGTTAAAAAAAAAAAAAAGAGAGAGAGTGAGAGAGAGGTTCTACATTTACTTTAAAAGTATTCATTTTTCATTGCACCAGTCAATGAACTGCGTGATAGAATCTAGGGCCATGGGGACTTTACCTCTCTTGAGGAACTGATATGGATTTGATATTTGTCCTAGTTTTCATAACTTTGTAATTTGTTTTATTCTGGCTTCCAAGAAACTCACAGCCACTATGGCAGTGCAATTATAGTGATTTTATTTATCTTCATAAATAGCATACACTCATCCTAATTTTCTCTTGCTTTGTGGTTTGTTTTTCTAGTTTACAATCCTGTTGTACTTGTTTTGCTATAATCCCTCTCAGTTCCAATAAAGGTAGGAATAAACAATAGACGTGGGTTCCAAATTAGTAAAACTTAACTAACGGTCTCATTATTTTCTATTAATCTCCATATCTTATTGTCTCTATTTCTCATTTTATTTAGTATGAGATCAATGATTGTTTCATCTTTGTACTTTTGATGGTGTTTAACATGTAGCAGTTAATGCACCTTTATTCAATGACTGGTTGACTAGCTGGATGGATCAAACCTTATATTTCTAACTTGGCTAGATATCATTTTGTTCCATGCTGAAGGTTTTAGGAACCATAAGAAGTAGAAAAACCTATGTAACAGTTAATGTGGGAGGTCACCAAATATTAAGATGTCTCCTTCTAACATAAGGCCCTATTCCCAATTGCTATCCTGGAAAACTATTAGTATTTTTTGAAGATAATATAATGTCCACCAATGGATGAATGGATAAAGAAAATGTGGTATATATAAACAATGAAAAGTTATTTGATCTTAAAAAAGAAGAAAATGTCATTGCATGCAACATCATGGATGAACCAGGAGGACATCAATGCCTAGTAAAATAAGCCAGTCACAAAAGGACAAATACTACATGATTCCACTTATATGAGGTATCTCAAAGAGTCAAATTCATAGAAGTAGAGAGTAGGTAAAATGGTTGCCAGGGACTGGCCATGAAGGGAGTGGGAGGAGGAATCAGTTCAGTTCAGTCACTCAGTCGTGTCTGACTCTTTGCGATCCAGCCATCTCATCCACTGTCGTCCCCTTCTCCTCCTGCCCCCAATTCTTCTCAGCATCAGAGTCTTTTCCAATGAGTCAGCTCTTCGAATGAGGTGGCCAAAGTACTGGAGTTTCAGCTTTAGCATCATTCCTTCCAAAGAAATCCCAGGGCTGATCTCCTTTAGGATTAACTGGTTTGATTTCTAAAAACTTAAGTGAAAAATAAATAAATAAAGAGAACATCAGCAAATCCACCATGTGCATAACTATGACGGAATACTATAAATGTACCTAGAGATGTCTCTTTCCACACTGAAATGTTGAAAAGATATTTGTAATGTTGCCAGGCTTCATTTTGCTTGATTTATCTGACACTCTGTTGGCTTAACTGGAATATCTGGCTTTATCACAAATTTCATTTAAGAATGTCATACTGTTTTCATTCTTACTAGCTCCCTCATCTTTAATCCACTTTTACTCTGTATCCCACATTCTAATAATGTCCTGTTTTTGGAAACAAATTCCTCCTCAGAAGTAAGAAGAAGAGTCAGCCTTTTAAAAAAATTTTTACTTCAGCTAGAGAATGATCATGGGTTTCCAAATATGTCTACTAAGGTGACTCAAGCAGATGCTACTCTTAAACAATACTTCAGACTGCTAGTGTGTGGATCATCTACCAAGCATTCTCCCAACATTCACCCAAGTGCTTACTCCCTGTGTAAATTTCTGCATCATGGATAAAGTAACTGTGGGCTCTGGAATGAGGTAAACTAAACAAATTCTTCAGATAGATCAGATAGATTTTGCATTTGAAAGAGGGAAAGTTTTCCACATGAAAACACACATTAGTAACACAGAAACTTAATTGTTTGCATCACAAAAGACAGAACTTGGAATCCATATATGTCCATATAGTCCAGTCAGGCTGCTATAACAAAATACTGTAGACTGAGTGGCTTATAAACAACAGAAATTTATTTCTCACAGCTCTGGAGGCTGGAATTTCAAGATCAAGACACCAGCAGATTAAGGTCTTGTGAAAACTCACTTCATGTTTCATAGATGGCTATCTTTTTGCTGTGCCCTCACATAGTGGAAGGCACAAAGGAGCTCTCTGGAGGTCTCTTTTGTAAGGGCACTAATCCCAAGCATGAGGAGGACTCTGCCCTAAGGAACTAGTCACTTCTCAGACTCCCTACCTCATGATAGCACCACACTGGGATTTAGGTTTCAACATTTGAATTTGGGGTGGATGCAAACATTCAGTCACTAGCAGAATGCTTGACTGCTATGGAAGAAGATTCCACCAGATGCTCCTGTTTTTGCAGGTTATGGCAAAGAAGGCAAAAAGCCATCACAATGAAGCTCTTTCAAAAAAAGAAAAAGGAATGGCTAAAAACAGTTCAAGAGTAATATGGTGTGCTTTTAAAAGGAAGTAACTGTGTATTCATAAAATATAGCTCAGGTAGCTGTGCTACTCAGAATCCAGAGAGACTCATAATGAAGATTAATAATTGAGAAAAAGGGTATCCACTTCAGGTAGAGACGCATAATGAAGATTAACAATTGAGAAAAAGGGTATCCACTTCAGGTCAGAAATGAAACGATAGTGTTCTTTAACATCTATTCAATCTATACTCCAGCTCATCTGACATGTAAATCAAGGCTGTTTTCATTTATTCTTATTATTTTTAGTTGTACATCTTGTCATAACAAATACAGTAAATTTAAAGAAAGTCTTTAGGTGGATTAATTGCTCCCAGGAGTGATTATCTTTTAGTGCAAGAGGACAGAGAAGAATTGAGGGGCAGTGGAAAGAGATTAAAATAACACATTGCTGCTTGAGAGATTCAGCAGCATTTACTGGCAGAAGTATTAAGACTTGCCAGCAGTCAGACTTTGCATTTGGCCTTTCAAAATGCACTGCAATTGAAGCCAAAATGTTGGGGTGCAGCTTATATAACCATATGACTCTGAAGCTGCTCAGAAATAACCTTTTCCTGCATTGCATAGTCATAGAGACAGCACAGATAATGTCCTGGAGTTTGATGGGGGAATTATTTCACAACTGGATTACATCTTCCTATTTTTTTTTAAAATTAACTATACATGTCTATTATGCAAATACAGTGTCAAGTTTTGGAAATGATATCCTTGTATCAGAAGGATACACTTCTCACTGCATTGTGATCTGCAGGTGCTTGGCAGAAACCCCTGCCATTGTCTCAAGGCAGTGTCTGTCAATTCAATTTAATAACCATAACAATCTTTCTCTGACTCCAAGGACCAGGGGTTCATTCAAGCAGATATCCTGTAGGGAGAGTTCTTAGTTGGCAGAAGATCTGTGCCCAGGGGTCCTTTCATTACATCTATTTAACATTTCTTACTATAAAGCCACAATTCTCCTACCTTTCATAATAGCACAGAACAATGATTCTTTTTTAGAGGGATGATTTTTTACATTTATAGGTGAATGTCTCAGCTGTGAGATTATATCCATAAAGACTGTGAAAATACTTCTTTAAAATTTAGCATGGTACTAGGCCCCCAATGGGCACTCCAGAAATAGTAAGATGCTAATGATTATGGCACTTTGGGCTTAAGATGATGTAAAACCCTGTTTTAGTTGAAGAGCTGTGCAGTTTGCAAAATGCTCCCCTGAATCTGGTCAAAACTCAGTAACTTTTGGCAAATGCCCTTGGAGCCTCTGTAGTCTCTTACCAATGTGGACAATGACCATATTTTGCTTCCAAATGAGACTGAAAAGTATTTCTGCAGTAGAGCTATTCTTTAGATAGGAAAACTAATGTTTGGGGTTTTTTATAAACTTAATAAAGTCACCATCTCCACATCTTCCTTCTTATTTACACTCAGTGTATTTTCCAGTTTTGTCTCAAAATAATAACTAATAGGAGTTAGGTAATTTTTATATTTTAATGAGTTCAAGTGTATTGTGTAGCATTTTCATTGTTCCAGCATCATTATCTAAGAGGTACTCTAGGAAATGGAATTCCCACTTTGGAAGAGCTAAGTCTGAAAATAACTAGCAGTGATTTTATAGGTTATTTGAGAGAACTGTCACAATTAAAATGTAAAAATGGAGATAGCTTTATAGACATTGCTACCCAGGAGGGAAGATTCTGGAAATTTTAATGGTACTCTGGGTAAAAAAAAATGCTGTTTCACTCAGCACTTTAGCAACTATGATACTTTGTCTAAAATAGAACAGTAATTCTCAACAAAGAAATTATGGCCTCCTCATGGGACATCTAGAAATATATAGGGACATTTTTGTTGTCATAATGTTGGGGAGGGGGAGGCGATCCTAGTGACATTTACTGAACATAAATCAGGAATGTTAGACATCTTGCAATGTATGACATAATCCTGGACTAAAAAAAATTGTTTCATGACATGAAAGTTGCAGGAATATGCAAATGAGTGATTATAATGATACAGAAATTATGGAAGAGATGAGGTTATTAGTAGTGACAAGAACTAGTAGATGACAGTGTCTATGGAATTGAGTATTACTGAGGAAGCCAGGTGTTACTTCCAGAACCCAGCTTGATTCCTGATTATGGAGGGCAGAATGTCTAGAGGAAGTAGTGTCATAGTACCAGTATGAGGTTTCTCTCTCCAACCATTAATGGTGTTGAGAATACCTGGAGAAGCTGTAAGTTATTCCTTATACTCAAGCCCCATATTGAACTCTGAGGATGGGATAGAAATCCTGAAAATCTTTGACCTTAGTTCCAGTGCATGAGGTCCACTATTAATTCCTTTGGGAGAAGGAATATAATTATTTTTGAAGATTTGTGTTGACTCCCGTTGACTCATATTCATGGAGTTGAAAATGCCTTCTGCAGAAGCCAGGTGTTGTGCCCAATATGCAAGTCCCCTTTTTACCCCTAGTGATGGTGAGGTCATCCAATAACATGGCTCTAAGTACCAGGTATATGGCTAAGACTCTCAAGTTACTAACTTTAGCTCATACCTCTCTTCTGAATACCATATCTTTATTTCCAATTGCCTATCAACATCTCCACATAGATGTCTAACAGATGTTTCAAACTTAACATCTTCAAAACTGAACTCGATATCCTTCTTCCACCCTTCAAATGCTGAAGTCTTTCCTTCTTGGTAAATGGCAAATTTTAACATCCAGGAGCTCAGGCTAAAAAGTTGGAAATTACTTTGCATCCCTCTTTTTATCTCATATACCATATCCAGATCATTAAGAAGTAAAGTTGACTCTTTAAAATTTATCCAAAATCCAACCACTCCTCACCATCTCTAGAGCTAAAACCCTGGTCTACCACAAGCATTTCTTGCCTGGATTACTACAATATCCAACTGGACTCTGATTCCACTCTTTTCTCTCTTCCCTCCCATGCCTCTTGCCAGAGAATACCCAACATAGCAACTAAGTCAGATATCATGTCATTCTTTTACTCAAAATCTTGCAGTCTTCCCACTTTATTCAAAGTCTGAAGTTCTTAGAGTGTCTTACTAAGTGCTCTCTTCCCATTAACTCCCTGAAGCTCATGCCCTTTTCTCCTTACCTTTTTGACTTTATCTATATCGGCCTCTTTGCTGTACCTTGAAAATACCAGGAATGCACCATCATTAGAGCCTTTGTACTGGCTGTTCCCTCTTCCTGGAATGCTTTTCACCAGACATATGCATGGTTAACTCCCTAAGCGCCTCCCAGATTTTGTGCAGATATCACTTTCTCAGTGAAGCCTACCACAACCACACCTATTTCAAATTCCAAACACTTACCACTCCCTGGCAATCTCAATGCAATTACCTCACTCCATTTTCCCCCCAAGGAACGTACTACCTTATAACATGCTATTTAATTTGTTTACCATGTTTATTGTCTATCTCCATCCCCCTCAACTCCACCCCCAACTAATCTGTAAGCTCCGTGAGACCAGAGATGTTTTCAGGGTGTGTTCACCATTGTATTCCAAGTACCTAAAACTGTCTCTCACATGGTGTTTAATCATTTTGGGGGGTGACTTTCAAATGTCCCAATACATATGTAGTTGAAGAATTTTTTTATATGCTATAATTTGAGGAAATGTTATTCCTAATTTTATTTGAATCTCCATAAGCATATATCATCATTTGGGGACATCTTGTCAAAAAAACACTGACACATATTTGAGTATTTGAGCATTGGGTAGATACAAAGTCAACACTGGTAGCTGACATATCATAATGATTTTACCTACAGTTGCAAGCATCTATTATAGTATGTCTGTGGGACTGGTTTTGCCTGTGTATTTGCATTTAAAATATATATTATTTTATTATAAATTACTTTCATTTGCCCTTCATATTGTAGCTAAGACATAATAATATTATTATTATTTTGGTACTGTGTGCCAGTAGCTTATAGTATGTATAAATTTCATTTAAGAATTTCAAAGTAGATTTTAAGAAATAAAGGAGGTATTGGGTTAAGAATCACAGCAATGGAGTAATTGTTACTTTCAGACTGCATACTTCTTTTTTATTTTGTGATTTTCCAGAGATAGACATCTGGGTACTCTGTGAAAATATGGGGCAGATGGCACAAATCCACTAATATTTAATGAAAGTCTACCTTGTGGAAAGCACTCACCAGCTTCACAAACTTTCTTGCCAAGGCTAGGGAGAATAATTTGCATGTCTTTGATGATAAATAAATGTAACTTCTTTACCACCATTAGATGAAACTACAAATTGGACAATTTTTGCATAAAGTCGTTGTTCCTCTCCTTTCAGCACAAACCTTCTAAGACACTTCTGTCTAAACTCAACAAAATATAAACCTAGGTGTGTATGTGCTTGCCTGTGCTTAGTGTAGAACAAGTTCCTAGCTCGATTGCCCCAAATCTCTTTCCTGTCTAGTCCTTCCCAATTTTCACAGGTTTCCTCCAGGAGGTATCTTTGAAACATGCTTCCTGACTTTCATCTCTTGTCTATTTCAGACACCTGCCCCTTCTAGGATAAAACCCTTAAACTATAATTTCATCCATCTTTACCTACCAGATTATTTCCATTCCCATATGACTGTACCAAACTGATATATAGGAACAAATAGCCACTTAATTTTGACAGTTTGAAAGCAAACTAAAATTGTTTTCTTCTTGCTCCTAAAGTTCTTCTGCCCTTGCAATCTTGAACTCTATTTGAGGTGCATGTTAACGTGACATTCTGATGCACTTAGTTACTACCCTTGTCTTGCAGAGCTATACTGGATGAGTCTAAGATTTGGCAAAGAACCAGTAAGCACTTTTATTTCTATACATTACAGATGACACTACTGATAGTAGGGTTGTACACTTGTGCAATTGTGGCTGAAAAGTCTAATACATGGTCCGTTAGTACTATATAAACAGCAGTTTCTTAAAGTTCCTGTCACCAGTCTGAATCCCAAAGTGCTTAATCAATAATGAAGATCTTATTTTTTTTTTTTCACATAGGCTGGGATGAAAAAACTTTAAATGGCAGGCTGAAAGTTCTTTTATAATGTAACTAACTTCCTTTAAGGAAATCAATAGAGATATAAGATATCATTATGGAAGGATTTGAAAGAATAGCATTGAAATATATGCATTACCACATGTAAAATAGATGGTCAGTGGGAATTTGCTTTATGACACAAGGAATCCAAAGCCGATGCTCTGTGACAACCTAGAGGGGTGGGATGGGGAGGGGGTTCAAGAGGGAAGGGATATTTGTATACCTGTGGCTGATTAATGTTGATGTATGGCAGAAATCATCACAATATTGTAAATTAATTATCTGCCAATCAAAAATAAAATAAAAAAAAAATCACTGCCTATTTGAGCACTCGGCCAGGACAATTAACTGATTACTGATATTCATACACATATTGCTATTGTTTAGTCACTAAGTCATATCTGACTCTTGCGATCTCATGGACTGTAGCCTGCCAGGCTCCTCTGTCCATGGGATTTCTCAGGCAAGAATATGGAGTGGGTTGCCATTTCCTCCTCCAGGGGATCTTCCCAACCCAGGAATTGAACCTGTGTCTTCTGCTTGGCAGGCAGATCCTTTACCACTAAGCCACCTCACAAATAGTGTAAGTAATTTTAATGACCTTTGATGCTTATGATTTAGCTTTTAGTTTCTGTAATTTAAACTGTGGCCTTCCCAAGTGGTGTTGATAATAAAGAACATGCATGCCAATGCAGGAGACATAAGAGATGTGTATTTGATCCTTGGGTCGGGAAGATCCCCTGTAGGAAGGCATGGCAACCCACTCCAATATTCATGCCTGGAGAATCCCATGGACAGAGGACCCTGGCGGGCTATAGTCCACTGGGTCACAAATAGTTGGACACAACTGAAGCGACTTAGCAGGCACGCATGCAATTTAAAGTGTAGCAAAGTTTTCTCTCCCTACTGATTTCTGTTCACTCGCTACCTCCCTTTCGCCTCTCTTTCCTCACCAACTAAGCTCCAGTCATGTTCTGAGATGCCTCTAGGCTTTCTCCACCACCTCCACCAGAGGAGCAGCTGCCACTGCTAACAGCAAAGAAGGAAAGTGGGAGGGAGGAAGTGAGAAGGAAAGGATGACAGAGTATTATAAAGAAGGAACAGATGAACAAACTTGTGGTGAGTCTGACCCCCTTCAAACCCTTAAGTGCCACTCAACTCCCAAGCCCTGTCTGCAGTCAGTGCTGCCTGAGAAGCAAGCATCATCTGAAGGGAAGCGACTGCCATCACCTTCACTTTGGAGCTGATTGCAGCCTTGAGACAACTGTGTTTCCACCTCTGCTTGAACTAGAAGCTATGTAGACATTCCTGGAGCGAAGGGTGGTGAAACTTGTCACAGGTCTTTCTAGAACTGTCCAGAGTGCCAGAAAATTCAGTAAACAGCCAGATTGGCAGGGTTGCAGCTGGTCTATAGATCAAGAGCTCTTTGCCATCTGAAGATCCAAACATCAAGACGCAACAACAGCAGAATGGCTTTCCGTTAATGTTAATGTTTGATTGAGAAGCCAAGAACTATTCTGCATTCTTTGGGCACAGAAACCTACCTGCTTAACTCTGCCTCACAATGATGGCTGAAACTGTTTGTACAGAGAACCCAGTAAATCAGTGGTCAGGATTCCTTCTTCAGCTGATAGACAGTGTTACAAACTCCAACAGCATAGAGCACATGAAACAGTCAACATTGAATGCAATATACTACATCTGTCAAGATATTCACACAGAGCAGCTGCAAGGTCCATCCAGTGAAATTCTGACTGTCATAATCCTGGGGAAGTTGAAAGAAGATCCTAATAGTAAAGTAAAGTCAATGACTACGAAGACACTCCTGAAGTATTGGAGTTCATCAAAGTGAACTTTGACAAGTAATCTAAAAGACAATTTCTTTTCCAGATAGTCTATGAAACAGCCAGTTATCAAGATTATAAGGTGTTAATGACTACATTACAGAATCTGGTGAAGAAAATGCCCTTGTATTGTCAATAGTGGAGGCGCATACAAGTGCTGCTCATTTTGTGATCACAATTGAAGTAAAACAGTGACTTTGATGAAGTGGCCCTGTAAGGAATAATGTTCTAGTCTAATGTCTGTGATGACAAAATAGATTCGGCCATTGAAGCTAAAGAGGCAGCAGAACAAAGAAGGTCCCAGAGCACACAGCAAGATCTGTGACAAGGAAACACCGTAACTGAGGTTTCAATTCTCACACATCACTAGAAAAAAATGATGCAAATGATTCTCCTGACCAACTGATGTGAAGATGACATTGTCTCACCTGTCCTTCCCTCTTGTACAGAACAGATCAAGAACTCTGATTACTGATACCGGGATATGATTGTGAAGACTGTTGCCTGTATCTTGGAGGAAAATAAATCCAATAAGCTCAAACTCTTAGTTATACAGGTAACGCTTATCTCAATATAATTCATCAAAGACTCCTGTGGAAGTTTGATATATAAGTATACAGACCAGGGCCAGATTTTGCAAGTTGCTCCATGAAGCTGCCTTAAGTGATGTCTACTGGGTTCCCTTGCTACGGTGTCTGAGAGAAGGCCTGAGTGCTGATCATCGTGGCATCAAATGTGCTCTGAGTTTTTTCCTATCTAGCTGAAGCTGTTTATGAAACCTCAGTGAGTGATGATCAGAAAGAAACAGCTACTTACTGCTGATCTTCATATTACAGAAGCTCCTAGAGATCGCAGACCAGCCTGATGGCCACTAGAATAACCTGAGAAGTGCTTCATGTGAAGCTTTGATGAAAATTGCAATAAAGAGTAACAAATACTATTACCCTTCAGTTCAAAAATTGACACTGGCAACTCTAACTGCAAAACATGTACTGATAGAGATACAATCATGTACAAAAGCACTTCTGATAAGATCCAGTTCAGTGGCCTTCAGTCTTTACTCCACACAGCTCTTCAAAATATTCTCTGAAAAGTGCAGCATCAAGGTGAGACAATGTTAAGGATTTTTCAAAGAACAGTTGGATCTGGGGGATGCAAAAGGGTGACTCAATGGCAGTTAATACATCAGAGGGAATGTTGACTGGTGAATTCCTAAAGTATATAGAGGCCTCTAAGTTGTCCTGAGTATGGGTATTTCATTGAAAAATTATACTGAGTGCAAGGTTTTATTGGAGACTGTAAGATAAGTGGAAGATTTATGTCACACCTTGAAATCCAATATCCTAGTTTTTGTTGACAGAAAACTTGGGAAATGATAATGTCCACAGGTCTGTGAAGCCACAGATTCTATGTTTGGTGATACTGCCTTTGTTATTGGTGGAGAGTTGAACAAATACCTAGAGGTAGTATTGAACACATTTCAGCAAACTTGCGAATCCAACTTGAATAAATCAGAGCATGACATGGTGGATTATCTGAATGAGCTAAAGGAAGACCACTTGGAAGCCTATTCTGTCACTATCAAGGATCAAAGGAACAAGGATTAAGGATGGTACACACCCAGATATACTGCTGATGCAACCAAAGATAGAGTTAATTTATTTTTCTTCACCTATACTGCTAGACTTGAGAATCATCCAAAGAATATTAGGTACCAGTGCTGCTGAGCTAATAAGGAAATTATTTACAGCATTGGGAAGAATGTACTGAAATTAATAGCAGTTAGCTGATGATTCTTGAAGTGTTAACTAAGGAACAGAGATTCAAAACTAGCAAAGCAAAACCATATTCAATGGACAACAAAATAACTGAGGAAATTAAAGAACCAAGGTCAATTTGTAGCCATTGGGATGAAACCCAACACCATCACTGGAAATGTGCAATCTTTTGAAAAACCTAAAAGCAAGGAGTGTTTCACAGATGCTGAAAATACACCGCATTGAAAATCCTACCACAGAAGGAGCAGCTGTTAGCAGTTGGACTGTTGATTGGCTATGTAAACATTGACATCAGAGAAAACCATTCTAATGGCTACTCTAGGAGCCCTTTTGGAAAAAAAAAAAAGACATAGTGGGTTTACTTAATTGGAGCAGGAGGAGGAGAGGAAGAAGAAGGGGGAAATAAAAAGGGAAAGGGGAAGGGCAAAGAGAAGGAGAAGAAATGGAGGTTATTTCTTCCTAAGGAATGCTACAATTTGCTTTTTGGTATTTCAGGTGGTGCTGAGTGGAATGACTGATTTTCCCAGAAAGCAGGGCTTGGGATCAGCTATTGTACTTTGTCATAAAAAGTAGCTTGCACCGACGCTACCGATGACGATGATGATGGAGTTGGATTTGTGTACCTTTGTCACCCAGCACTGTTATACATTCAGGGTAAAAGGAAATGAAGAATACTATACAATCTCAGTGTGACTGCAAGAAGCTGTATCCACATTCTCAACTTCAGGTCATTGAAGTTTATCTTTTTCCCTTAAATAAAACTGGGACAGGGGAAGGGGTACTAAATATCGCATTTCATAAAACTAACTGAAGTTCTGTCTACTAATGGACCACAGGATATGTAAAGGAAAAAGAAAAGGAAAGAAAAAAAGATACTCTTTTAGCTTTTTGGTTGTTTTTAATTATTACCATTTTTTAAAGGAAAACACTAACAAATGGTCAGAACAAAAATCTAAAGTTCCAAGACAAAAACAAAATTAAATTTAAAAACCTACAACCTAAACAAACCAAAATGTAAATGGTTCAAAGTAGCAGCACAAAGGGAAAGCTCCCTGTTGTACTTCATATGACTGTCTTGATACCCACTCCCTCTATAAAAAACAATGCCAAGAAGTTCACCAAAAAATTTACAATAAAAATAGATATATAAAAATACAGCAAACTTTAAGTAACTATTTTTTTCTATAAAATGAGGATAAATTTAATAACCAAACAAAATCTAATAAATTAACTATTGGAAAATTGGTTTACTTTCTATTCTTTTTTATCTGAATGTCTCCAATATAGTATTTTCTTGCATATGTATATGCTCAGTAACTCAGTCATGTATATGCTCAGTAACTCAGAGTAACTCAGAAATTCTTTGCAACCCTATGGACTGTAGCCCAATCCTCTGTCCAGTGTGATTTTCCAAGCAAGAATACTGGAGTTGGTTGCCATTTCCTCCTTCAGGAGATCTTCCCGACCCAGGGATTGAACTCGCATCTCCTGCGTCTCCTGCATTGGCAAGCAGATTCTTTACCACTGCTATATTTGCTATACTTTAAAACCAACTAATCATAAAAACAATAAAAATAATATGCATGAATGATGTGTGTATATAATTACACCTATTATGATGAAAACAACACTTATAAAAGGTTTCATGTCCCCACTGAAGTTAAATATTAATATCATGATCTCAAACTTTCCATAGGAAAAACAAATAAATTTTAAGGAAAATGCAAATTTATCCATCTCCTAAAGAAGAGGGGGAAGGAAAGTAATCTTGTCTCCTTCATGTAGATCTATGCTAAAATTGAACCTCATCTAACAGCCCTTTATAATTACATTTGGCTTATGATATTGTGTGTTAAATACTCCCAAACTATATTTGAGGAGCCCATGCACTCACTCCAAGCCTGATGATTCCAAACTGATTCATTTTTTTCACAAAGCAAAAAGATGAGTAGGTTAGCTTGAATCAAGTCAAATACTGATAAAAGCAAATCTCTTTTGATGGGCAGGCCTCAAAGTTTGTTGAAAGCTGGTTCAACTAAGCATTGATTAAGAGTGTGGATGCTTATCTGATGATTATCCAAACTTATCTGAAATTGAACATCTTTGTTCCAAAAAACACGCCAAAAATCTGACACGAATTTTGATGTTTTGGTTTACAACAGGTCACAAGTATCAAAAGAACAGCCTAACTAGGAAGTAAAGTTATGGCTGGAAATACATGTAGGGAGATTAGAAATTAAAACTGTCAGAACTCTGAAAATGTATGGGAGTAAGGAGTCTCAGTGAAGTGGGAGAACATATATAAATAGCAGATGAAAGAGTAGTGAAGGGAGAAGTTTGGTTTATTAGTTTTAAAACAAAATAAAAATTTCCTTCAATGTTGTTATGGTTGTTTACTTTTTAAATTATGAATTATTATATTTTGAAATGTCATAACATTGAAAGAGAATATGAGATTTTTGTGTTCAATAGAAAAAAATAAAGACGACTTCTGCTTCTGGGAAGACAGAGTATACGTATTTTCCCCTATTCTTCCTAAATATAGCTAGCAAATCTTGACAATTATATATAAAATAGACTTAAGAAGACTCTGAAAGGCAGAGAAAATGAAAACTTAAGACTCAAGAAAAAAAATAACAATTGTTTAAGAGACCACTGATGGTAATACAAAGTGGTATATCCATTCTGGGAAAGAATTCAGAAATTGCTTTAAAAAGTAGATATGCGACTACCATTCCAGCAATTGCACTTCTGGACATTTGTCCCAGAGAAATGAAAAGTTATGTCTGGATAAAAACCTTTATGCCATTGTTTATAGTATCTTTACTTGTAACAGCTAACCTAAAACTAGCAGCAATACAAATATGCTTCAACATGTGAATGGTTAAATGAACTGTGGCACATCCATACCATGGAATACTACTCAGTCATGAAAAGGAACAAACTATTGATATACACAATATCCTGGATGAATCTAAAGGGTATTATGCTATATAAAATACAAAGCCAATCTTGAAAGGTCATATATGCAATATTCTCAAAATGAAAAAATTATAGAGATTAAAAACAGATTACTGCTTTTGAGGAGTTAGAAATAATATGGAGGAGGGATAAGTATCACTATAAAGGAGCAGAATGAAAGAGATCTTTGTGGTAAGGGGACAGTCTTGTATCTTGAGTGTGCTGCTGGTTACACTTTACTTGTCATAAAAATTTACTTGTCATAAACTGACAGAGAACTCTACAAATTGTGATGGTTCATGTGTCAGTTTGGCTGGCCACAGAGTGCCCAGATTAAGCATTATTTTAGGGTGTGGCTGTCAGGGTGCTTTGGATAAGATCAGCATTTCAATTGTATATAGATTGTCCTCTCCAATGTAGATGGGCCTCTTCCAATCTACTGAACAGGGCCTGAAGAGAACAAAAGGCAAAGGAAGATAGATTTTTCCCCTTTTTCCTACCTCACTGATTGATATTTTCTGGCTCTCAGACTGGAATTTACACCATCAGTTCCTCTGGTTCTTAGGCGTTTTAATTCATGAACTTACGTTACTGGTTTTCCCAGGTCTTCAGCTTGCCAACAGCGTACCATGGGACTTAACCCACTCTATAAGCACATAAGCCCATGCCTCATAATAAATATGATTTATTTTGGTTCTATTTTTCTGAAAAACTCCGACTAGTACACACATGTATTTAACAAAGTCAATTTTCTGATTTTGAACTCCAGTTACTTAGGATGTAATCATTGTGGGAAACTGGGTGAAGAGTACATGGGACTTTTCTATACTATCTTTGCAGCTTCCAGTGAATCTATATTTATTTAAAAATAAAAAGTTTTTTAAAAGGAAAGGTAAGTTTAAAAGTTTGAAAAACACTGGTGGGGTTGGGGTGGGAGAAGATAGACAATCACTTAGCAGAGTAAGAGATCTTTTGTTAATCTCAATTTTGAGATTTATATCTCACTCTATTTGAACAAGTTTTCAGTTCAAGATTATGCATTCATTTCAATCCCTGAGTTTCTGCTTTTTAAAGTTTTGTCTTGGTGTCATTGGGGGAGGTCATCAGAATGTAGAATAATAACACAAAGTCTTTCCATTTCTGACCCTGATCAATTAACACTTGTCTAGAGAAATTGTCTCAATAAAAAATCTGAAGCCTAAATTCAGAGCATTTTTTTCATTTGAATTTCAATGCTTCTGGGGAAAGGAGTGTGGTATTTACACTGAAAAAAAAATAAACTCCATCATCCACAAGGATCCAATGATACTTAGAATACCTTTTTTACATGGGACCAATGTAACCACTACTAGGTTGATTGTGGAGAAGGAAATGGCAACCCACTCCAGTGTTCTTGCCTGGAGAATCCCAGGGATATGGGAGCCTGGTGGGCTGCCGTCTATGGGGTCGCACAGAGTCGGACACGACTGAAGTGACTTAGCAGCAGAAGCAGCAGGTTGATTGTGCTCACAGAACATATGGTCAGTAAAGTGGGCTGTGTCATCTAGAAACAGCATCAGAAACCTAAAAAACAGGAGCTTATACAAGACTAAAATTTTTTTTTTCTGACATGAAAGACATTTCAAGGTATGCAGTTCAAAGCTGAGAATGGTAAATCCAATATAATTGATTTCTATTATTAACTAAGCAAGAGAAAATTTATATTAGTTAGGCAGCTAGAATTCCCTGTCAAGTATGAAAATAATTTATATGTAATTATAGCCAGCATTATGGGTTTAAAATAAAGTCAAAGAATCCTTAACCAGGCCAAAAGTGTCTTTGGCAATAAAATGAACAGGATCTTCTTTTTTTTTTTTTTTTTAATTTTATTTTATTTTTAAACTTTACATAACTGTATTAGTTTTGCTTAGATCTTAGAATAACATATAACCAGTGAAGTCTTGGTTAACAAATTAGAGAACTGGGTCAACAAAAACATTTTGATAATTACAGATTGCTAGGTGCAAAACTCAAAGGGAAAGTGAAGAGTGAAACGCAGTGGTTCACAGTGTCTAAACATATGACAGTTAAACCTGCACCCTCCAAAAGTGTCTTCCCTAGAAGACTGAACAGTTTGAGAACACCGTACAAGCTCTACAATAAATAAGAGGATAGCATCACTGGCCACAATTATATGGAGAGAATTTTCTCTAAACATGGCGGAAATCCTGGCCCTTTGTAAAAGACTGTTTCACTAAAAATCAGTGAAAATGCCTTTATTATCACTGTTTTACAGACAAAGAAACTGGGGCTCAATGAAATTAAAACAACAGACAAATTCTCATGGCTAAGAAGTGGCATGCCCTCCTCAAATTCACATGCCTAACCAGGTGGTGCTAGAGGTAAAGAACCCACCTGCCAATGCAGGAGATGCTTGAGACAAGGGTTCGACCCCTGGATGGAGAAGATCCCCTGGAGGAGAGCTATAACAATCCACTCCAATATTCTTGCCTGGAGAAGGATGGATGGAGGAGCCTGGCAGGCTGCAGTCCATAAGGTCGCAAAGAGTTGGACACGACCGAAGTGACTTAGCATGCAAAAAGTGGCAGTGCCTAGATTCTTTGTAACCAGAACACTGCCCTACTATCTGCTGCACAAATCACCATTACTCAAAAAGAAAAAAAAAATCTGAGCTATATGTTTAATATAGACATAAAAGTCATTTACTGCTCTTCTCTCAGAGCAGATTCTTTTATTCTCCAGCACTTTAGAAAGCTAATATTATTCAAGGCTATTAAAAATATAATTTCAGAAAAATACTGTGTGGCTAACAGGGAGAACTGAGCCTGCTCGTCATAGGAGGTTTCATAACCAGCTGAGTCTACCTCCAAGGGATCTGTCTTCCTCTCCAGAGAGGAAGGGCTCAGCTGCTTCTCTCCTCTAGCATTTTGTCCAGCTGCTCCAAAGTGCTTTGCTTACAGGGGCAGCCTCGGCTGGCTCTTTCTATGAAGGATAAAGGATCTTGATTATGGCTAGTATTCCTGGGGCAAACTGTACCTTCTTGCATTGACTTGTTTGTTTTATTTAAAACCATGTTGACAGTGCTCTGCCTTCTTTAAATAATCACACTTAATAATCAAGTACAACCTGCACATTCAAATGCACGTTTACTCCTATACGTCTCCGTGCCCTGAATAGTCACAGTTACCAAGACATCCGTTTTGAACATGAGCATATGGTTCTGAGAACTTCATATTTCAAATCTGCAATTCGACTGAAGAATTGAACATAATGTTTTCATTAACACTGATGATATAGAAAACTGCTTCTTAAGAAAATAATAAAACCTGGACTTTAGCTGGGAGGTTGGAGCTTTGAAGCCTCTTAGGAATGAATTTTTATGTTGAAAAAAATGCTGTCTGACAGCAAGATAAACCATGCATAAAAATACTGTGTAAATTCACAAAGCTTCTCTTCAGTCCTTTATAGAAACTTGGTGGCAGAGGTTCCTTGATGGCCTAACAAGTGACTTCTAATTCAATGCGAGTGTTCTGTCAATCACCTTTGCCTTCACTCTTTCTCGGGTGTCTGGACAGTGGAAATCGTCCTCCTTGCTGTTCACCATCTTTTTCAGTCCCCCCCTTAGAGTCCCCTTTGGCTGCATACATCAGAAAGAGATGATAGAGAAGTACGTGAGTCACACACAATTGCACGTTACTCTGGAGGGACCTGAAACTCTATGGAACACTTGCCACTCAGTGTGCACACAAAGAAGAGAAATCCAGTCATTTGAATATCTTTCATTTAAATGTATTTCTAACAAAAGATGCCACATACTCCATCTTACTCACCCCAAATGGAATCATTCAATTTATCCATTAATGGTGAACCTAGGGAGCCACAGTCCAACTTCCTCCCACTGTACCCAAACTGTTCTTAACAGACCATCTCTTTGAGTAAAGAGTTCAGGCATCATGCAGAATAAATTCTTGCCTTAATTTAAAAGCATTACAAGAAATGGAAAATCTGTAGTGAGACTCTGGAGAACTCCTTGCAGCGACTTCCTCTTCTTGCTGCAGGTAAGAAGTAAGTAGCTCATGCAGAAGGAAAGAGAAGGCCAAAGGGCAGGTGAAGTCAACTGAATTCCTTAATCTGTATCCTTTTCCCTCCTAGAGAGTGTAATTTCTCAGTGACTGCCGCAGACCACCCTCTCCACTGCCTTCCATTGATGCCTAGCTCTCTGCTTTCCATCATGTAATCCACCTGTCATTCTGCTGCCTCCCTCAGCTCTCACTCCCTAATCGTTCTGTGTTTCTTGGTGAACCTTCATCATAACCATCTGATCCAGGATGAGGATACATAAAGGAAAATCCAACCAGTCACTGAAAACAAGTACCCTGACAAAACTGAAAAATCTATAACTACATAGAAATAAATATGAGAAATTCACAAATGTTCCTTTGAAAGAGTTTTGTCAATTTTAATATTTATATAACTATAAGCTTCCCTAGTGGCTCAGATGGTAAAGAATCTGCCTGCCAAGCAAGAGATGTGGGTTCAACCCCTGGGTTGGGAAGATTCTCTGGAGAAGGAAATGGCAACGTACTCCAGTATTCTTGCCTGGAGAATCCCATGGACAGAGGAACCTGGCTGGCTATAGTCCATGGGGTTGCAAAAAGTTGGATACAACTGAGTGACTAACACTTTCACTTTTTCACTTTTCAATATAAAATATAATCCTAGCATACATATAATATATAATGTAACATAATATATATTTTATAATGTAACATGTAGTATACGTATTATATATGTGTGTATGTGTATATATATATATATATATATTTCTAAGGAAGAAAATGAGAAAATCAAATAGTTCTCACTGATAAAACAGTGAGCTTTTCATTTTGAAGTCTCACCTGAATTTTGACCAAAAAAAAATAGAGTGAGATTTTGAAGAGGAATCAAAAATTAGTAGTAGTCCAAGGGTTGAATTTTGCTTGGAGATTTTTTATGTTTTTGGAGTGGGTAGCAGAGAGTTTCATTTTGTTTCATTATGGGATTTTTTTTTTATAAAGTGGAATTTCATTTCAGAATATTACGGAACCAATTAGGATAACTGGGTTTCCCTCATAGCTCTTTTGGTAAAGAATCTGCCTCCAATGCAGGAGATCTGGGTTTGACCCCTGGGTTGGGAAGATTCCCCTGGAGTAGGAAATGGCAACCCACTCCAGTATTCTTGCCTGGAGAATACCATGGACAGAGGAGCCATGGACAGTCCATGGGGTCATAAGAGTCAGACATGCCTTAGTGACTAAACCACCACCAGTTAGGATAACTAATGCAGTTCATACTAGCTCACAACATATATGTTTTATTATGTTTTCATATGAATCATTTTTGGTGGGGAACACTCTCCAATATTCCTCAAGTAGTACCTCTTTCTATTGCCCTCCAACTGGCTGTATCATGCCCCTGGCACCAGACAGCCTTTGAGCTTGTCACTCTTCTTGGCTTAGATAATTTTGAAGCTGAAAGAGACATTAGAGATTATCTGGTCTCATTTCAAAAGTGTTTCTTGTAGTCCCACTCTTCGAACACTATGCAATGTTGCCTATAATAGAAAAGAAGCACAATTCAAAATGCTCTTTTTCTCACTGTAGTCAGTATATTTCTGATGTTCCAGGTCATGGCAAGTTCACCAGTTTGACAGCTCATGTGCTTTTAGCATGGTTACTTTCCTGTTGGTGGCAGAAAAACCTTTGTGTACTATGATCATCTCCACAAGAACAGATTTTTATTCCAAGTCCAACGGTAGTGGAGCAACTCCATATGCATGCTGCAGACAGACATGAAACTTGTGAATGTGATTTATGGTGAAAGGCTTCAAAGCTGTGTGGGAACACCTTAGCATAGACTCGTAACCGCATTTCTCACTGGTAAAGCTTATTCCTATGCCTGGTTTTACAGTGAATCGAGGGAGAGCTTTTGGGCTTACTGTTGTTGTTGCTTTTGTGTAAGAGTTCCAAATCCAGCAGGGTCACAAATAGTATCAGCTCAAAAGGAGTAAAATCTATTGGAAAGCCAAGAAATCACATTTCTGTTGCAGGTGCAGACTTGGATGGCCTTTCCCCCTACAAATCTACATCTAATTTCTTGTTGCTACCAAGGAGAATAAAGGGAAGGCCATTTGGCATAAGAAATTTTTTTTCCCTCTGACTTTTCCTGGAAACTCCTTCCACTGAGAAAAAAGCAGGAGGATCCATATGCTGCCCTACACTGTGCCATATACAGGAGCCATGGTTCTGGGGGAGCCTCTTGAGTACTTTGAAAATAAAGTTGCAGAGCTGGAATCCTCTAGTTTAGCAAATGCATTGACAAGTGAGCAACTATTTATAACATATTTTGGAGAATTGGTTTTTCCTGAGTCAGAGTAGAGGGGATTTTACCAGAATTCCAGACTGGTACCCTGCAAAGTCCTCCCCTCTCCCCCAGCCTTCTAGTTTGTTCTCTATATAAGCAATCTTTCTTTATATCAGAGGAAGATAAAGTAGGACTCATATCCAGAAGGATCATCAACCTCAACTTGGTTCTTTTCGTTGGTGCAGAAAATGAGACATCATGACTGAATGGACGAGACATCTACTGATACTAAAAAATAAGAGATAACAAATGCTGGCGTGGATGTGGAGAAAAAAGAACTCTTGTGCAGTTGCTGACATTGCAAATTGGTATAGCCGGTATGGAAAACAATGAAATTGCCTCACTAAATTTATAATAGAACTACCCTGTGATTCAGAAATTCCACTTCTGGAAATACATCCAAAGGAAACAGAAATACTAACCCAAAAATGTATTTCTGCCCTCGTGCTCATAGCAGCATTATTTACAATAGCTGAAAACTTAAATGTTCACTGATGGATGAATAGATAAAGAAAATGTGATATATATAGACATATGTATATATAGATATATAATGGAATATTATTTAGCCATAAAAATGAGGAAATGCTACCATCTGTGACAACATAAATGATCCTTGAGGACATTATGCTAATAAAATAAGTCAGACATAGAAACACAATATTGTATAATCTCCCTTGTATATGGAATTAAAACACACACACAAACACCAAATTTATAGGGAAAAAATCAGATTTGTAGTTACTAAAGTTGAGGGGGGAGGCAGGGAAATTGGATAAAGGTAGTCAAGTAGCGAAAATGCAGCCCATCGGGTTGCAAGGAGTCAGACATGACTGAGTGACTGAACTGAACTGAGTCAAATGGTACAAACTTCCAGTTATAAGTAAATAAGTACTAAGGATGAAACATACAACATAACTACAGTTATCACTGCTGTATGATATATATGAAAGTTGTTGAAAGAGTAGATCCTAAGGGTTTTCATCACAAGGAGACTTTTATTTTCTTTTTGTTTGCAACTATATGAGATGAGGGATCTTAACTAAACTTATGGTGGTAATCATTTCACAATATATGTAAATCAAACCATCATGGTGCTACCTTAAACCTATACAGTGATGTATGTCAATTATGTGTCAATAACACTGTGGAGAAAACCTCAAAAAAAAAAAAAAAAACCTGCCTCCATGGAAATTCTCCCCTAGACCATTTTCTGAATGTGTCCATGTGTGTGTGTGTATGTGTGCATGGGCATGTGTTGTTAAATTCCAAGCGTTGTGAGATGTCAGTAGAGAGCCTGAAACATCTCAAATGCCTAAAGAGTTGCATCAAACTTTGGAGCCAATAGCCCCTGTTTAGTGACCAGTTTCCCTCTCCATTCTTCAAACTTTGATTTGGACATCACGAGTGTGGAAAAAGTTAAAAAAAAAAAAAAATTACAAGAGCTGTTGCTGTTGTTCCCAATACAAATGTTTATGTACATACATAATGTGGCCACAGTGTGACTAAAATTGTTTGTCTTTTGGTAGAATGAGCATGCTTAACTTCTTATTCATCAAAAAAAGACACCTTAGTAATAAGCACCTCTTCCATTTAGGTTTCAAAACAAAATTTCCTATTGCTGTTGTTTTTCCTGTACACCTTGCAAATAAAAAGCAGATACAGCTGTGTGAGAACCATTACCAAGATTGGCAAAATTTAAAGGTGGCAGCTTTACAGAAAAATAAAGAGATTCTACTAACCATGTGCATGAACACAAACACACACACACACACACACCTCTTCCAATAAAAATAGTATGCTGTTTATATGGTCACCAGCCCAAGAAAAAGCTTCTTTTCATTAGCTTAAAATGTCCATAATGATTCTCAGATCTCCTTTCTTGTGTTCAAAATAGCCATGAGAACTTTTTTCCCTTCTTCTGTCATTGAATATTCTTTTATTTTAATCCACCAGTGATGCATTGTGTGTCTACATGGCACAAGGAACTGTATTGCAAACTGGGAGCCAAAACAGTCATGGCACTGCTTGTAAGGACCTTAAGACCTTGAGAAGAGATGAGGCATTTACAAATATTCAGTTACATTGAATCTACTGCTTTTACT
The DNA here is from genome assembly GCF_029407905.1 of Bubalus kerabau. Lineage (NCBI taxonomy): Eukaryota > Metazoa > Chordata > Mammalia > Artiodactyla > Bovidae > Bubalus > Bubalus kerabau. Next base: position 58,520,203 of record NC_073647.1, on the reverse strand, counting down.
AAAATGCATAGGTGACATTCTTTAAGAAAAGAGTCATTCCTCTTATTCTCCAATAAAAGATTGTTATTATGTAAAGCTTTAATGACCTTCAAGTACCTGGATACTATTGTTGCCATGCAGTTTCCCAAAGTCCGGAAATCTAGTCAGTCCAGTACTTGGAGTATTGAAGATGAAAAGCGTAGAAGAATTTTCCCTTTCCATCCTCAACTGCTTCCTAGTATGAGTCTGCTAACACTTATATTAATCTAAAATAACTATGAGTGTTCAATGAGTATGTGTAACTAACAGTCTGGATCTCTGTGACAGCAGAGATCATGTCTGCCTTGTTCATCACGGTATTCCTGCACCCTTCACAATGCTTCTATTGTACTGGGTACTCAATAAATACTTGCTGAATATGGAAAGAATAAAAACATGATGCAAATCATCTCTAATACAAACATCTCCCACTCTGGCATCATCTTAAATACTCCTAGGCAAAAATCCCTTTCAATCAAATCAGTAGGTAGATACAATAAAATGCCGTATTTGGTAATTGTTGCCATCCCCCTTTTTTTGGAGCAAAAGTGATAACTGAATGAGCTACACAAATACCTTCCAACTCTGTGATTCCATGACCTAAGATGGAATATTGAAACTTTCAGGTTGTCATAAAGGATTGAGGTAGAAAATGTGAATGAAGCTGGAAAATTATATAATATTTACCCCAAAAGTAGCATTCATTGTCAAGGACCTAGCTACCAAATAGGCATGATAATTTGCACAATTGTTACAGCAGTTTTTATGAGCAATTTACACAAGGGTGAGTACCCCTGAAGGAAACCATAAAGAAGAATAGTTCAACTTGAAGCCCAGAAGATAAGAATGCTGAGTGTATTGGTGTTTCATTGACCTGTGGAGCATGTTTTAAGTCTGTATTTCTGACTGTGGAGTCCACCAATTACCAATGTATATATGTAATGTGATCTCCTGAAGGAGATGGAGAAAGGGCTTAAGAAATACCTCCCTGTGCCACAGATAATTAAGGAGGATGAAAGCTTATAGAAAGCATAGAGGGAAAAAAAGAGAAGCATCAATGACAAGAATGGTATTTTCTTGAGGATATAAGCAATAGCATTCATCTCAGGAAAACCTGGGTGGAAACATTTGTAAGGAGGTTTTCCTATCTTACTAAGAAGGCTTTAAAATGAAACTATACAAAGAGTGAGAAAATCCAGTGTATGATAGTGCCTAGGACAAAGTAAGGAAAGTACTTGGAAAAAGATCTCAGTCATTCTTATGAACAAATAATATGGAAGATATTTGGGAGCCATAGTGTCTTATACCAGTGGTGAGATTATGGGTCATAAGTGAAAGCAGCTTCAAAATCTCACAGAAAGAGGTTAAATAGAATTGAGTAAGTGTTCCCAAGGCTGGATAGGATGGTAAAAGTGAAAGTGTGAGTTGCTCAATCATGTCCAACTCTTTGCAACCCCATGGACTGTAGTCTGCCAGGCTCGTCTGTCCATGGAATTCTCCAGGCAAGAATACTGGAGTGGGTTACCATTTCCTTCTCCAGGGGATCTTCCTGATCCAGGGATCAGATCCAGGGATCAAAGCCAGGTCCCCTGCATTGTAGGCAGATCCTTTACCATCTGAGCCACCAGAGAAGCCCTGCACAGTAAAAATTGCGATGAAATGTAATAGTCTGTTCATAAACAGACTTTACAGGAGAAAGAGCATTAGATGTTGCAAAGAAACGGAGTGGGAAAAATAATCATGAATCTAGAGGAAAAGCATGTTGAGAAATAACAAAATACGATTGTGAGAGTCCCATGACATGGGATATGTACAACATAGAGGATATGTAAAACATGGAGGATATGTGTACAACACTTCCTAATTATTATCATATGGCTGACATGTTGGCCCAAAAAACAAAACCTCCAAGAAGACTATAATTGAAGAAATATGCAAGTCCCCGTGTTTTATTTTTTTATTTTTTTATTATTATTTTTTACTTTACAATATTGTATTGGTTTTGCCATACATTAACATGCATCCGCCATGGGTGTACATGTGTTCCCCATCCTAAAACCCCCCTCCCACCTCCCTCCCCATACCATTCCTCTGGGTCATCCCAGTGCACCAGCCCCAAGCTTCCTGTATCCTGCATCAAACCTGGACTGGCGATTCATTTCTTATATGATATTATACATGTTTTAATGCCATTCTCCCAAATCATCCCCCCTCCCTCTCCCACAGAGTTCAAAAGATTTTTCTATACATCTGTGTCTCTTTTGCTGTGTCGCATACAGGGTTGTTGTTACCATCTTTCTAAATTCCATAGATATGCATTAGTATACTGTATTGGTGTTTTTCTTTCTGGCTTACTTCACTCTGTATAATAGGCTCCAGTTTCATCCACCTCAAAAGCGAAGTATATGGTAAACTCTTGACTTGCTTTAACAACTAACCTTGCACATGCACTCAGTTGCCTCTGACTCTCTGTGACCCCATGGACTATAACCCACCAGGCTCCTCTGTCCATGGGATTCTCTAGGCAAGAATACTGGAGTGGGTTGCCATGCCCTCCTCCAGCGGATCTTCCCCACCCAGGAATCGAACCCGTATCTTCAGCATCGGCAGGCAGATTCTTTACCCCTGAGCCATCTGGGAAGCCCTAAGAACTAACCTCAGAGGCACTCAAAGAAACTATGAAGGAAAAGGCTTCTGGAAAACTAGGATTGTCAAGAACATGCATTGCTCACATGTATTTTGATTTCAGCAAAAATTCAGATGAAAATGCCCCCTTATTATTTTATGGATATGATAGCAAAATATGAATCTGGATTCTGCTATCTAAGTGGTTTTGGAGAGCTCTGAGCAAGACACTAAGCAAAAGTGTTGTACTGATTCAAAGTGACACTTTTTTTGGGGGGGACAGAACAGTTACCTTTTAGTCCCTTAAATTGCCACAAGTCATATGAGTTTCAGAAACACTTAAATCCATAAACAAATAACTTTTTATCCTTAGAAAACACAACTTTAAGTACCATGATGACTATTTCAGCTAAGTAGAGAAGGAAATGGCAACCCACTCCAGTACTCTTGCCTGGAAACTCTCATGGAAGGAGGAACCTGGTAGGCTGCAGACCATGGGGTCGCTACGAGTTGGACATGACTGAGAGACTTCACTTTCACTTTTCACTTTCATGCATTGGAGAAGGAAATGGCAACCCACTCCAGTGTTCTTGCCTAGAGAATCCCAGGGACGGGGGAGCCTGGTGGGCTACCGTCTATGGGGTTGCACAAAGTCGGACACGACTGAAGCAACTTAGCAGCAGCAGCAGCAGGCCACTCTTTAAAACTAGGCTTCAACAAACTAACTCAAAGGGCAGGGGTATAAGTGTAGGCAATTGAAATCCAGCAGCAAAGAACAAGTTAGAAGGCTGTCAGATATGCAGAGAATTCTGTGGGTGCTCCCTTTGCAACGTCCTATTGGTCAAATAACTTTAAAGGCAAGCAACTAGCCTAACTCCTCAAGAGATCTGGGGATGCGCTCATCATCCTTTATGTAGTCACTTGCAAAATCTTTTTATTAACTGAATATAAAGATAATTCTGGCAACTGTCTACACTAGCTACCAGTGGGATACTAACTGCAGAGCAGAAAAGGAGGAGATTTTGAAGAGAATTTATCAAAATAATTACAGGAGAATACTTTCATTAAAAAAATAAATTGGTATAATTAGAATAGAATCATAACTCTTTTGCAAGTGCTTCTGCATATACTCCATCTTTGTTACCTTTAACGATTTGACATTCAGTTAAAATTAAGTGCCTCTTCCACAGTGTAGAAAAATTCTGATTTACTGTTTCATTCAATTCTTAGCTTAATGGGAAATGCTGCAGAATTAGTTACTTTTAGCAAACGATTATCCCTCTTAACCTTGTTGAATTTTATCTGCCCTCTGCAACTAAATAGTGCAGAAAAAATGAGAAGACAGAGAGACTTGTCAGAGTTTGACCAAGAGTGTCTTTCCTATAGGACAAAGAAATACTAAAACTTAAAGTGGAAAGAAATAAGAGTTGGGAGAGTTCTAAAAAGGTGCTAGGATATGTGTGTTATAATAAAAAGCAGTATGCTTATAACTCTTTTTAAAACCCAAGTATTTCTTAAGACTTTTTTTACTAAGATTCTCAAAGGGAATATAAATAAATGTTTTTCATAAGCATGCTTTGAAATCCTTCAAAATAGACTAAGACCTGATAAGATCTGCATTATCATAATTGGTGCATGCATGCCCATGTTGAAAGGAAAAGATAAAAAGCTGTAAGAAGCCATGTTACCCCAAATACCTAAGAATCAGGATGTATTTCTTTTTTTTTTAAATTTTATTTTATTTTTAAACTTTACAATATTGTATTAGTTTTGCCAAATATCGAAATGAATCCGCCACAGGTATACCTGTGTTCCCCATCCTGAACCCTCCTCCCTCCTCCCTCCGCATACCATCCCTCTGGGTCCTCCCAGTGCACCAGCCCCAAGCATCCAATATCATGCATCAAACCTGGACTGGCGACTCGTTTCATACATGATATTATGCATGTTTCAATGCCATTCTACCAGATCTCCCCACCCTCTCCCTCTCCCACATAATCCATAAGACTGATCTATACATCAGTGTCTCTTTTGCTGTCTTGTACACAGGGTTATTGTTACCATCTTTCTAAATTCCATATATATGCGTTAGTATACTGTATTGGTGTTTTTCTAAAGCACTTTCTCAAGGAGAAGAGTTCAAAACCTTAGCTAACCACCTCAATATTCTAAATGAGAATTTCCATGCTGATGGATAGAGAATTTCATTTCCCAGAATAATTCTATCATGGTCCACTTCCCTCTCCTTTTTCCAGATTCCCAAAGTGTATTTCTTTTTTTTTTTTTTTATTTTAATTTTATTTTATTTTTTAACTTTACAATATTGTATTGGTTTTGGCATATATCAAAATGAATCCGCCACAGGTATACATGTGTTCCCCATCCTGAACCCTCCTCCTTCCTCCATCCCCATACCATCCCTCTGGGTCGTCCCAGTGCACCAGCCCCAAGCATCCAGTATCGTGCATCGAACCTGGACTGGCAACTGGTTTCATATATGATATTATACATGTTTCAATGCCATTCTCCCAAATCATCCCATGCTCTCCCTCTCCCTCTCCCACAGAGTCCAAAAGACTGTTCTATATACATCATATTTCTTTCATGTCTTTTATACATCAAGTCCCAGTTCAGTTCAGTCACTCAGTCATGTCCGACCCTTTGTAACCCCATGGACTGCAGCACGCCAGGCCTCCCTGTCCATTGAGTCAGTGATGTCATCCAACCATCTCATCCTCTGTTGTCCCCTTCTCCTCCTGCCTTCAATCTTTCCCAGCATCAGGGTCTTTTCAAATGAGTCAGTTCTTCACATCAAGTGGCCAAAGTATTGGAGTTTCAGCTTCAACATTAGTCCTTCCAATGAACACGCAGGACTGATCTACCATAGGATGGACTGGTTGGATCTCCTTGCAGTCCAAGGGACTCTCAAGAGTCTTCTCCAACACCACAGTTCAAAAGCATCAATTCTTCAGTGCTCAGCTTTCTTTATAGTCCAACTCTCACATCCATACATGACTACTGGAAAAACCATCGCCTTGACTAGACAGATCTTCGTTGACAAAGTAATGTCTCTGCTTTTTAATATGCTGTCTAGGTTGGTCATAAGTTTTATTCCAAGGAGTATGCATCTTTTAATTTCATGGCTGCAGTCACCATCTGCAGTGATTTTGGAGCCCCCCAAAAATAAAATCTCTCACTGTTTCCACTGTTTCCCCATCTATTTGCCATGAAGTGATGGGACCAGATGCCATGATCTTAGTTTTTTGAATGTTGAGCTTTAAGCCAACTTTTTCACTCTCCTCTTTCACTTTCATCAAGAGATTCTTTAGTTCTTCTTCACTTTCTGCCATAAGGGTGGTGTCATCTGCATATCTGAGGTTATTGATATTTCTCCCGGCAATCTTGATTCCAGCTTATGCTTCTTCCAGCCCAGCGTTGCTCACAATGTACTCTGCATATAAGTTAAACAAGCAGGCTGACAATATTCAGCCTTGACATACTCCTTTCCCAATTTGGAACCACCAGTCTGTTGTTCCATGTCCAGTTCTAACTGTTGCCTCCTGACCTGCATACAGATTTCTCAAGAGGCAGGTCAGGTGGTCTGGTATTCCCATCTCTTCAAGAATTTTCCACAGTTTGTGGTGATCCACACAGTCAAAGGCTTTGGCATAGTCAATACAACAAAAATAGATGTTTTTCTGGAACTCTCTTGCTTTTTCCATGATCCAGAGGATGTTGGCAATTTGATCTGTGGTTCCTCTGCTTTTTCTAAAACCAGCTTGAACATCTGGAAATTTGGAAAACTCAGCAGTGGCCATAGGCCTGGAAAAGGTCAGTTTTCATTTCAATCCCAAAGAAAGGCAATGGCAAATAATGCCACACAATTGCACTCATCTCACATCAAGTCCCAAGCACAAGTAAATCGCTACTATGCATTAAACTTCCTTGTTATTTAAGCCCTGTAAAAATGAAACATATATATAAATCTTTAAAACTGTAAATGAATCCAGATGACAAATATCATTCAGAAAAAAATATAGAATGAGAGGCCAACTAATTCTCTGACATAGTAAGAAATTATGATTCTTGGATGTATCTTAATAGCTTGACTCTACTTAAACTTAATGGACAAATAAATAAATGGAGATGAATTAAAATCACTTTTCTTAGATTTTTTTATACTTAAGAAACCATTTAATAATATGTGTGGGTGCAAACAATGGAAGCCTGGGTAGAGAGGATGCAGATGGGAGCCCTTTGGTGGAATTAACCAAGTGTATGGCTTATGAAATGAACTCTGATTTACAGAATCATTAAACTTTGAGTTGGAGGCAATATAGTGGTCACCTAGATTGGGGGTTATCCTCCCAGACCTATTAAATTAGACTTGATGGGCATGGTGCAGGGGTTCATGGATAAAAGTTTGGGAAGCCTTGACTTTGTCATCCGTCCTCTATGCTATTGCAAGAATCCCTTCTCTAATGCCTCTGGTATATTGTCATCTACCATAAACACACCCAATAGAAAGGAACTTACGGCATCAAAAGGTAAAACACTTCACTTTTTAAAAACTTTAATTGCTAACCAAATTCAGTTTGGCAACCATATATAGAAAGCCTACTATGTTCCAGGCAGTTTATATACATTATTTCTAATTCTCACAGTTAGAGCCATCAAAAAAGGTCCTGTTGTTCTCCTTTGCAGATTGGGAAAATGAAGCTCTGAGATGCCAAATAGTTTGCCCAAATTTGCATAACTATGTGATAGAACTGGGATTGAAATCTTATACTGCTTCTGGCATACATTTTCTTGTTTAATTTTTTAAAATCCCTTGTTGTTACTGTTCGGTTGCTAAGTTGTGTGCTCATTTGCAACCCCGATCCCATGGACTGTAGCCTGCCAGATTCCTCTCTCCATGGGATTTTCCAGGAAAGAATACTGGAGTGGGTTGCCATTCCCTTCTCCAGGGAATCTTTCTGACCCAGGGATCAAACCTGCTTCCCCTGCATTAGCAGGTGAATTCTTTACCACTGAACCACCAGGGAAATCCAGAAATCCCTTACAGAGTATGTATTATTTATCTCCAATTTACAAATGAAGAAACTAAAGACTGGAGAGAATCTGTGATTATTCAAGGTAAAATAGCAAGTAAGTGACAGACTGGTAAATCAAAGTCAGTCTACCTGACTTCAAAACCTGAGATCTTAATCATCATGCCTTAGACCTTCTCATACATGTGAATATAGTACATTGCAATAAATTTAAAAAATAGAAATAATGCAGAGAAGAGGACAGCCAACTGTAGTAGCAAAGAGGATCTGTTCAGCCTTTCAGGTGGGTGAGGTACTAAGATAAGTTTCAAAAGTTAAACAGAGATCATCCAGGAATACAAAAGAGAAGAAGACAGAGGGGTCAGATGAGCATGTGGAAAAGTGTCCAGCTAGAACATATCACAATTAATATCTGCCTTCTTGTACTTTCTACATATCACTCTCTGGACTGATGTTCATTTTTACCTTTGTTCATCTGTCACCCTACCTGCTTTATATTCCCTTGGAACACTTACTACTATAACAATAATGGCTATTACTCATTGGATATTTATTATATGACAGGCATTATCTACAGAATTTTACATGGAATGACTTATTCAGCCTTACAAAACTCTTTGATGTAGGAACTATTAATATGCCCATTTTACCTTCTAGGCATATGTCTGGACAAAAGTAATTCAAAAATATACAAGCACCCATATGTTCATAACAGCACTATCTTCAATAGCCAAGACATGAAAGCAACCTAAATGCCCATTAGCAGAGAAATGGATTAACATGATGTGGTATATATGTACAATGGAATATTACTCAGCCACAAAAATAATGAAATAGTGCCATTTGCAGCAACAGGGATGGACCTAGAGATTATCATACTAAGTGAAGTAAGTCAGACAGAGAAAGACATATACCATATCACTTATATTTGTAATCTAAAATATGGCACAAATAAACTGAACCAAGAATTAGAAACAAACTCTCAGATATAGGAAACAGACTTGTTGCCAAGGAGGAGAGAGGAAGCAGAAGGATGGAGTAGGAGCTTAGGGTTAACAGATGCAAACTAGTATAATAGAATGGATAAACTGCAAGGTCCTACTGTATAGCACAAGGAACCATATTCAATATCCTGTAAAAAAGAACCATAATGGGAAAGAATGTGAAAAAGAATGTATGTATAACTGAATCACTTTTTTGTACAGCAGAAATTAACATAACATTGTAAATCAACTATTCTTCAATAAAATAAATTTTAAAATAAAAATATGCCCATTTTACATATGAGAAAACTGAAGCACAAAAAGAATAACTAACTTATATGTCATAGAGCCAGTAAGTGGGTAAGGATTTGAAGCCAGTCAGTCTAGTTCTAGAGTCTGCTTTTTAACCACTAAACCCTCCACTGCCTCTGTAGCTGGCATTATCTAGCTTTTTAGTTCATTATCGCTCGTCCCACTGAAATGCAAGTTCCACAAGGTAGGCACTATGTTTACTTTGTTCAATGTTGTATTCTCAGCAATTAAAATAATACCTGGCACACAAGATATGTTCATCAAATAACTGTTCAATGAAATTATTTTAACAAAAATTTTTTTAGTATCTATTATATACTAGGCTGTGCTAGGTACTAAAGTTACAGAGGAAGTTGAATCCTTTTTCCATGAGATAGTTTATAAAATAAATAATGGCAGATATTGTATCCTATATAAGTTTCTTCTCTTCTAGAGTATACAGCCCTATTTTCTTCCATCATTTCTCACGTGACATTAAGGCCTTGCCCTCTGGACAGGAGTAGTTCATCAACAAAAATAAAAGACACACAAAACTTACCAGAGTGCTTTAGGAATGATCTGACTCCCTTTTCCTATACTTCGTGCTTCTTTTAATGCAACCTGAGATTATCATTTGCTTTTCTAGCAGCCGTATCATTGAAACTTGTAGAGTTGGCAGTATAATACAAAGCCTACACTCTTTTTAATAATAATGCTATGATACTAAGCCATTCCCTGTTATGAATTGTAGAGTAGAAATTTTACAAATGTTTTTATTTTTAAATTAATATACAGAACTTCAAAATTACCCTCATTAAATTTCTTCTCATTGCTTCAGGGGCATTCTAGCAGCTTATAAATAAGTTTGAATTTTGAGTTTTTGCTCCCTCTTACCTATTATCCATCTCAGAACTGAGTCATCAGCAAACTCTACAAGTAAGACTATTATAACATCATTAACAGCTCAATATTTTGAAAGGGACAGAAACAAATGCAGAGTCTGTGGCAAGGCACTTAAAACCTTTCTTCAGGTTAACAAAGACTCACCAGTCAAGACTTTGAGTTCAGGGAGAGTGGGAGAAGGATAGATTTTGGAGTGAGCAGATACAAACTCTCATATATAGAATGGACAAACAGTAAGGTCCTACTGTATAGCGCAGAGAACTATATTCAATATCCTGTGATAAAGCATAATGGAAAATGATATTAAAAAGAATGTATATACATATACATATGTATGTATAACTGAATCACTTTGCTGTACAACAGAATTTAATGCAACATTGCAAATCAACTATATTTCAGTAAAAAAGCTTGATTGCATAACTGGGTTCAGTTATTCAACAGGTTATGAATGTAAACTCATGTTTACAGGATGATTATATCTATATTTTAGTATTTAATTCAAAAAATAATCGCAGAATATTTTTGCTGTACATTTTGCTGAAATCAAAATACCTTACATGCAATGCATGTTCCTGTCGATCCTAATTTCAAAGAACCCTTTTCCTTCATTGCTTTTTCAATTGCTATGGGGTAAAATTGTTTGACAAGTCAAGAACTCATCATACGCTCTACTTTAAGAACACTAAAACTTTAGTAATATTTCCTGGATTTGAAAGTTTCATTTTAAGATTTTTCTTGCCAATGCCAGTTGTGTGACAACTATTAGAAAATATCACCCATGCCCTTCATTTGATTAAACAGTTCATATAAGATTCCCACCATTATTTTGGTATTTATCCTTACCATGTTTCTGCCTCTAAAGTCATAATTTTCCCCCACTCTGTATTTTTGCAATATCTGATTCTATTTCTCCAATTATATATATTTTTGAAGAGATTATTACCTTTAATTGCAGTTTTCCATTGAGTACCATCTCATCAAGTCTCAGCTTGATTGCATTTAACTTATTTGTGTTAAAATTTTAAGCTTATTTGCAAGAGGGATTTTTAGCATGTTTTAAAGAGAGATTTTCTATTTTTCAATACAAAAATCAATGCAGGGAAAACTTAGCATCAATGCGTCTCACTCATTTCCTTTCTATCCAAACTCTAGGACTATTTTGCTGGCTTCCTCCACCTTGTTTTTCCGAGACTATCTCAAACTTTACCTAAGAGATACATATTTCCAAAGAAACACATAGTTCATCATAGCATATATTCTAAGTACCTGCCATAAACTAGAAGGAATACCATTGACCTTGCTCAAAAACTACTGCACTGCTCAGTGTCCCCATGTTGATCATGAAATAAACTAAGTCCAATGAAGGCAGTAAAACCTGATTTTAATGTATTCATATGTTAGTTAATATCGATGATAAGCAAAATAAGCAAATATTAACGTGAATTTAAAGTAAGGGAAAATGCAAAATTTTTATGTTGCTTTTATCTAGAAAATTGATGTTTGAGGATAAAAATTAGCATAAACCTCATTAATGTGTAGTATTATTGTTCAAACCAGTAGATATTACACTGCAATTAATTGTATTAACAATTAAGACAAAGGAAATTCTTTTTAGCTTGAATAAAATCTTCAAACAAATCATTTCAAGCATGGGAAATGAAATGAATAACTTTTTAAAAAAAAAAGCATTTGTCCTTTGAACTTCAGTCTATTCAACTTCTGAAATGCTTATTAAAACAGAGCTCTGTTGAGCACATTTCAAACTTTAATTATACCACCCAGTGCACATTTCTAGAAAACATCAGTGACTGACAATACTATTTCATAAAACATTTATATTAGATTATATAGATAATCTTACAGTTCAAAAATAAAAGCAGAACTTTGTTAGTAAGGTGACAAACTAAAGGGAGTTATAGGGAACTTATTCAAGGAGGCCAAACCTTCTGAAATATTTTGAAGCCTTAGAACTAATGATGGCAATGTCTTAAACTTGCTGCTGCTGCTGCTAAGTCACTTCAGTCATGTCCGACTCTGTGCGACCCCATAGACGGCAGCCCACCAACTCCCCCGTCCCTGGGATTCTCCAGGCAAGAACACTGGAGTGGGTTGCCATTTCCTTCTCCAATGCATGAAAGTGGGGAGTGAAAATTGAAAGGGAAGTCGCTCAGTCAAAACTTGATTCATGTTGATGTATGGCAAAACCAATACAATATTGTAAAGTAAAAAAATTAAAAAAATAAAATATATCCGACTATTAAAAAATAAAATAAAAACATAAAAAGCTGACCACTTAAAAAAGTTAAAAAAAAAAAAAAAGAAAAACTTTCTAAAGGAAATCAATACATTCTTTGATTGTTATTCTTTTTGCCAGTTGGTCAGGCCCATATCTGATAGTGACAAAGTGAGAGGTCCTTCCCTGAATAATGTCAACTCAAAAATGCCACCTGAACAACTACATTAAATTAAACATTTATAGGGCCATAAAAGGCTTCCCATCATGAGATAAACTTTCCAAGTCAGATGTTATCATTAGAAATATATACAAATGTTGAGTCCTACTGTTAAACTCTTCACTAATGTGCACCAACTCGCATTTCACATAAAAAATTATGATGGTCTTATACACACACACATATACACACACCATGTCAAAAGGCAACTGAATTAAAAAGATATATGCTAGATGGAAAAAAAGTACATCATAGAGGTTAATATAATCACTTGGGACATGTAGTTTCCAGATGGTTTGAAAGTTTGTTTAAAGTTCAGAGGTGTTTAGGCAATGAAATTAAGGCAAATCCAATGTTATCCATTAGGAGAAAGGATGAAGCATAACATGAGTATATTTTCTGCCACTGTTCATGTTCTAGGCTATACCCAGATGCTCAAGCTGAAAATCAAGTTAGTTAATAACTTCATATACATATATATGTAAAACTGAGTGCCAATCAGAAGAGAATGGGTCAGAACCAACACCTGCTTTCTCAGACCTAAAAGAGAAGCAAGCAAGACAGAAAAAGGATACCTAGCAAGAAAGATTGACAGCTAAATAATTAAATAAGTAATTTACATAAAGAGTGGAGAGTACTAATGTAAAGGATTAATGGAGAGGACACCTGGGAGTCCTTAAAGAATTTTCTTTAAGGAAATTATATTGACTGTGAGATCTGAAGCTTGACTGAGAAATGTACCAAGTAGAAAGTAAACAAGGCCCCTGCCCCTCACAAGAAATGGTCCAAATCTTCAGCTTTTCTAACTGAATTATGCAATAATTTGCAAACTGGATCCCTGCCTCTAGTTTTCCCCCAATCTAACCTCTACGTGGTACTCCAAGTAATTTTTCTTAGAGATCAAAATCCTTCAATGACATAGTACTGCTTAGTCTAGAGAATAGCTTGTAGACTTCTTAGCAAGACATTTATGCTTCACACCTGAAGTTCTCTTGCCAGCTTCATTTTTCATCACTTCCCCAAATGTTCATGCCCTAACACCTGCAACTGTGTTATGGTACATAGAAAAAGAGATTTAAATTATTAATATTATAGACTTAAAATAGGATTATCATGGATTATCTGGGTGGGCCCAATCCCATAAACCTTTCAATACAAAGCACTTTGTCTAGCTAGAGTCAAGAAATGCAACAGAAAGTCAGAATAATTTGAAGCCTGAGAAGGATTCAATGCACCATCATTGGTTTGAAGATGGATGGAGCAAAATGATGACATCTGAGAGAGGTTACTGGCTACATCCCCAAAAGAAATAGGGACATCAGTCCTACAGCCACAAGGAAGTGCATTCAGCAAATATTAATGAGCTTGGAAACAAACACTTCCTCAGAACATTCAGATGTGAAATGAGGCCAGAAAGCACAATAAACTTGGGCCTCTGAGACTCAGAGCAGAAAACAATGAGGCATTTATCACAGTTTACTAGGCCCTGTGTACTTCAGCCATCACAGTGTATATACAGAGAGATTCAGTTCAGTTCAGTTGCTCAGTTGTGTCCGACTCTTTGTGACCCCATGAATCGCAGCACGCCAGGACTCCTTGTCCATCACCAACTCCTGGAGTTCACTCAGACTCACGTCCATCGAGTCAGTGATGCCATCCAGCCATCTCATCCTCTGTCGTCCCCTTCTCCTCCTGCCCCCAATCCCTCCCAGCATCAGAGTCTTTCCCAATGAGTCAACTCTTCGCATGAGGTGGCCAAAGAACTGGAGTTTCAGCCTTAGCATCATTCCTTCCAAAGAAATCCCAGGGCTGATCTCCTTCAGAATGGACTGGTTGGATCTCTTTGCAGTCCAAGGGACTCTCAAGAGTCTTCTCCAATGCCACATTTCAAAAGCATCAATTCTTTGGCGCTCAGCTTTCTTCACAGTCCAACTCTCACATCCATACATGACCACTGGGAAAAACCATAGCCTTGACTAGAAGGACCTTTGTTGGCAAAGTAATGTCTCTACTTTTCAATATGCTATCCAAGTTCGTCATAACTTTCCTTCCAAGGAGTAAGCGTCTTTTAATTTCATGGCTGCAGTCACCATCTGCAGTGATTTTGGAGCCCAGAAAAATAAAGTCTGACACTGTTTCCACTGTTTCCCCATCTATTTCCCATGAAGTGATGGGACCGGATGCCATGATCTTTGTTTTCTGAATGTTGAGCTTTAAGCCAACTTTTTCACTCTCCTCTTTCACTTTCATCAAGAGGCTTTTTAGTTCCTCTTCACTTTCTGCTAAAAGGGTGGTGTCATCTGCATATCTGAGGTTATTAATATTTCTCCCAGCATATATTCTCCTGGAATCTTGATTCCAGCTTGTGCTTTTCTTGATTCCAGCCCAGCATTTCTCATGATGTACTGTGTATATAAGTTAAATAAGCAGGGTGACAATAAATAGCCTTGACGTACTCCTTTTCCTATTTGGAACCATTCTCTTGTTCCATGTCCAGTTCTAACTATTGTTTCCTGACCTGCATATAGGTTTCTCAAGGGTCAGGTCAGGTGGTCTGGTGTTCCCATCTCTTGAAGATTTTTCCACAGTTTATTGTGATCCACACAGTCAAAGGCTTTGGCATAGTCAATAAAGCAAAAATAGATGTTTTTTCTGGAACTCTCTTGCCTTTTCGATGATCCAGTAGATGCTGGCAATTTGATCTCTGGTTCCTCTGCCTTTTCTAAAACCAGCTTGAACATCTGGAAGTTCACGGTTCATGTATTGGTGAAGCCTGGCTTGGAGAATTTTGAGCACTAATTTACTAGCGTGTGAGATGAGTGCAATTGTGCAGTAGTTTGAGCATTCTTTGGCATTGCCTTTCTTTGGGATTGGAATGAAAACTGACCTTTTCCAATCCTGTGGCCACTACTGAGTTTTCCAAATTTGCTGGCATATTGAGTGCAGCACTTTCACAGCATCATCTTTCAGAATTTGAAATAGCTCAACTGGAATTCCATCACCTCCACTAGCTTTATTCGTAGTGATGCTTTCTAACACCCACTTGACTTCACATTCCAGGATGTCTGGCTCTAGGTGAGTGACCACACCATCATGATTATCTTGGTCGTGAAGGTCTTTTTTGTACAGTTCTTCTGTGTATTCCTGCCATCTCTTCTTAATATCTTCTGCTTCTGTTAGGTCCATACAATTTTTGTCCTTTATCGAGCCCATCTTTGCATGAAATATTCCCTTGGTATCTCTAATTTTCTTAAAGAAATCTCTAGTCTTTCCAATTTTGTTGTTTGCTCTATTTCTTTGCATTGGTCGCTGAGGAAGACTTTCTTATCTCTCCTTGCTATTCTTTGGAACTCTTCATTCAGATGCTTATATCTTTCCTCTTCTCCTTTGCTTTTCACTTCTCTTCTTTTCACAGCTATTTGTAAGGCCTCCTCAGACAGCCATTTTGCTTTTTTGCATTTATTTTCCATGGGGATGGTCTTGATCTCTGTCTCCTGTACAATGTCACAAACCTCCGTCCATAGTTCATCAGGCACTCTATCAAATCTAGCTCCTTAAATCTATTTCTCATTTCCACTGTATAATCATAAGGGATTTGATTTAGGTTATACCTGAATGGTCTAGTGGTTTTCCCTACTTTCTTCAGTTTAAGTCCGAATTTGGCAATAAGGAGTTCATGATCTGAACCATAGTCAGCTCCTGGTCTTGTTTTTGTTGACTGTATAGAGCTTCTCAATTTAGTTTGTAATAAAATTTGAATACTGATTGAATTAGTGATTCAAGTTGGCTATATTGAAAATCTGTGTAATTAGTATTAAAAGAGTCAACCTAAGTGTCCATCAGTGGATGGGTCGATAAAGAAAATGTGTTATGTATGCGTACAATAGAATATTATTCAGCTAAGGGGGAAAAAAAGTAAATACTGTCATTGTGACAACATGGATGGACCTCAAGGACATTATGCTAAGTGAAATAAGGCACAGAAAGATAAATACTACATGATATAACCTATATGTGGAAGCTAAAATACAAAATGAAAAAACAGAACAGAATAGTGTTTACCAAAGGTTAGGGGATAGGGGACTGAGAAAGACACGGTTTAAAGATATATATTTACAACTAGCCCTGGAGGTCTAATACACAGTACAGAGATCACAGAAAACAAAACTGTATTATAAACATTAAACTCACTAAGAGACTAGATATTAGTTTTTCCCACAGTTAGAAGAAATGATAATTATATGAAGTAATAGAGGCTTTAGCTAAGCTACCGTGGCAATCATATTGTAATATAAAGGCACCAGATCAATATGGTATACACTTTATTTTTTTTTTCTTTTCTTTTTTTTAAAAAAATTTTTTATTTTATTTTATTTTTTAACTTTACAATATTGTATTGGTTTTGCCATATATCAAAATGAATCCGCCACAGATATACTTGTGTTCCCCATCCTGAACCCTCCTCCCTCTTCCCTCCCCATACCATCCCTCAGGGCACAATGTTATATGCCAATTATAGCTTCCCAGGTGGCTCCAGTGGTAAAGAACCCACCTGCCAATGCAGGAGACATAAGAGACATGGGTTCAGTCTCTGGGTTGGGAAGATACCCTGGAGGAGGGCATGGCAACCCACTCCAGAGTTCTTGCTTGGAGAATCCCCATGGACAGAGGAGCCTTGGTGGAGTACAGTACATAGGGTCCCACAGAGTCTGACACAACTGAAGCAACTTAGCACACATGTTAAAAAAGAGAGTCATGAAAAAGAGAAGGAAAAAGTGCCCATCTCAAAGGATGTTTAATTAAAATATCCCTTTCCTCGTGATTGCTCTCTATATTTGGCAAGAGCATGTTTTAACAAATGAAAACCAAAATTGAGTGTTAAATGTAGTCAGCACTATCCTTATTTCTATAATGATTTCCATCTCCTCTACTTTACCCTGTGCAGAAATATTTAAGTGACCAGAACCAAAAGTATGGCAGGCAGAATTCTAATGACTCTGTTCCAAGGGTTCTGTCCCCTAGTAATTAAACACTAACCTAGATACAGTACTGCTGTGAAGGATTTTGCTGATGTAATTACAGTTCCAAGTTATTTGACCTTAAGATTGGGAGATTATCTGTTGGACATGACCCAATAAGATAATAGTTTCTAAAGTGGAGAGCCTTCCTGAGTGATAACAGAAGAGGACGTCAGAGGAGGGTGTCAGAGAGATTCAACACACAAGAAGGAATCAACACAAGACTGCTTGCTGGTTTCAAAGATGGTGGAAGCCATGAATGAAGGAATGTAGAAATGAACTCTAGAAACTGAGAACAATCCCAGACAACAGGCAGCTGGGAAATGGGGACCTCAGTTCTACACCCTTATGGAAGTGAATTCTGCCAACAACCTGAATGAGCCTTGAATCAGATTCACCCCCAGAATCTCCTGATAAGATCTCAAGCTTTCTGACACCTTGATTTCAACCTTGTGAAAATCTAAGCAGAGAATCCAGTTTAGCCCACCTGGACTTCAGACCTACACAAATTGTGAAATAATAAATGATTGTTATTTTAAGCTGGTATACTTGTGGCAATTTGTTATAGCAGTTATTGAAAACTAGTATCAAAAACATTGATGCAACTACAAACCTAATTCAGCTCCTCTGGTATCTGGTATCTAGTATCTTCTCCTTAAAGAACTTGTGAAATTTATTAGTTAGTGTAGTTTTTAGATATTCTCTTCTCTTTAGATGATGATTAGCATTTTTAGTGATAATTTCAGAGAAGGCAATGGCAACCCACTCCAGTACTCTTGCCTGGAAAATCCCATGGACGGAGGAGCCTGGTAGGTTTCAGTCCATGGGGTCGCAAAGAGTCGTACAGGACTGAGCGACTTCACTTTCACTTTTCACTTTCATGCTTTGGAGAAGGAAATGGCAACCCACTCCAGCGTTCTTACCTGGAGAATCCCAGGGACGGGGGAGCCTGGTGGGCTGCCATCTATGGGGTCGCACAGAGTCGGACACAACTGAAGTGACTTAGCAGCAGCAGCAGAATATGGAAGCAACCTAGATGTCCATCGATAGATGAATGGATAAAGAAGTTGTGCTATATATATACAATGGAACATTACTCAGCCATAAAAGGAATGGACTTGAGTCAGTTTTAATGAGGTGGACGGAGAAGACAATGGCACCCCACTCCAATACTCTTGCCTGGAAAATCCCATGGATGGAGGAGCCTGGTGGGCTGCAGTCCATGGGGTCGCTAAGAGCTGGACACGACTGAGCGACTTCACTTTCACTTTTCATTTTCATGCACTGGAGAAGGAAATGGCAACCCACTCCAATGTTCTTGCCTGGAGAATCCCAGGGATGGGGGAGCCTGGTGGGCTGCCGTCTATGGGGTCGCACAGAGTCAAACACGACTGAAGTGACTTAGCAGCAATGAGGTGAATGAACCTAGAACCTATTATACAGAGTAAAGTGAGTCAGAAAGAGAAAAATAAATACCATATTCTAACACATATATACAGAATCTAGAGAAATGGTACTGAAGAATTTATTTACAGGGCAACAGTGGAGACAGACATAGAGAATTATGGACATGGGGAGAGGGGAGGAGAGGGTGAGATGTATGGAAAGAGTAACATGGAAACTTTCATTACCATATGTAAAATAGCAAATAGGAATTTGCTGTATGGCTCAGAAAACTCAAACAGGGGCTCTGTATCAACCTAGAGGGGTGGGATGGGGAGGGAAATGAGAGGGAGTTTCAAAAGGGAAGGGATATATGTATACCTATGGCTGACTTATGTTGAGGCTTGACAGAAAACAACAAAATTCCATAAAGCAATTATCCTTCAATAAAAATAAAGTAATTTTTAAAAAAGGGCCAGCCTTCACATGGAAAGGTACATAACATCATTAGTCAACAGGAAAACACAAATTTAAACCACCTAAAGGTTCAAACGTTCTGATATACCATTGTGCTCACAATAGAACCACAATAGAATGGTGCTTTAAGTTAAAGAAAAAAAGTAAAAAGAAAATACCAAATGTTGGTGAAGGCATAGAATGATTGGATCTCTCATATAATGCAGGTTGGAGCATAAGATTTTACAACCACTTTAGATGACTATTCGGCTATTTTTTTGTAAAGTCAAATACACAATTACCCAATGACCTGCAATTCCACTTCTATATATTCACCCAAGAGAAACAAAACTGCATTTTCATAGTAATGTTTGTTGCAGCTTTATTCACTGTAGCCTCACCTGGAAACAACTAAAATATCCATTTAAAGGAGAAAGTAAAAAATTATAATAATTTGTATTAAATGGAATACTATTCAGCAACAAAAATGAGCAAACAAAAAGTGCATATAACCTGAATGAATCTTAAAAACATTATGCCAACAGAAAGTAGCCAGGCAAAAATGACTGTATTCTGTATATTTACGTTTGTATGAAAGTTTGGAACAGACAAAATTAATTTATGAATGTAGATATCAGGTTGGTTACTGCCTGGGAAAGAAACTTAAAACTCTCAGGCTAGAGAGAGAATTTCTGTTATTTGTCTTTCATTAGAGCCAATCTATAAAAACTGCATTTTGAGCAAATGTACATGTGAACACCAAAACTTGGTTATTAGGGCATGAACCAAGGAGAGCCATTTCAGAGCAGACAAAAGGGTGATAAAATATGTTTTTTGAGCATTTATTATATGCCAGGCTCTATTCCAGGTATTTCATAAGCGTTATTTAATTTAATCTCTTGAGTGAGTGAAAGTCATTCAGTTGTGTCTGACTCTTTGTGACCCTATGGACTATACAGTCCATAGAGTTCTCCAAGCCAGAACACTGAAGTAGGTAGCCTTTCCCTTCTTCAGAGGATCTTCCCAACCCAGGGATTGAACCCAGGTCTCTCGCATTGCAGGTGGATATTTTACGAGCTGAGCCAAAAGGGAAGCCCAAGAATACTGGACTGGTAGCCTATCCCTTCTCCAGCTGATCTTCCTGACCCAGGAATCGAACTGGGGTCTCTTGCATTGAAGGCGGATTTATCAGGGAAGCTCTCATGAAGGGAGTACTAATTTTGTTTTATCATTTGAATTTTACAGTTGTAGTAACATCAAAGGTCATTTACCACAGATCATGATAACAAATATAATAATGAAAAGTTTGAAATACTTTGAAAATTACCAAAGTGTGACACAGAGACATGAAATGAGCTAATACTGTTGGAAAAAATGCAGAATTGCCTAAAACCTTCAATTTGTAAAAAGAAAAAAGACCCACATCTGTGAAGCACAATAAAATGAAGTATTCCTGTATTATCTTTATCTATCTATCTATCTATCTATCTGTATTGCTGTGTTTAGTAATATCATGGTAAACAAATTATTTTGGTCTATATTCATGAAGAACATTAGTTTGTTGTTTTCTGTTCTTATAGTGCCTTTGTCAGATTTTGGAAACTGGATTGTTCTGGCCTCATAAAATAAATTAGGAAGGATTCTCCCTTCATTTTTTGGAAGAGTTTTGTGAGATTAAGGCTATTTCCTTCTTAAATATTTCACAGAATTCATCAACAAGAACTTGTGATCTGGGAATTTTCTTTGCAAAAAAGTATTTTTATTATACATTCAATTTCTTTTATAAATGTAGACATTATAGATATCTTTTCATGTCAGCTTTGGCAATTTTTTTTCAATTCATATTATCCAACTTGTCAGTTTCATTAGCATAAAGTTATTCATAACATTCTTTGAGTATCATTTTAATGTGTGTAGGGTTAATAATAATATCCCTACTTTCATTCCTGATACTTGTAAGTTGTATTTGACCTTTTATTTGTTCATTGATCTACAACAGAGTTATCTATTTTGTCAAACTTTTCAAAGAATCAGATTTTTTTTTGTTTTTCTGCTGTTTGTGCTATTTTATTGATTTTTGCCCTTTATTATTTTCTTTTTTATCAGTTCAGTTCAGTTCAGTCGCTCAGTTGTGTCTGACTCTTTGCAACCCCTTGAATCGCAGCACGCCAGGCCTCCCTCTCTTCTTTTTTAACTTCATAAGGTAAAAGTTAAGATCAATAATTTTGATTTCTGCTTCTTTGTATAAAGACTTCCTTTTCTTATATATTCAAATTTATACATTTCCATGTACGCTCTACATTAGCCGCTTCCCACATATGTTACTCTGTCATGTTTTCATTGTCTTTCTGGTAGATTTATTTTCTTTTTTTCCTTTTACATGTATTAGTCGTCTTTTAATGGACATTAGTTCTCAATTAGTGTGTGAAAAGATTTATACCATTGTGTTCCTCAAGGAAGGGTGCCAAGCAAAAAATGTCATGGTCAGGAATGCAGAGTTGCACTCTACACTGGGCTCTCTTCAGTTGTATTAATACTCACATGACTACTCAAGTTTGAGTTTCTTCTAAGAAAGGCACATTTGAAAAGCATATAAGTTTCCAGCACCATAGAAACTATAGTGATGCTTCTTTTCTTTCAATGACATACTTGTAATGACTTCTTTGAAATGCTCCAACAATGACTTTAGGGGAGAAAGCCTGTACCAATATCCAACTCCCCTATTTTGACATCCAGGAGTTTCTTCTCCTTCACTAGTATCACCGACAATATGTTGGTGTTCTGGGTGTCCATTGCCCAGTGGGTTTATTTTACAAATCCCCTGGTAATTTCTTCTTTGGCTCTAGGATTATTTACAAGTAGGCTGCTTAATTTTAAACCATTTAAGGATATTTCTAGATACTTTTTTAAAACTAATTTATATTTTAGTACTATTATGCTTGAAGAAAATTCTCTGTAATATGTAAATATTTTTATATTTATTGAAACTTATTTTAAGGTCCAGCATATGGTCTATCTTGCTTAAGGTTCCATGTGCACCAGAAAACAATGAGTTTTCTTCAGTTTTTGAGTGAAGTGTTATAAAATGTTAATAGAGTCAAGTTAGTTGATAATGATTTCAGAAAACTAATGTTTTATTTAGTTTCTCTCTCACTTTAACTGACAGAGGATGTTACTACATTCTACCAAGATAAATGTCTCATTTTTTACCAATAATTCCTCTTTTCTAGAATTCTATTTTGTTTGATATTATTATAATCACTTCAGCTTTCTTATGCTTACCATTTGCATTGTATATATTTTACATTCTTTTACTTTTGATATATATACATGGACAGAGAAGCCTGGCAGGCCACAGTCAGACACAACTTAGCAACTATACCACCACCATACATCTTTATATTTAAGTGTGGTTCTTGAAGGCCACATAAAGTTCTGTCTTGCTTTTTCATCTAGTATGAATTATTGAAGTAATTCAAATGGTGACAATAAGGAAGATCACAGAAACAAAAAATATATGTAAGAACTAGCAAGATGGCAGATTTAACCCTGACTACATCAATATTCAGGATACACAGATTCAATCCCTGAGTCAAGAAGATCCCCTGAAGGATGAAATGGCAATCCAGTCCAGTATTCTTGCCTAGAAAATCCCATGGATAGAGGAACCTGGCAGGCTATATAGTCCAAATGGTCACAAAGAATCAGATATGACAGCCCACATGCATGCATGAGTATCAATATTGCATGAAATGCAAATAGACTAAGAAATACCTTCTCATTAAAAGCTTTCCTTTGGGTTAATTCAGTTTTTTTTAAATTTTAAATTCTTTTATTAGATTTTTAATTAACATTCTGATGTCATTTTAGTAGCTGTTCTAAGGATTAGACTATGCATCTTAATATCACAGCATATTTAGAGTAAATATTGCATCCATTCATTTAAAAAATAAATACCCTAAAAGTCAGAATTTCATGTACCCATCACTCTTTGTGTTATTATTATAATATGGTTTATGTTTACATAAGTTATAAACTCAACAATGCAGTATTTTCCCTTTAAACAGTCAGTAATCTTTTAAAAATATTAAGATGTGGGAGAAAGATAATATTTTTAAATTTTACCCTTATATTTACCATTCCTGATTTTCATTTTTCCCTGTAGATCTGAGTTTCCACCTGGTATAGTTCCTCACTCTTAAGAATTTTCTTTAACATTTCTTGTAGCTTAGATATTCTGGTAACAGTTTATCTTAAAATATCTTTATATCACCCACATTTGGAAGAGTATCTTACAGTTTTTTTCAGCTCTATAAAGATGTGGTTGCTTTTTCTTTTGGTTTCGATTGCTTTTGGTGAGGAGTTGACTGTAACATATCATTGTTTTTTGCTCTGTGTAATGTGCCTTATTTCTTTGTTGCCTTCAATATAATATCTTTATTTTCGGTTTATTGTAATTTAACTACGAAATGCTGAGATGCGGTTTTCTTTAAATTCATCCTACTTTGTGTTGGCTAAACTTCCTGAATCTGTAAGTTATTTGTTTTTCATATTTTTAACTAATTTTAGAAATATTCAATTATTATATTAACAATATTTTATACTCCATTCTCTCCTCCTGGGTGTCTAATTTCATGCATTTTATATGCTTAATATTGTCTTGGAAATTACTGATATTCTCTTCATTTTTGTATTAATCTTTGTTTCCTCTTCTTCATTTGGATCAACTGGATCTTAGGAAGCATTACTATGAACAAAGCTAGTGGAAGTGATGGAATTGCAGTTATACTATTTCAAATCCTCAAAGATGATGCTGTGAAAGTGCTGCACTCAACAGGCCAGCAAATTTGGAAACTCAGCAGTGGCCACAGGACTGGAAAAGGTCAGTTTTCATTCCAATCCTAAAGAAAGGCAATGCCAAAGAACGCTCAAGCTACCTCACAATTGCACTCATCTCACACGCTAGTAAAGTAATGCACAAAATTCTCCAAGCCAGGCTTCAACATTACGTGAACCGTGAACTTCCAGATGTTCAAGCTGGTTTTAGAAAATGCAGAAGAACCAGAGATCAAATTGCCAACATCTTCTGGATCATGGAAAAAGCAAGAGAGGTCCAGAAAAACATCTATTTTTGCTTTATTGACTATGCCAAAGCCTTTGACTGTGTGGATCACAATAAACTGTGGAAAATTCTTCAAGACATGGGAATACCAGACCACCTGACCTGCTTCTTGAGAAATCTGTATGCAGGTCAGGAAGCAACAGTTAGAACTGGACATGGAACAACAGACTGGTCCCAAATAGGAAAAGGAGTTCGTCAAGGCTGTATATTGTCACCCTGCTTATTTAACTTAAATACAGAGTACATCATGAGAAATGCTGGGCTGGAGGAAGCACAAGCTGGAATCAAGATTGCTGGGAGAAATATCAATAACCTCAGATATGCAGATGACATGACCCTTATGGCAGAAAGCAAAGAAGAACTAAAGAGCCTCTTGATGAAAGTGAAAGAAGAGAGTGAAAAAGTTGGTTTAAAATTTAACATTCAGAAAACTAAGATCATGGCATATGGTCCCATTACTTCATGGCAAATAGATGGGGAAACAAAGGAAAGAGTGAGAGACTTCATTTTGGGGGTCTCCAAAATCACTGCAGATGTTGACTACAGCCATGAATTTAAAAGACCCTTGCCCCTTGGAAGAAAAGATCTGACCAACCTAGACAGCATGTTAAAAAGCAGAGACATTACTTTGCCAGCAAAGGTCGGTCTAGTCAAAGCTTTGTTTTTTCCAGTAGTCATATATGGATGTGAGAGTTGGACTATAAAGAAAGTTGAGCACCGAAGAATTGATGCTTTTGAACTGTGGTGTTGGATAAGACTCTTGAGAGTCCCTAGGACTGCAATGAGATCCAACCAGTCAATCCTAAAGGAAATCAGTCCTTAATATTCATTGGACGGACTGTTGTTGAAACTGAAGCTCCATTACTTTGGCCACCTGATGTGAAGAACTGACTCATTTGAAAAGACCCTAATGCTGGGAAAGATTGAAGGCGGGAGAAGGGGATGACAGAGGATGAGATGGTTGGATGACATCACTGACTCAATTAACATGACTTTGGGTAAACTCCGGGAGTTGGTGATGGACAGGGAGGCCTGGCGTGCTGCAGTCCATAGGGTTGCAAAGAGTTGGACACAACTGAGCAACTGAACTGAACTAAATTGAAGTATCTTCAATTTCACTGACTCCTATTATTCTCAGTCTACTCTTAAAAGAATTTTTCATTTCTGGTTTCACTTTTAAATTATCAAATGCCCATTTAATTTTTAAAGTAGATCTTATTTATTCACTGAGATTTCCCAGTAGTTCACTCAATTTGATGATGTTTTCTTTTAAGAACTTGAGCATATTTAATGCCTGCTTTAAAATCTTTTTCTGCTAATTCAATAAGCTGGGTCATCTAGAACTTTTCCACTAACTGCTTTTTCTTTTAATTATAGATCAAACATTCCTATTTCTCTGCAGGTTTCATAATTTTTATTATTTTTACACTGGACTTTTTGATAATTCATTGTAGAGTCCTTAGATTCTGTTGTGTTCCTCTGAAGTATATATGTTGTAAATTATTAGATCAAATTGAACTTGTGGAGACTTGCTTTTATGCTTGATTTGAGTGAATCTCCTTCAGCTCTTTTTTCCTTTTGTGCTAAGATGAATACCTTAATATCATAACTATTACCTCTTAGCCATGGTCTTTCTTGGGTTTCAGTGGTAAGGTCCAAGTGTTTATGAAGCCCCTCTAAACTCCAAACTGTCTTATCTGCAATGTGTAACTGCTGAAAAATCTATGCAGTGTTTTCAGTCTTCTGGCTCTTCTTTTTCCTGGGTTCTTTGAAGTATACCGCATAAATACACAGTTCATGAATTATACTGGAATTTGAAGGGAGTTTATATGCAGATTTGGGACCTCTCTAACTTCCTCTTTGTTAGAATCCCTTCCTTTGATTTCCCACTGAACTGATATCCTTGAATTCCATTATTTGACTCCTCAAGCCAGGCTTTCTACTTGATTTCTAGCTGCCTCACGGTTCATGTTCTTGGCACTATTTTGGGGTAAAAGCTGCATAAACATAGATTTCATAATTATTGTCTGAGTGAGAGTTCAGTTCAGTTCAGTCGCTCAGTCATGTCCGACTCTTTGTGACCCCATGAATCGCAGCACGCCAGGCCTCCCTGTCCATCACCAACTCCCGGAGTTCACTCAAACTCACGTCCATCGAGTTGGTGATGCCATCCAGCCATCTCATCCTCTGTCGTCCCCTTCTCCTCCTGCCCCCAATCCCTCCCAGCATCAGAGTTTTTTTCCAATGAGTCAACTCTTCTCATGAGGTGGCCAAAGTACTGGAGTTTCAGCTTCAGCATCATTCCCTCCAAGGAAATTCCAGGGCTGATCTCCTTCTGAATGGACTGGTTGGATCTCCTTGCAGTCCAAGGGACTCCCAAGAGTCTTCTCCAACACCACAGTTCAAAAGCATCAATTCTTTGGCCCTCAGCCTTCTTCTACTACAATTTTCTTCACTACTACTAAAACTGGAAAGCCAACAAGCTAGTATTTAAAGGGACAGTGGTGGGAACTTTGTCTTTGCCATTCTTTCTTTGTCCAACCACTCAGAGACTTGGAAGAAATGGAGTGCAGTGTCATCTGCTTCTCAGTAACTCAAGTTCCTACTGTAACTTTAAATTCAACTTTATGTTCCAAGTCCTATAATCAAAAGTTCATCTTCCTAATTGTTTCTGCTTGATCTTTTCTGAATTTTCTGTTCCTGAGCCTGTTAGTCTCACTGGTATCATACCTACTTACATATAGGGTCTGATTGATGAGATACCTGCTAAGTAAGCCAAAAATACTAATAAAATGTGAACATAATGAGTTACAATGCAGCAGAATACTCTGCCAATTAGTCAAGGGAACAGAGAGGCAGTGTCACTTACGCTTATGGAATTTTATTGTTTAGCCAAGAAGAAAAAATACTATCTAGTTCTTATTAATGGGAGGATGACTTCTTACTTCTCTGACCATATTTATTTTAATACTATTCTCTTTGCCTTCAAAGCTGGAACAATTGCCTCCGGCTTTTTTTGACTGTTGTCATAGAATTTACCCCCATGTTACACTCCTGTCACTCTTTATATCTGTCACTGCTCTAACATTTTCAAATTAAAAGAACTTTGAAGTGCATATATACTCTGATACAACCATAGAAACTCTTTCCCAAAAATGTAGTACGTAGTAGTAGTGAGAGTATCCAGCATATGACTTTCTTGAAAGCTTAATGACACACTTAACGTGGATTGATTACCACTAGGTCAAAGAGAACTAAGTTGCTGGAAAAATCAGATAGGAGTGTTGAGACAGAATACCAAAAGGCAGATCTTTAAAATCTAATGTCATAACAACTTGTTTTTTTTTTTTTCCCCAGTAATTCCACAAAATTAGCATATTTAATGTTTCTTTTGAGAAGACATTCAAGCAAGATAAATGTATGCCTTTGAAATAAAAATAATAAGGAAGAACACCATGTGACTTAGCTCCTGTCACATACTTGCTCTTCTCTTTCTTCCCCATTTGATTGTAAAGGCTTTTATCTGTAAATAACTCATAGTTGCAAAATGATAAGAGGGCAAATTGTTTGAAGTCTTAAATGTTATACAACTGATATATCTGAAGCTCAGTGATGTAGAGATATCTGCTCTTTAATACATTTGTTTGTGTATATGTATAAATTACAAGTCCCACAATTATTATTTTTCTATATTCAAAATGGTTATTACTCAAAAGACCGATGACTTGAAGTTCTTCTTCCCACTTCTATGACAGAAGTCAATAGTTTGTGGCTATAGTTGATGTTTGAAGAGCCTATCTAAATGTATAGGCTCATTTATGCTTTTTAGAGTACTCAAAAATGCTACCCCATCTTTGGTTTTTTCAGTGTTGGTTGATCTTCTTGCTCCTATATTTACCTATAGTCCTAAGGCAAGCTTCATTATTTAAGATGACTTTTTCTAGCTTCTTGTAGCAGATCTTAAATCCTTATTGATTGCAATTTCCTCTTAATATGTCATCTAATTTATAAATAAATATGTATCAATCTTGTTCTTTTATCCAAATAGAAAAGATGACCATAATTTATACACAGTTTCCCCAACTAGATATCTGTAATTTAGGACGTTACAGTTTCCTGTTAAAATACAGATGCTTCTTGGAAAAGGAAAAACATAGAACTCTTTCAAAGTATTAACTTCTCAGCTTGAATTATTGTATCAGACTAGCCATAAAATAGAATACAACCAAAGAGTGGGATATACAGAATGGGTAAATATTGATGGAGGTGACCAGAAAAAAAATCCAGAGCATTGGGTTGCCTGGCAGAAGAATTGGTTCTCATGATATTTAACAGTATCAGCTCTGAGTACACAGAAGACATCATAAGGCACTGGGTTCCTGGGAGAAAATGGGCTGGAAAAGTACTAAAGAAAGGCATTGTCTATTTCACAACTTTCATTGAGCTGACCCTACTTGCTGTTATCTACCTCAGATATCCTGCTTGTGTTGGCCTCATAGTCAGTTCAGTACTGATAGTCTGACTACTTTCTAGCAATTTATTGTTGTTATTTAATTCTGGATATTACTTATAGGTGCTGTTGATCTAAACACACACATACACACATTGAAACAGCAAGATACTGCATCATCAGAGGATGATATGTTAATAAAGAGGAAATTATGACTTGCAATACTTGATCACTGTTTTTATTTTATGAATAAATTACATAGATGTTGGGGGGGTGGGGAAATTAATTCACTGCATAATACTTTTGGATTAAAAAAAAAATCCTTAACAGGATGGACTATATACAAATGTATCATGATGCAGTATTCAAAACTGGAATTCCTTTCTATCCAGATTTGTATACAGTAATGTTCTATGTATAAAATTCCCTGTATTAGAATCTGGTCCTCTATTCATGTCATGTGATGTGCACACTCAGTCCTTTCAGACTCTTTTTACCCTATGGACTGAAGCCCACCAGGCTCCTCTGTCCATAGGATTCTCCAGGCAAGAATACTGGAGTGGGTTGCCATTTCCTTCTCCAGGGGATCTTCCCAACCCAGGGATCGAACTCGGATCTCTTGCATCTACCTACATTGGCAGGTGGGTTCTTTACCACTAGCGCCACCTGGGAAGCCTGTTTCTTGAAGGACATGCTTTCAAACAGCAAACAGACACCTCTGTCCCACACTCCTGAACCAGCGCGTTTTCCCCTTCAGCCCCTCCCACCAAAACCTCCCCTCTTTCCTTTTGTTTGCTTTGGTCTCTGCTGACCACAAGCCCCTGCTCTTGCTCCCTCTCGCACTGCTTCATTTTCATCCAAATGCATCCACTTTTCTTCGCGACACATCAAGCTTTTTGAGCATTCTCTAGTGTGCTTCAGGCCTGTGTCTGTTCCATGTTAAACAGGCTGCAGTGTGAGTGCAGGGCTGAGCACAGTAAAATACTCCATCGAACGAGGCCAGTTTTGTAAACAGGGCTGTTTCTGGCAGGAATGTCTGATGGGATAAACAAGGCTGGAAAGAAGGACTCTCACAGAAGAGAGTGACTTTGTCAGGACACAGAAACACGTTCCAAATAAAAATACTCTTGTTTCTAATGTAAGATCAGGCTTTGAATAAACCCAAGTCACTGAGGGAGATTTAAAAAGAACAGAACTGAGTCAGAGACTGTGATTTCTGAAACTATACTGAGTCTTTGACTTTTTCCTTTTCTGGTTTTATTTCCTTAAAAATAAAAAACACCAGTACAATATTGTAAAGCAATTATCCTCCAATTAAAAAAAACAAATTACATTAAAAAATAAAACTAAAAATTTGAATGAATGAGGATAGAAAGTAGTACTATTAAAACTATACAGTAAAAAGCAAAAACATTTAACATCCCAGAGATGTCAGAAGGCTACTGTATGGATGTAGAACATTTAAGATCCTATATAGATGCTGAATGTAAATGATGGCTAATCAGGAAGGATCAATTTGATGGCTATCAAATAAGAATCATCAGAAAATTGGTAGATTACATCCATGTTGATACAAAGGCTTATCACTATTTTCATTAATATTCAGCCCTTAGGAAAGGGCTGAAAGTACAGTATTTAGCCATGTACAAGAGTATACATAGAAAATTCACTATACTAAGATGATACTTGTTTATATTGAAGAAAACAGGTATCAATGAAAACAAACAAAAATTGCAATACTTGAGATTGATTAGCAAATACTTAGTTTTTAACATAGGGATTAAATAGGACCTAAGGGCATCCCCAAATTGTGTCCCTGTAAATGTCTAACAGTTAGAAGAGGAAAATGTAATTTGATCATCTGGGCAAATTACTATTATGCTCTCTTTTTAGGCTTCCCTGGTCTGCTCTTTACATTGCCCAGACTCTGTGTGGTGATTGAACATTGTCCAAGCTGTGCTGCTGTTCAAAACCAGACTCACATTGCGTTTGTGCAATCAGAATGAGCAAGTGTTGGGGAACACAGCTTTCTTTTTCATATGACTATGCACCAAGCACCGGGAGGCCTGAGATGTGAGACAGACAGCCAAACGGTCTGTCAATTGGAGCTTTTTTTCCAACTCTGAAGTAAATCTTGAAATAAATCTTTCCTTCATGACTTTTGTTATATTGAAACTAGATGTTTGCCAGATGTAGAATAGCAATAAACAACAACCCCTTCCCCTGTGGCTAGTACCAGAAATAGCCAATTAGAAATAATGCTTTGTGATGACTCTCATACTAAACTGGATTAACTCAGGAAGAACTCAGAGGTTTGTTTGTATAAAGCCTATAAATGAGACTTGAGAAAGGCCAAATCTAAACATATTTTTCCAAATAGCTTGAAACTCTCACTCTGATTTTTTGTGTCCCTCTTTATAACTTTAAAAGCAACATTGCTGCTGCTACTGCTAAGTCACTTCAGTCGTGTCTGACTCTGTGCGACCCCATAGACAGAAGCCCACCAGGCTCCCCTGTCCCTGGGATTCTCCAGGCAAGAACACTGGAGTGGGTTGCCATTTCCTTCTCCAATGCATAAAAGTGAAAAGTGAAAGGGAAGTCGCTCAGTTGTGTCCGACCCTTAGCGACCCCATGGACCGCAGCCTACCAGGCTCCTCCATCCATGGGATTTTCCAGGCAAGAGTACTGGTGTGGGGTGCCATTGCCTTCTCCAAAAGCAACATTATTGAGATATAATTCACGTACCATACAATTAACCCATTTCAAGTGTACAATTCCATGATTTTTTAGTATATTCAGAGTTGTGTAACTATAACTGTAGTCTAATTGTAGAAAATTTTATGATCCTAAAATGTCTATTAGTAATCACTTCACATTTTCCCCCTGATTTCCAAGCACTAGGCAACCACTAGTCTACTTCCTGTGTCAACAGTCTCCTATGAATTTTATAAGGTTAGCTTTAAGAATGATCTCTGGGTTAGCAGTAACTACTATTTACTGAAAGCACTGTGTAAAGTAATTTTTGCATGCTGTCCTCTGTTCACACATCCATCCTATGAAAGAGGTTTCCATCTCCTTAATTTACAAATAAAGAAACTACAGTTGAGATAGACATTGATACTTTACCAAAATCACATACTTGGTAGAGGTGAAATTTCCTTCCACTTTTGTCTGCTTAAAGTTCCCATGTTTTGTCCAGTATGCTAAAGTGGCATACGGTAGAGGGGCTTAACTCTGAGGTTGAACCGTCTGAAACTGCCGACATTAAGTCATTCTTCACCTACCCAAAAATGGCAACTCTGTAACATTTAACCAAAATAAATACGTCAATGCCTTCTGCTGGTGCGAACCTTAAAAGAATAACTACTGTGTCAGTCTGCAAAAGCTTTTAGTTTAAGAAGTTGGGATCTACAGACATTAATGCAGCTCCTCTATACTACCAAAGTTCTTCTGTTCCCTCCTCCTAAAGACACATTATGTACCCTTTCACCCATGAGGGAATCTACCTGGCTCCAAGTTAATCTCTTAAAACAATTATAGGTGCTTTATTTTTTTAATGCTGAATTTCTTATAAAAGGGATAGAAAACTGTAGGGTCCTTTACAAGCATAAAGGAAATTATTGGTCCAACATGAGTATGGCAGAAGCCCAGAGGGCATCTCAGAGTTTTAGCTTGTTCCTTACCAACAGCTCTCACAGTGAGGATCTAGTTTAGGATAAAGCTCAAAAATAGGACAAAGTTCAAGGAACACAGAAGGATGTCTGTTTTTCACATGTTTTGGTAATATTTACATCAAAGAATGAATGTCAAAATGTCACATAGACTTGAAGATATAAATGACTCTACAGGCTTAGGATAGAACCTAGGACCCTCACTTCATTTGCATAGAGCTCTGTACTTCTATTTGATTTAGCAAGGAAGCACATACTACCAACTATAAGTAGTACTGAATGGGGGGAAAAAAAACTTTTTCTGAGAGTGACATGCCTTGCATCTGAAAGAAGAGCTGTTGAGCTTATTCTCACTGATTTTAAATACACACACACACATAATGATATGGGTTCGTAGAAAGGCAAGGGGTGTTTTGCTCTTTTTTCTCTTTTCAGTTAAGCAGGATTATCATAAATCTTACTTTCTTTGGAGGACTACTTATGGTGCTTTACTTATATTTAGTTGTTTATCCTTTTTAAGACCACCTGATAGATCATCCTTATGTGAAAGAGCCAGACCATTAAAAATGGATAACTGCCTAACAAATTATATTCTTTTTAGTTTCTATCAAATGATTCTGCCTGGCATTAGCAAATACTATAAACAAGAAACTCAGTAAACAATTTTATCCCCCCATATTAATTTGGCAGCAATGATTACTCTAGCTGCAATTTGGTATCATATTATCTTGTCAATAATTCTAGATAATAGGAAGAAAAAGAAAAAAAGTTTAAATTCAAAAAAGTTCTGAATTACCTCATAGATCTTGTTTCACCTTTCTTCTTCCTCTTAAATCCCCATCATTGCAGGAAAAGTAAATAGCAGGTTGTGTTATGATGGATTAGCATTGGCAGATGCACAGCTGGGCATAACTAAGACAGTTGTTAGAAGCCAAAGTTCTTGTGGATTACCTACATCTGTTGCCCAAGTTGCCTGTATCTATTGACACTAATGATAATCTTCCTTCTTAACAGGCTTAGCACGTAAGATGTCTCTGGGGACTTTCTCAAGTGAGGTACTACTTTTCTGTTGATTCAGAGATCTACCTGTCTAATCTGCAACTACATCCAAGCTACACAAACTCTTCCTGTGTGTATATTTTGGATAGGACTATCAAATGCTTCTCTTTTGTTTCGATATAAATCTGAACAAAAGTGCCACTGGCAAACTGTTGGCACAATTATTCCCAATTCTTATGAGTCATTGTGCCTTATTTCTGAAGCAAGTCTTTACTGAGGTTCTTCTAAGGTGAGCCTCAATACACATTTTTAATTTCTCTTTTAATTATGCCAATTAAAATTCTGCTTATCCTGGGGTCTACGACACTTCTCTCCTTTGGACATCCAGAAGTCTGAGGATTGCTGTCACTGAGGTAATCTCTTGCTTTATTCCAGATTCTCCATCTTTAATTCAGATAAATATTAAACTCTTCCTAAAAAAGCCATAAATCTTCTGGTAACTCTTATGGCAACATTATGTAGAAGGATTCTTTGCTTCTGGGGGTTGAACTAGCAGATCATAATTTATCCAGTACTATTATCATCTTAAAAATTTTTTGTCATGCTGAGTCCCATTAGGTTAAAAAATGTCTCATCATTATATTATACAGATGTACTAACTTCTTGCTGAGCTAGCTTTTCAACCAGTTATAAACTATATCTAGGGAGTGACATTTCGGGATCAACATTGTGCACATAGTGTGAAACCGCTCCTCTAGTCAAAACCAATTATTTCCTTGAGAAACCCTGATATGTATATTAATTTTTACTGATCAGTTGGATCAGGGCTATATATACCATGGCAACTAGACCATCTCTATGGTTGAATAATATAAGGGATACCTTCCAACCCACTTTGTAATATGGTATTTCTAACTCTCAGAATTTCCATTTTGTTTCTATCACTAACACTTTGTAGTTAAAAATGAGATCAAAGTTGATGCATGGTGTGAATAAGGCTAACACTTTGGAAGTGAGATCGTGATCAGCTAGCTACTTTTTTCACCTGAGTGTGTGTTTTGTTCTCTCTTTGTTAAACAGCTACAAAAGGAACTTTTGAATCTGCTCTGAACATCCCACACACAATAGGGCTAAATGTTTAGGTATGAAAATCATTCAAACATTATAGCATGGAAAGTAAATTTTATATCTACAGTAAAGTTTATAGCTCTGCTTACTCATAGGCCCCAAGAGAATGCTTTCTTCAGAAATGAATGGCTTCTTTTTATTTTTAAGGAATGGGAATCCTACCAATTTCAAAGGAGACTGAGTTCTGGGACTGAGCTTGGGGGAAGATAGGCTATATGTAAGGACTTGGCCAATCAGAGAAGTATTGCTGGTCACTGAAGACAGCCAAGTATCTTTAGTCACATTGAGTTTTATGATG
Source organism: Bubalus kerabau (assembly GCF_029407905.1). Taxonomy (NCBI): domain Eukaryota; kingdom Metazoa; phylum Chordata; class Mammalia; order Artiodactyla; family Bovidae; genus Bubalus; species Bubalus kerabau. Next base: position 58,485,351 of record NC_073647.1, on the reverse strand, counting down.
TACTGTATAAATTAGGAAAATATCTTACTTGCATGTGCTTGCATGAGCACAATAAAAGGTGATAAAGAATATACACCCATGACTGATTCATGTCAATCTATGGCAAAAACCACTACAATAATGTAAAGTAATTAGCCTCCAATTAAAATAAATTAATTAATTAAAAAATAAAACTTATTGTAAAAATAAATAAATAAATGCATTGGTTCATTTAGCAACAACAACCAAAAAAAAGGTGGTAAAGAAAACATCCTTTGATGGTTAACATTGGTTACGTTGGTGGAGAGAGGTAGTGGGAATGGAGACAGATGTTTGAATATTTTTAAGCCTTTATCATTTTAGAGCACTTTTAGGTTTACAATAAAATAGAAAGGAAGGTAGAGATTTCCCATATACCTCTGCCCCAACACATACATAACATCCTCCATTATCACCATCACACTCACCAGAGTGGTACATTTTTTGCTGAGGATGAACCTACATTGACACATCTTCATCCAAAGTCTACAGTTTACCTTAGGGTTCACTCTTGGTGTCCTCCATTCTATGGATTTAGATAAATGTATAATGACATGTATACATCATTATATTATCATAGAGTATTTTCATTGCCTGGAAAATCTTGTGCTCCACCTATTCATCCTTCTTGCCCTGGCAACTATTAATATTATTTTTTATTTCTCTCAGAATCTCAATATTTTTCTTTTTTGATATTTTATTATCTCTATAGTTTTGCCTTTTCCAGAATGTCATATAGTTGTACTCATGCAGGTGTAGTCTACTCAGCACAATTTTTTTTTTTTTTACCTAGTAAAATACATTTGGTGGTTCTAGTAATAAAGAACTTGCTTGCCAATGTAAGAGATGGAGGTTTAATCCCTGGGTTGGGAAGATCCCCTGGAGGAAGGTATGGAAACCCACTCCTGTATTCTTGCCTGGAGAATACCATAGATAGAGAACCATGGTAGGCTACCATCCATAGGGTCACAAAGAATCAGACACAACTGAAGTGATTTAGCACACACTCATGCATTTAAGTTTCTTCCATGTCCTTTCATAGCTTGATAGTTCATTTCTTTTTTCCCCAGTTTTATTTAGATTTTAATTGACATAACATTGTGTTAGTTTAAGTTGTACAACCTATAATTCAGTTCAGTTCAGTTCAGTCGCTCATTCGTGTCCAACTCTTTGCGACCACATGAATCAGATATGTGTATACAATGCAAAATGATTACCACGTTAAGTTTAGTTAACATCCATCACCTCCACAGTTTGTTGTGATCCACACTGTCAAAAGCTTTAGTGTAGTCAGTGAAGCAGAGGTAGATGTTTTTTCTGGAACTGTCTTGCTTTCTCCATGATCCAACGAATGTTGACAATTTGATCTCTTGTTCCTCCGCCTTTTCTAAATCCAGCTTGCACATCTGGAAGTTCTTGGTTCACACACTACTGAAGCCTAACTTGAAGCATTTTGAGCATTAGCATGTGAAATGAGTGCAACTGTATGGTAGTTTGAACATTATTTGGCATTGCCCTTCTTTGGGATTGGATTGAAAACTGATTTTTTCCAGTCCTGTGGCCACTGCTAAATTTTCCAAATTTCCTGATATTTTGAGTGCAGCACTCTAACAGCATCATCTTTTAGGATTTGAAATAGCTCAGCTGGGTTTCTATCTTCCACTAGCTTTGTTCATGGTAATGCTTCCCAAGGCCCACTTGACCTCAAACTCCCAGATGTCGAGCTCTGGGTGAGTGACCACACCAATGTAGTTATCCAAGTCATTTAAGCTTTTCTCATGTGGCTCTTCTGTGTATTCCTGCTACCTCTTCCAAATCTCTTCGGTTTCTGTTCAGTTCAGTTCAGTCGCCCAGTCGTGTTTGACTCTTTGCGACCCCATGAACTGCAGCACACCAGGCCTCCCTGTCCATCACCAACTCCTGGAGTCCACCCAAACCCATGCCCATTGAGTCAGTGATACCATCTAACCATCTTATCCTCTGTCGTCCCCTTCTACTCCTGCCCTCAATCTTTCCCAGGATCAGGGTCTTTTCAAATGAGTCAGTTCTTCACATCAGGTGGCCAAAGAAATGGAGTTTCAGCTTCAACATCAGTCCTTCCAATGAACACCCAGGACTAATCTCCATTAGGATGGATTGCTTGTATCTCCTTGCAGTCCAAGGGACTCTCAAGAGTCTTCTCCAACACCACAGTTCAAAAGCATCAATTCTTCAGTGCTCAGCTTTCTTTATAATCCAACTCTCACATCCATACATGACCACTGGAAAAACCATAGCCTTGACTAGATGGACCTTTGTTGATAAAGTAATGTCTCTGCTTTTCAATATGCTGTCTAGGTTGGTCATAACTTTCCTTCCAAGGGGTAAGCGTCTTTTAATTTCATGGCTGCAATCACCATCTGCAGTGATTTTGGAGCCCCCCAAATAAAGTCAGCCACTGTTTCCACTGTTTCCCCATCTATTTGCCATGAAGTGATGGGATCAGATGCCATGATCTTAGTTTTCTGAATGTTGAGCTTTAAGCCAACTTTTCACTCTCCTCTTTCACTTTCATCAAGAGGCTTTTTAGTTCTTCTTTGCTTTCTGCCATAACGGTGGTCATCTTATGGTCATCTGCATACCTGAGATTTGATATTTCTCCCAGCAATCTTGATTCCAGCTTGTGCTTCATCCAGCCCAGCGTTTCTCATGATGTACTCTGCATAGAAGTTAAATAAGCAGGGTGACAGTATACACCCTTGATGTACTCCTTTTCCTATTTGGAACCATTCTGTTGTTCTATGTCCAGTTCTAACTGTTGCTTCCTGACCTGCATACAGATTTCTCAAGAGGCAGGTCAGGTGGTCTGGTCGCTGCTTCTGTTCAGTTCAGTTCAGTTCAGTTCAGTCACTCAGTCATGTCCGACTCTTTGCGACTCCATGAATTACAGCACGCTAGGCCTCTCTGTCAGAGAAGGCAATGGCACCCTACTCCAGTACTCTTGCCTGGAAAATCCCATGGATGGAGGAGCCTGGTAGGCTGCAGTCCGTGGGGTCGCTCAGAGTCGGACAGGACTGAGCGACTTCACCTTCACTTTTCACCTTCATGCATTGGAGAAGGAAATGGCAACCCACTCCACTATTCTTGCCTGGAGAATCCCAGGGACAGGGGAGCCTGGTGGGCTGCCGTCTATGGGGTCGCACAGAGTCGACACGACTGAAGTGACTTAGCAGGCCTCTCTGTCCATCAGCAACTCCCGGAGTTCACCCAAATTCATGTCCATCAAGTCGGTGATGCCATCCAGCCATCTCATCCTCTGTCGTCCTCTTCTCCTCCTGCCTCCAATCCCTCCCAGCATCAGAGTCTTTTCCAATGAGTCAACTCTTCACATGAGGTGGCCAAAGTATTGGAGTTTCAGCTTTAGCATCAGTCCTTCCAAAGAACACCCAGGACTGATCTCCTGCTGCTTCTGTTAGGTCCTTACAATTTCTTTCCTTTTTCATGCCCATCCTTACATGAAATGTTCCCTTGATACTTTCAGTTTTCTTGAAGTGAATTCTAGTCTTTCCCATTCTATTATTTTCCTCTTATTCTTGGCACTGTTAATTTAAGAAGGCCTTCTTATCTCTCCTTGCTATTCTCTGGAATTCTGCATTCAGTTGCAGAATTTGCCCTTGCTATCCACTTCTCTTCATCCCTCAGCTATTTGTAAAACCTCCTTAAACAACCACTTTGCCTTCTTGCATTTCTTTTTCTTTGGGATGGTTTTGGTCACTGCCTCCTGTACAATGTTATGAATTTCCACCCATAGTTCTTCATGCATTCTATTAGATCTAATCCCCTGGATCTATTTGTCGCCTCCACTGTATAATCATAAGGAATTTGATGTAGGTGGTTTTTCCTGTGGTCATGTATGGATGTGAGAGTTGGATGGTGAAGAAGGCTGAGTGCCGAAGAATTGATGCTTTTGAACTGTGGTGTTGGAGAAGACTCTTGAGAGTCCCTTGGACTGCAAGGAGATCCAACCAGTCCATTCTGAAGGAGATCAGCCCTGGGATTTCTTTGGAAGGAATGATGCTAAAGCTGAAACTCCAGTACTTTGGCCACTTCATGAGAAGAGTTGACTCATTGGAAAAGACTCTGATGCTGGGAGGGATTGGGGGCAGGAGGAGAAGGGGACGACAGAGGATGAGATGGCTGGATGGCATCACTGACTCGATGGGCATGAGTCTGGGTGAACTCCGGGAGTTGGTGATGGACAGGGAGGCCTGGCGTGCTGCAATTCATGGGGTCACAAAGAGTCAGACATGACTGAGCGACTGAACTGAACTGAACTGAATGGCATAGTGGTTTTCCCTATTTCCTCCATTTGAGCCTGAATTTTGCAATAAGGAACTCATGATTTGAGCCACAGTCTTGTTTTTGCTGACTGTATAGTTTCTCCATCTTTGGCTGCAAAGAACATAGTCAATCTGATTTCCATATTACCCATATGGTGATGGTCATGTGTAAAGTTGCCTCTTGGATTGTCGGAAAAGCATGTTTGCTATGACCAGCATGTTCTCTTGACAAAACTCTGTTAGCTTTTTCCCTGTTTCATTTTGTACTCCAAGGTCAAACTTGCCTGTTATTCCAGGTATCTCTTGACTTTCTGCTTTGGCATTCCAATCCCCTGTGATGAAAAGGACATCTTTTTTGATGTCAGTTCTAGAAGATGTTGTAGGTCTTCATAGAACAAGTCAATTTCAGCTTCTTCAGCATTAGTGATTGTGGTATAGACTTGGATTACCATGATGTTCAATGGTTTGTTTGGAAACAAACTGAGATCATTCTGTTGTTTCTGAGGTTGCACCCAAGTACTGCATTTCAGACTCTTATTGACTATGAAAGTTATTCCATTTCTTCTAAGGGATTCCTGCCCACATTATTAGATGCAATGGTCATCTGAATTAAATTCGCCCATTCCTATTCAATTTAGTTCACTGATTCATAAGATGTCCTTGTTCCATCTTGCCATCTCCTGCTTGAGTACATCCAATTTACCTTGATTTGTGGACCTAACATTCCAGGTTCCCATGCATTATTATTCTTTAAAGTATTAGACTTTAATTTCACCACCAGACACATCCACAGCTACATGTCTTTTCTGCTTTGGCCCAGCCCCTTAATTTGTTTCTGGAGCTATTAGTAATTGCCCTCTGCTCTTCCCCAGTAGCATATTGCATACCTTCTGACTTGGAGGGCTCATTTTCCAGTGTCATATTTTTTAACTTTTCATACTGCCCATGGGATTGATTCTCCAGGCAAGAATACTAGCATGGTTTGCCATTACCTCCTGAAGTGGATCACATTTTGTCAGAACTATTCACCACAACCCATAGGTCTTGGCTGTCCCTCTATGGCTTGACTTATAGGTTCATTGAGTTACGCAAGCCCTTAGCCACAACAAGCCTGTTCTCCATGAAATGGTTTCTTATTATAACATATATTTATTAATTACTATTGTAATTTTTTAAATCAAAATTTATTTTTAGTGAACTTACTGTTACTAAGAAAAATTCATTAATTCTTTGTTCACTAATGCTACAATAGGTGATAAACTTTTAATTAAACTGTGTTTCAATTAACAAGCATGGAATATTGTAGGTAGTTTTACAACCACAGAATTGCAGATGGGGTTTTAAGATTGTTTCTATACTTCATATCTCAGTATTATTAAGAAACCCCAAACCACAAAAGTGACTGCACACCCCTCCAGAACAGGTGAAAATATGCTTTGGATATTGCAGGATCATATGAGTACACTGCTACAATTAAATGGAGACTTTCCCCTCTTGCCTGCCTTCTTTAACCAAAGAAAGAGGAATTTTCACATAACAAGAAAATTGGATTAGAAAAAAAGTATCTTGTGCAGACCTGAAGTTAGAAGAGACTTTGAGGATCAGCCACCCTGAAATAAATCCCTCTTTTAACAGAAAAGTCAACTGAAACCCAAGGGTATTAAGTGACGGCCCTAAAGTCACACAGTTACTAAGTAGAATCCCAGTCTACTGGTTTTGTTTTCAATTACATCCTCCAAATCCTACCCTTGGAAATTTTGCAGATACTGGGAGTATAAGAATATGAAATAAAAGTGTCCCTCAAGGTTCCTTGCTACAATTTTGTAAAGCAAAATGGACAAATGTGAGTTTTACAGTTCTTTTTTTTAATGGAAGTTCTCTACAATATGAAGAAACAAAATGTTATCTTATAATGGACATTTATAGCTGTAAACAGATGTAGATGTCCCTGAAACATAGAATAAGTAAACATGAGTTCCTTTTTAGCACTGTAATTACATGTGCTAAGTTGTCCTTTATGACAATCACTGGAATGTATAAATACTTATTATATCTGAAAAAAACTCAAACTTGCAACAGTGTAGTGATGAAGTGGGAGGGAGTTCTGTTGGGACGGCTTTGAAATTATTAAAACAATGGAATTATCAAAACAATAACAAATTATCAAAACAATTTCAAAACATGGTCACAGCCATTTTTGTGACCTCACGTCTAATTTTCATGATTGTGTCACTTGAGCCATTTGAGAAGTACTATAACATATCATGCAATGTAAACAGAAAATATTAAAGAGGAAGAAGAGTATGAATTTGAAGCATAGATGAGGCATTATAATTCTGATATTGTTTGCTTACGACAAAGATTTAATGAGAAAAAAGTGGCACTATAAATTCATTTTCTTGATAAAGTTTACCAGACGAAAACAAAAGGTATGGATATGAATCCTTTTCCATGATAATTTTCATACTCTGCATGATAAACAGCACCCTAAAGTGTTAACTTCATCTTAGAAAGAATTGATACAATTGTCCAATTCATTCCACAGAAAGACCTTTCTGTGGTCGCAGTAGGTAATACATAGTACTTTCCAAAACCACCTAGGCTTCTGTGTTGTATTTGTCTTATTTATTATATTTCCTTTGTAAATGGCTACCAAATTCACTTGCCTCTGAAATGTGTTGAGTGTCCAGTCATTTCCCTTCATAAAACACATCTTGCCTTTACCTGGAAATGTATAATAACCAAAAATAAATACCATTTATTACATTCCAATTATGAGTTAATGATTAGACTCTTTACATGATGCATCATTTATTTCTCACAACAAAACTGTGGCACAACTATAATTTTTCACATTTGCTAAATAAAGAAACTAAAGCTGAGAGAAAGTAAGTAGCTTGCCCCAAATTCATGCGTTTAACTGAGCTGCTGACGCATGGTTTGATCGTCACTCTGTCAAAAGCTGAAGTCAAACTCTATGGCCTCTCTACTGTATTACATTTACTCCCTAAGAAATTCATGACATCTTGGATTTACAATGTGATCCCCCCCAACCTCCGAAAAAAACAATGTTGTTTCTTCTTTGGGCCTTACCAAAAAAAAATCCTTCATTAATGTAATGTGTCTCCTGAAAGGTCATGCATGATAGACCTGTATACAGCTACACCCACATCTCTCAAAAGTGTTACCAAAGAACTTACCTTACCTCTTTCTCTTTTGGCCAGCAGCCCTTTTCTCTACATTCCCAAATGGTTTTGGATTGTCCTAATTATTCTACTCTTGTTTAGAAGACTTTGATTCAACTTCTATGGAACAATCCTACTGCCTACTGAAAAGCCCCAGTGGTGTAAAATCTCTTCTTTTCGGGATCTCTTTTCTATGAAGATTTTTCAGTTTCCATTTCATGACCTAGGTTTTGAGTATCTGTATCTTCTTTACCACTTTGACTTCACCTTCTGTGAGAGGAAGTATGTAGCCCCTGTGGAGCTCCAGGAGAGCAATTTCTTTTCTTTTTGTCTTCTCACCATTCTCTCACTACTAGTTCTGTTTCTCCTCTCCCTCTCACAGCACTGTAATTACTGATGTCCTTCAAAAATGTATTCTTTGTTCTATCTTAAGTCTATTTATGCTTTTTGGCAATCTGAAATATCAAAAGGCATGCTTTTGGCTTGCTTTCTCCTTTATGGTGGTAGATAAAATACATTTTAACACTCATATAGATGATGACTGCCTCTGGCAAGAAAGGCAAATGCAGCAAACTCTCTACAGGTCATTAAGTCCCTTGAGCTTTCAACCTTATTTGAATATAGTTAGGTTCATAAGTAGAACCACAGTCCTTTGTGATTTCTCTCCATAGCTATCTCAGTGACCTGCCAGTCGTACTGGACTCTGCTCCCTCCGGGCTTTGTGAGTTTTCTTTTTTTCATTTGTCTGCCTGTAGAAAAACAAGGACTACTGGATTTATGGTTGCCGGCATAATGTTCCATTGACTATTGTGAGTATCTTAAAGCAGCTGGCAGATTATAATCCACCCAGAGAAATAAAGAAATTTAAAAACCTAAGAGAATTGTAGATAATACACTTCTTAATTCTGTCTTTTAGCCTTTGTTACGATGTTATATATAAATGTCAAGATCTACCCATTCACCTCCAGACAACTGACTGTTGTTTAAGGAAATTGAATATAACAGAAAACAATCAGAGGTGAACTCTAAGATCATGTTTCTAAAAAGTGCTAATAATTCAGCCTTCTATAGGGAAAAAGTGGATACATCTCAAAATACAATTTTAAAAATGATAAGCACCTGTGTTCCTCTTTTCTGGGTACAAGTAACACCTGCATTGGACAAAAGGCAGAATGTAAAGAGTCTCTTCAAAACAAATATTTAGAAAAATATAATATAATTGATTTGGAAATAAATGGTACAATTCTCAGTGTTTTAAAATTGTTTTATCTTAACCTTGGGGACTTTCTGTTCACAGTAAAGCTTTAGGGGATAAAATCTAGAATACTAGGGATATCCTGAGAAATAGAAAAGGAATCAGTATAACTGTGTACATAGACTGATTGTTCCACTATGATAGAGAGAAAGAGTAGGGAAAGTACCTTGTCAAGGAAGGGTAATAATTGATACTATTGATAGCAAAGTTGTATGAACCACATTGTCCAGCTCTTGGTTAAGAACAGTCACTAAGCAGCAGTTGGATCCCTTTGATGCTTTTGATTTGTTTTGAAAATAGCACAGACTGAGCCATGGCTTTCTATCATTTTAAGAAACACCAGAAAGTTATGGACAGTGGTGAGTTTGAATCACCTACCAGAAGATGCTGAATAGTTTCCTGGAACATTGAGAGTAAGACTATTCTGTGTAATTTCACTTTCTCTTCACGTTCTTTGCAGCCTTGTTTCAGGTATGAACACGTGTACACCTGTGGCGGATGCATGTTGATGTATGGCAAAACCAATACAATATTGTAAAGTAAAAAATAATAATAATAAAAAAATTTAAAATAAAATAAAATAAAAGTGCTATTGGCCAGTCAAAAAAAAAAAAAAGAAATAGAAATTATCTTTGTTACCTTCAAAATATTATTCACTCTGGCTCAGAGTCTTTTGTAGAGGATGCTGCCTATTTAAGATTGTTAAGCTATTTTGACATTGTTGATCACAAGAAGCCAATGGACTTGAATGGTAGCCAAGAGGCTGATATCAAGCCCAGAACTCTGAGAAGCAGGATGGGCAGCCATTTCTCCTCAATAGCTCTTTCAGCTACAAAATCTGTTGGATACTATCTGATCCCATGACATTTTTGTCTCCAGCATGCCTATGCCCTCTCTCTGCTAGTCATTCATGTCTTAAACATGAGTTTTAAACAAAATTTTGCTTCAGCTATGACCTAAACTATCAAAAATTCTTCTAGAAGAAGACCTGTCAGAAATCCATCAAGATGAAGCTTGTTAATTTTGAAAAATGGAAGATGCAGGCATGAATTGAACCAGTTCAATGATGAAAGAGTAAATATTTAAAATACAAGCAGGCATTCAAGGCAAGGACTAATAACAGCAGAACTTTAAGGTAACTTTGGACCTCAGAGGCCTCATTTTATTTTCTAGCCATCCACAGGACTGTCTCCTTTGATAAAAAGTAAAGGACTTCATGATGGGAATCCTCAGAGATTTTTTATTCATTCTGAATAACTAACTCATTCTATCCTGACCTTACAGAGTGAGCTAAAAAAAAAAATCTGTTGGTATAGAATGAAGCAGCATGACTTCTGGAAACCCAGACTACTAATATCCTAGCACACAGGTTTTTATGTTCTATGTGATTTGATTATATAATGTTCATTTGATTCCTCACTATGACTGACAGTCTCAGGAGCTTCAAGGAAACTCACACTGGGAGAAACAAGAGAATAAATAGCTCAAGGACTCTTGATATGGAAGGCCTGGAATAAAAAAAAAGAACATGTGCTTGTAAGAAGATGTGTTTCTTTCAGATTTAATTATTTAATAAGGTCACTAGACTGGAATATGTTCAAAGAACCCATGAAAACAAAGTGTCCAAAATGTCTGAAGTGTCCTGGAAACAGACCCCTAATAAGGAAAATGGTCCAATTTTGCTTAATCTGTTTGTTTTCCCTTGCCAGTCCACATCCAGTGTATGTATTAAAGAGTCAAAAACAGCCCTTGTAGTCTGCATGTGTATGTGTGTGTGTGTGCTCCGTTGTGTCCAACTCTTTGCTATCCCATGGCCTGTAGCCCACTAGGCTCCTCTGTCCATGGGGATTCTCCAGCCAAGAATAATGGAGTCAGTTGCCATGCCCTCCTCCAGGGGATCTTCCCAACCCAGGGATCAAACCCACATCTCTTGTGTTTCCTGCATGGTAGACAGATTCTTTACCACTACACCACCTGTGAAGCCTCAGCATACTGAACTGGGAATTAGTGGATTACCTAAACACAATCACAAGATAAGTTGGGCAGGAGGGAGTACCCCTACTCCTGAGCTGATTTTCGCTGTCCATGTTGAATGTTGGCAAACCAACTCCATCAAATCCTCTATTTTTGGAAGTACACATGCTAGGTGACAAAGAGAAAGCAAATCTTTTGAGCTCTTGATATAATCCTGAATGACACTAAGTTATAGTTTGTTCTTTAAATGCAATAAGAGCTACAATAACAACAGCTATTACAATCACTGCCACCATTGTTAACTGATGCTGCTGCTATGAAGTTGCTGCCATTTATTGAGAATCTACTGAGGGTCAGGCACTGGAATAAGCATTAGACATGAATTATCTTGTTTAATCTTCATTTATCCCTATGAGGTAGATTCTATTTTTATCCATAATTTAGAGATAAAGAAACTAGGACACTAAGAGCTTTAAAAATTTGCTGAATGTCACACAGCATGAAAGTGGCAGAGCTAAGATTCAAACCCAGGCAGTTATCCAAGCTTCAGAAATATTAGTAATCAGAGTGACTATGCCTCTCATGAGAGACCTCACTACCTTGTTTTTTTATGAAGCCTTTCAAAAAACCTCCATTCCTAATATAATCTGGCATGTCTCTTTCTTGCAACTTTAAAGATCTGTTTTTAATTTCTTTTTTTGATTACATATATATATATATTTTATAGAAGTAAATAGTTGATTTAAAATTTCATGTTAGTTTTGGGTATACAGTAAAGTGATATATACACACACACATACAAACACACACACATATATATGGGCTATGCAGATGACTCAGTGGTAAAGAATCTGCTTACCAACACAGAAGATACAGGAGATGTAGGTTTGATCCCTGGGTCAGGAAGATCCCCTGGAGTAGGAAATGGCAACCCACTCCAGTATTCTTGCCTGAAAAACTCCATGGGTAGAGGAGCCTGGTGGGCTGCAGTCCATGGGGTTGCAGAGAGTTGGACACGACTGAGCAAGCATGCATGACATGCCATGCCATACACACATATACATGTATATGCACATAAGGAAAATGAAGTAGCTCGGTCGTGTCTGACTCTTTGCAACCCTATGGACTGTAGCCTACCACGCTTCTACGTCCATGGGATTTTCCAGGCAAGAGTACTGGAGTAGGTTGCCATTTTCTTCTCCAGGGGATCTTCCAGACCCAGGGATCGAACCCGGGTCTCCTGCATTGTAGGCAGATGCTTTACCGTCTGAGCCACCAGGGAAGTCGTATATGTACATATGTGTATATATTACATAAAAGAATATTTTTCAGATTCTTTTCCCTTATGCTGCTGCTGCTAAGTCACCTCAGTAGTGTCCAACTCTGTGCGACCCCATAGATGGCAGCCCACCAAGCTCCTGTGTCCCTGGGATTCTCCAGGCAAGAACACTGGAGTGGGTTGCCATTTCCTTCTCCAATGCACGAAAGTGAAAAGTGAAAGTGAAGTCGCTCAGTTGTGTTCAACTGGTAGCGATCCCATGGACTGCAGCCTACCAGGCTCCTCCGTCCATGGGATTTTCCAGGCAAGAGTACTGGAGTGGGTTGCCATTGCCTTCTCCCTTTTCTCTTATAGGTTATTACAAAATATTGGATATATTTCCCTTCCTGTGTATCTGTTAATCTCAACCTCCTAAATTATCCCTCCCCTATCCCTTTCATTTTTGGAAACCATAAATTCATTTTCTATGTCCATGGATCTATTTCTGTTTTGTGAATAAATTAATTTGTATCTTTCCATTTGTAATTTTAAAGATCTTAATACCATCACTTACATTCTTGTTCTTATTTTAAAATGGGATAAAAACTTTTCCAATGTGAATTGGAGTAACTAGTAAAAAATAAATATATCTAGATACCTATTTAATTCAAGACATTTTAGGAGGCTGTTTGAAGGATAGGAAACAAAGAAGCATTATGTATGTTCGCTGGCTTCATGGTGTTTACAATCCTGGTAAAATGTTCTATGTAAATTATTGATTATAGAGAAAACTCATAATACAAGAAGTGTTTGGAAATGCTAATAGCTTGAATTCAATAAGCACCTATTATGTATCAGATTCTAAGCAAAGTATGTAATATCATATTTAATCCTTACATGAATAGCACTGATGCTATTGTTATCTCATATTTATAGATGAGAAAACTGAGGGTCAACCATAATGAGTATTTTGGTCAAAATTGCCCAGCTACTAAGCAACAGAACCAGATTAAAAACCCAGGCTGTCTGACTTCAGAGACTGAGCTTTTCACCAATAAATGACAGTTGTTCTTATGGCAAATGTCTAAGTGGCGTGGTCAGTAAATATTTGGGAGTACAGAGAAGGAAGAGAAATTTCCCCCTAGACTAAAAGTGATTGAACCCATGTCTCCTGCATTGCAGGCGGATTCTTTACCAGCTGAACCACAAGGGAAGCCCAAGAATATTGAAGTGGGTAGCTTATCCCTTCTCCAGCGGATCTTCCCAACCCAGGAATCGAACTGGGGTTTCCTGCATTGCAGATGGATTCTTTACCAACTGAGCTATCAGGGAAGGCCCCAAAATAATAAATATATATTCAGTGTGAGTTTTCATTATTATGTAAATGTAGTTGTACTTTGGAGCAAGAAAATGTGATATAATAAAATAAAAACTTGCAAAATAGTAACATTATAATAGAAACATTTGCATTACAAAGGTTTATTTACTTCACAAAGAATCATCACAGGCTTCCTTTAAATACCAGTCTCTCCTATTGTGCTCAGAATGATTGGATCCCACACACATTGAGGGAAAGAAGTGAATGTACACAACATTTTCATAATATGACTGTTTTATAAAACAGGATACAACTTTACCACATTTCATATGCAAACTTTGAGACTTCCAATAAAGACCGAAAAGATAAGAGGGGGAAAAAAGCTACTTATTCACCATCTTGTCTGACTTCCTCTTCCTCTGTTGTAAGCCCACAGTTTAAGCCACTGGACCACCAGGGAAATCCCAGTGACACCCTTATCGTGATTTGCAAGACCCGTGTGTTTTGCCCTCCAACCTTGTTTTCTTTAAACTATATCACTTCACTGTTCTTTAATAAGAAGCAAAAATAGCATCAGTAAATCTTAGGTAAAAATATTCTTCTCCATTGTTACAATACATGGACATATGTGGTCCTGAATACAAGAGTATAGAGTGGCAATGAAGCAGCCCATATTAACTCCTATCACAATTTATGTTTCTTCACTTCTCAACCAATTCCTCTCACCTTGTTAAGGGCCCCCAGGATGAATGCTGTTCATACATCTGAAAGCTAAGAAGGTACTTGCTTGACTCTGTGACTACCCTCTTTTACCAGCGGAACCTCACATGCTTCCAATGTGACGTCAGATGTAATACTTGCTTTGCATAAGCAGCTCAGAAAACTTCTCTCTACCAATTTATCAGGGCCAATAGATTTACTATATAACTTCTTGAAGTAATACTTGTAATAGGTTAAAGGTAAAATGCTTGGATTTCATTCCTGATTTGTTTGAAAAAGTAATATAAGCAGTAAGTAAGTGAGGTCTGCAAATAAGAGATAAAGCCAAAGAATTTTCATGTGGATGATCACAGATGAAATATAAGCGTTTACTCTCCTGAATTGTGGTGGATCTAATAGCGTTTAGCCTATGTGATCAGAATTTCTATCAACTCAATACTCAGTCCTCATTCTTAGAGGTATTTGATTCATACCACTTATATTTTGCTCTGGTTCATTAAACATATAATTTATTGGTTATTAAAATGCCCTGCAGTATTTTTCCATTACAGAAAAATATAAAAAGTGATTTATGCAGCTTGTGTGTAAATTGATACATGTCATAAAGACAAGAGTTGTAATTTGTTTCTGAATAGTACTTCTTTACTCTCAGAACTGGTTACAGCTTTCAAAGCCTCATCACAGCAAAAACTTGATTAAATCTGTTGGTTGTATTAGTTTGGACGCAAAAAGCTCCCTTCATAAAATCTATTGCTCTAGATAATATGTGCTACTCTTTTAGCCTTTGGTCACAGTGTGCACCTCTGCAGCTTGACACATAAAAAATGGACAAATCAAGAAAAATAAAGCTGCCTGGGCCACATGAAGTTACCTATTTCATGCTTTATTTCCCCAACAGTCATTTCTAGCAGCAGGGCAGACAAGACAAAAGACAAATGGTGAATCAAACGAAGGACAAAATGAAAGGAAAATGAGGGACAAACATAATAAGATATTTGCAAGGAACATCTTTTTGATCATAAACAAAAATCCAAGCCCAGGGGTTATGACTCTGGATTATCAAACCTCGTCTTGACCTCCCCAAACACCAGTGTTTGCTTTTTGCCAAATGGAATATTTCTCACCATAAAATAGAGCATTCTCATTTCAGGAAAATGTCAAGTATGAATGAAAATCCCTGCAGTACTAATGATTTTTTCAATCATATTTCTCCTTTGAATATATATAGCTTCTTTTCCTTCCAGAATATCCCTTGTCTGCAATGCTAGAGCTATGCATATGTGGTTCTAAGACAAATAAGGGGCTTGTTATTACAGTCATTAATTTCAGTAAATAAGCATTTCTTGGGTTTTAAGTATTATATTATTAAATTCACCATGTATTTGATGCTCTTGTACTCCAAATAATATTTTGTAGAGAATTTTAATATCATTTATACTACATTATCATAAGTGAATGCCAGCGATGTTCTTTAAGAGCTGAAAATTCTGTTACTTCACCTTCTACAGCCATAAATTCATTCACCCTACCCATTTTAATGGGGCTGGATTAATGAAGCTTTCAAAAGGGCAACATTTGGTGAAAATTACAGAAGTACCTGAAGGACTGATTAATTGCAGATTCCCTAGAAGAAGATATTGTGACTTTGGCTGCTGACGAAAATGTATGTAATATTATGCTGTGTTGCTTCTAAGATGCATGGCATTTCACTCTCTGTTATCCACACTAATGAAGAGGAACAAAGGAACAGATAATACAAAGCAGCAGATGACTTGCTGATCTCTTCATTAGCCTGGGGAGTAGAGAGCAGGGATGTAGGAGTTGCTGCAGGAGAGTAGTACAACTTAATTTTTTTTTTCTTTTAAGGGTAATTATTTTAAAAATTCAGATCCAAATAATTTGTCTTTGAAAACTGCTCACCTTGTCTATTAACTGCTTTTCCCATGAACTAACATCACTGCTTGTATTCTAGCTGTCCAAGACCCCCACAAAGCTATTTCACCTATTCTCTCCAAAGAGTCTTATGCTCTGTATGTTTGTTTTCTTACTCTCATATCCATCCCAAATCAAAGCATCCAGCTCCATGTTCCATTTCATTTCATCACTAATTCATGGTTTTCAAGATGACATAGCACACATGTTGCCATTCTGTTCCCTACACGCCCAGTGCTGCTGCTAAGTTGCTTCAGTCGTGTCCGACTCTGTGCGACCCAATAGACGGCAGCCCACCAGGCTTCTCCGTCCCTGGGATTCTCCAGGCAAGAACACTGGAGTGGGTTGCCATTTCCTTCTCCAATGCATGAAAGTGAAAAGTGAAAGTGAAGTCGCTCAGTCGTGTCCAACTCTTAGCGACCCCATGGACTGCAGCCTACCAGGCTCTTCCATCCATGGGATTTTCCAGGCAAGAGTACTGGAGTGGGCTGCCATTGCCTTCTCTGCTACATGCCCACAGGGGACCACATTAATTGGATATTTTACTTTTCCTTACTAAGCCTGAAGTCAGTCTCAGAGACTATCTCAATGGTCCAAGTAGCCGTTACAACTGCAGCGAAACAAAAAGTATATGATAAAATTATATGATTTGAATAGAAAGACACTATCATAGTTTGATAAATTGTATAACGTAAGTGTTAACAGTGAACCACTCGACATATTTTCAATAAAGTCAGACGGCAAATACAAAGATTTTTACTATTTCTGCAGTTATGTAGCATTGGAGGGGGGATCATGAGAAGTAAAACATTATAAATTCTTTGTGTAGTTCAGCTAGAAGGTAACAATGTTGACTGATTGTAGAATTTGTTAGGTTAAAATAAATATGTTTAATAATCATTAGAAATGTTAAATAAAATTCAGCCCAAAAGATTACAAGAAAGTAGAAACAAAGTAAATAAATAGAAAAATAAGACAAATAGAAAATAAATTAAATAAATGTAAATATTTCAGTAATCATTATAATATAAATGGACTAAACTCTTCAGGTAAAAGATAAAGATTTTTATGCTAAACTTTTTTAAAAATCCAGTTATATACTTCATAAAAGAGTATACCAAAAGGTAAAAATTAAAGGATGAAAATATTATACTATGAAATAGTATCCCAAAGAAAGTGACTGCAGGTACATTGCTGCTGCTAAGTCGCTTCAGTTGTGTCCGACTCTGTGCGACCCAATGGACAGCAGCCCACCAGGCTCCCCCATCCCTGGGATTCTCCAGGCAAGAACACTGGAGAGGGTTGCCATTTTCTTCTCCAATGCATGAAAGTGAAAAGTGAAAGTGAAGTCGCTCAGTCGTGTCGGACCCTCAGTGACCCCATGGACTGCAGCCTTCCAGGCTCCTCCATCCATGGTATTTTCCAGGCAAAAGTACTGGAGTGGGGTGCCATTGCAGGTAAATTAGTACCATACAAAATATACTTTAATAATTAAAAAACATTTTAAAATTCTGTGCTAGAGGTAAAGAGGGTCACTATATAATAACAAAGATCTAATTCACCAAAATGACAAGGCAATTTTAAATGTCTATTAACCTAGTAACACAGCTCCCAAAACAGAAAAAAGGCAGAATTATAGAAAAAAGTTGATAAATATGTCATCATCGTGAGATATTTCAATGTAATTGTCTCTGTAATTGAACATTGATTTTAAAAACACAGGGATACAGATTATTTAAGCTGTAAAAATTAGAAATTTGAAAAGATTGGTATCACACAAGCACATTCTTTGACTATAATATAATTAAGTCAAAAATCAAGTATTTTTAAGGGTTTATGTTGTTTAGCATTAATTTTCCCAGCTTTATTGAGATATGATTGACAAATACAAACTGTATATATTTAAGGTGAACAATGAGTTGATTTGATATATGTTTATATTGGAAAATGATTATCACAATCAAGTTAACATTTAACTTTTATCACTTCATATAGTTAGTTGTGTTAGTTGCTCAGTCATGTCTGACTCTTTGTGA
The DNA here is from genome assembly GCF_029407905.1 of Bubalus kerabau. Lineage (NCBI taxonomy): Eukaryota > Metazoa > Chordata > Mammalia > Artiodactyla > Bovidae > Bubalus > Bubalus kerabau. Next base: position 58,467,336 of record NC_073647.1, on the reverse strand, counting down.
CCCTATGGACTAGAGCTCGCCAGGCTTCTCTGTCCATAGAATTCTCTAGGCAGGAAGACTAAAGTGGGTTGCCATTCCTTCTCCAGGGGATCTTCCCAACCTAGGGATCAAACCCGGGTCTCTTGCTTTGCAAGCAGATTGTGTACCATCCAAACCATGTGTGTAAATACCCAATATAGTTGTAAGGGGCTTTTTTATTTATTTATTTATTTTTTTTTTTGCTTTTGGTGTGATAAGAGCACTTAAGATCTACTTTCCTACAAAATTTCAAGTAGACAATATGGTATATTATTAACTATAGTCATTAAGGTATTCATTAGATTCCTCAGAACTAATTTATCATATAATAGAAAGTTTGTGCCCTTTGATCAACATCTCCCCATTTTCCCCACCTCCTAATCTCTGGTAAACACTGTTCTATTCTCTGATCCTGTGAATTCAACTTTTTAGCATTCTTCACACCTGTTAGGATGATTACTATCCAAATACAAGAGATAACAGGTTTTGGCAAGTGTGGGGAGAAACTGAAACTCTAATATAGCATTAGAGTCAAAGTTAATTGCCATAACCATTATGGAAAACAGTATGGAGTTTCCTCAAAAAATTAAAAGTACAGCTAACAAGTGATCCAACAATCCCACTAATGGACACATATCCAAAAGAAGTAAAATCACACATGTTTTAATACATTACACTAAGCTTACTTTTGAAATTTTAAAACAAGATTCCAAGTATTTCATAACTCAAAGAAAACTTCATAAAAATAAAGTGTGAAAATACTTAGGACTGAATGATCATGAAAACATTATGCGTCCAAACATGGATGCACTGAAGTGGTATTTTGAAGACATTTTATGGACTTAAATTGGTTTACTATGAAAGAAGTACCATGGAAAAGAAATGCAAAAAAGCAAAATGGCTGTCTGGGGAGGCCTTACAAATAGCTGTGAAAAGAAGAGAAGCGAAAAGCAAAGGAGAAAAGGTAAGATATAAGCATCTGAAATCAGAGTTCCAAAGAACAGCAAGAAGAGATAAGAAAGCCTTCCTCAGCCATCAATGCAAAGAAACAGAGCAAAACAACAGAATGAGAAAGACTAGAGATCTCTTCAAGAAAATTAGAGACACCAAGGGAACATTTCATGCAAAGATGGGCTCGATAAAGGACAGAAATGGTATGGACCCAACAGAAGCAGAAGCTATTAAGAAGAGATGGCAAGAATACACAGAAGAACTGTACAAAAAAGATCTTCACGACCAAGATAATCACGATGGTGTGATCACTAACCTAGAGCCAGACATCCTGGAATGTGAAGTCAAGCAGGCCTTAGAAAGCATCACTACGAACAAAGCTAGTGGAGGGGATGGAATTCCAGTTGAGCTATTCCAAATCCTGAAAGATGATGCTGTGAAAGTGCTGCACTCAATATACCAAAAAATTTGGAAAACTCAGTAGTGGCCCCAGGACTGGAAAAGGTCAGTTTTAATTCCAATCCCAAAGAAAGGCAATGCCAAACAATGCTCAAACTACCACACAATTGCACTCATCTCACATGCTAGGAAAGTAATGCTCAAAATTCTCCAAGCCAGGCTTCAGCAATATGTGAACCGTGAACTTCCTGATGTTCAAGCTGTTTTAAAAAAAGCAAAGGAACCAAAGATCAAATTGCCAACATCCGCTAGATCATGGAAAAAGCAAGAGAGTTCCAGAAAAATATCTATTTCTGCTTTATTGACTATGCCAAAGCTTTTGACTGTGTGGATCACAATAAACTATTGGAAATTCTGAAAGAGATGGGAATACCAGACTACCTGATCTGCCTCTTGAGAAATCTGTATGCAGGTCAGGAAGCAACAGTTAGAACTGGACATGGAACAACAGACTGGTTCCAAATAGAAAAAGGAGAACATCAAGGCTGTATATTGTCACCCTGCTTATTTAACTTATATGCAGAGTACATCATGAGAAACGCTGGACTGGAAGAAACACAAGCTGGAATCAAGATTGCCGGGAGAAATATCAGCAACCTCAGATATGCAGATGACACCACCCTTATGGCAGAAAGTGAAGAGGATCTAAAAAGCCTCTTGTTGAAAGTGAAAGTGGAGAGTGAAAAATTTGGCTTAAATCTCAACATTCAGAAAACGAAGATCATGGCATCCGGTCCCATCACTTCATGGGAAATAGATGGGGATACAGTGGAAACAGTGTCAAACTTTATTTTGGGGGGCTCCAAAATCACTGCAGATAGTGACTCCAGCCATGGCGTTAAAAGACGCTTACTCCTTGGAAGGAAAGTTATGACCAACCTAGATAGCATATTCAAAAGCAGAGACATTACTTTGCCAACAAAGGTTCCTCTAGTCAAGGCTATGGTTTTTCCTGTGGTCATGTATGGATGTGAAGAAGACTGAGCACCGAAGAATTGATGCTTTTGAACTGTGGTGTTGGATAAGACTCTTGAGAGTCTCTTGGACTGCAAGGAGATCCAACCAGTCCATTCTGAAGGAGATCAGCCCTGGGATTTCTTTGGAAGGAATGATGCTAAAGCTGAAATTCCAGTACTTTGGCCACCTCATGCGAAGAGTTGACTCATTGGAAAAGACTCTGATGCTGGGAGGGATTGGGGGCAAGAGGAGAAGGGGACGACAGAGGATGAGGTGGCTGGATGGCATCACGGACTCGAAGGACGTGAGTCTGAGTGAACTCTGGGAGTTGGTGATGGACAGGGAGGCCTGGCGTGCTGCGATTCATGGGGTCACAAAGAGTCGGACACGACTAAGCGACTGAACTGAACTGAACTGATGAAAGAAGAAACATTGAAAATAATTATTACAACATAGATCTCAAGACCTTAGAAAAATAATAGCAAAATAAGTAAAAGGAAAGTAGAAGAAAAGAAAAAAAAATGAAGAGTAATATTTAATGAAATAGAAAGCAAACATAAAATAGAGTATTGACAAAAGTGTAAGTTTTTTCCTTGATGAGATTTTGTTTAATGACAATCTTCCAATGGAATTAAGCAAGGAAAAATAGAGTGAGAAAGAATACAAGTAAATAATATTAAAAATGAGAGAGAAAGGGTACAAATAAAAATATTCAGACTTGAAAAGTAAAATATAACTATACATGTTGTTATTAAACACATAATAAGAGGATAGTACAAACAATTTTTATAATAAATTTGAAAGCTTTAATGAGTAAATTTCTAGAAAATAAAATTTACTGAAACTGACTCAAGAAGAAATAGAAAACCTGAATAACCCTGAATCCATTAAATAAATTCAATAGAGAGTAAAAAAAAAAAAAAAAAACTTCCAATGAAGAAACCAAGCTCTAAAAGGTTTCCACAGAAATTCGAGAAACCAATCTTTTTAGTCTTACTCAAACTTTTTCATAAAATAATAAAAGAAAAACACTTCTAATTTATTTTATAAGGCTAACAGTATTTATATCAGAACCCAACAAGAGTAGTTTAGAGAGACACTTATGCTTTTGGCGAAAGTATACTTTGTTCCTGTATGTGTGTGCTCAGTCATTCAGTCATATCCAACTCTCTTTTACCCTATGGACTGTAGCCTGCCAGGCCCCTCTGTCTATGGGATTCTCCAGGCAAGAATACTGGAATGGGTTGCCATTTCCTCCTCTAGGGTATCTTCAAGACTCAGGGATCAAACCTGCATCTCCTGTGTCTCCTGCCTTGGTAGGTGGATTCTTTATCACTTCACCACTTGGGAAGCCCCTGTACTTTGCTTCTATCACTATGCAAAAATAAATAAATAAATAAAAAGCAATGTTGATCCTCATGCATGACTAATAATATCAGTTATCTAAATTATTATTTATGATAACTTTATTTTGAGGAATAGAAAAACTTAAAGTTATAAACCTGAAACCAAGTTTCAATCTGGGTACCTGACTGAAATAATTGTCTGTGAGTTAGCTAAAATATGGTTATCATTTCCTTTTTCTATTCCCTTCAGTGGTTAATCAATCCTTTAATACTATTCTTTTCAAGCTCACTTTCCCTTCCTTGCCTTCTGCCTTCACTTTTTTTTTCAGAGATAATATAGAGGCTATTGAGTCTAAATTATCTCAATATTATTCCCTTCCTGCTATATTTATCTATATTTGAGCATATAAACAGTCTCCTCCTCCCATTAAAAAGAAAGCAACTAAGATAATCCCTCCACCAGTACTCTTTCCCATTTCCTCCAGCTCTTCATTCTATCAATTATTCCCATTTTGTCCTGTATCTTCAACATTTTTCCATTTATTCTTTTCATGGACCAATTTCAGTTCAAAGTATCATCATCTGTCCACTCATTTAGGCAAATTAAAACCCAGGAGAGGTTCTTGACTTCTCACTGCCCCTTGGTTTCCCTCCCCATCCAATCCAAATCTACAAAATACTGGTCTTGTTGCCAATTCTATTCCCTGAATATTTCTCACATTTTACTTTTCTTTCCATTCCTATAGCCATGGTCCTGACTCACGATTTCATCATTATTCACTTTTAGATTCATCTAGTGCCCCTCATTGAGCATATGGTCCAGAAGAACAGCATGGATCTTGGAGTCAGGCTGTGTTCAGAAGCCAACAATATATTTTACTATGATTGTGACTTTTGGGACATTAACTTCTCTAAACCTTATTTTACTCAGCTATAAAATGGAGATGATAATGCTTGTTCTTAACTGTTCTTGTGGTGATTAAGTGATATTATGTATATTAATACTGTCTCTTGCATATAGCAGGCATTCCAGGAATGTTAATTCTCTCTTTCCTTATAGCTTATTATCCTCTAGTCCCTTTTCTACACTCTGCTATGAAAGTGACCTTAACACAAATCTGATCATGTCACTTCCTTAATGAAAATCCTTTGGAGGTTTTAATCTGCCCACATCTTAAAATTCAAATTCCATTAGCAAGAAATATAAGGCTTTTCACTGGCTGATCCTCCACCCTGTCTTTACTCTGCCTCAATTTCATGAGCTCCTTAAATACATAAAAGAAATTTGTCTTATCCATATATAAATCCCTAGGGTCTAACAACAATGCTAGGTACAAACTGAATAGCGTTACAATAGAATAAATGTTCATTCAAATACATGTCTAAATTTTGACTGGAAGTCACTTCACAAATATACAATAGTTGGTATTTGGAAATTTCTTGTGTGCATTTGGTAGGAGGTATAAGCTGCTATTAAATTAAGAAAAACTGACATTTCTATTTTGACATGTTTGTTATTTTGTGATCAGAGGCATCTTCAGTTTTGATTTACTCTGATGTTTCTTAAACTGACAGGATAATATCAAGCATTAGGAAAATCATGCCTAAGTTAATCGTGAAAGGATGGATCAAAGGGAAATCAATGGCATGTAATGCAGGAATCAAAAAGAATAGAAAACATCTCAAATAGCTTAATTTTATGTGATAATCATGGTGGTTTCACTTTGTATTTAAAAAAGACTTTAATTCCAAAGATCTCAAAGTATATTGAATCTATTATCTCGCTTTTACTAACAAAGTCCCTGGGAGCTAACAGGAAATTACAACTTAAGTAAATAAAGCTTGCTTTGGACCATTCACATTTTTTGTTTTAAAATGTTTCTGCTTTTACTATATTCAGATTGCTGAGCACTGTTGGTGAAAATCATACAACTACATATATTGCTGCCACTATGTTTGTGGTCACTTGTGGTCAATATTGATCCCTAAACCACTTTCTAATTTCACAGTCAACTCAGAGGATATATATCCATAGCTACTTCAAATTTTCCCTATTGTTCTCAAACCTCTTTGACGCACCTCCAAATCTTCCTGCAGTCTCAGCAGATAATCTTCCCTTTTTTCTTTCACACACACACACATACAAACACACGGAGCTACAAAACCTAGAAAACTAACTGTGCCTAATGTGCTTAGTCACTCAGTCACTCACTGACTCTTTGCAACCCCATAGACTGTAGCCTGCCAGGCTCCTCTGTCCATGGGATTTTTCAGGCAAGAGTACTAGAGTGGGTAGCCATTTCCTTCTCCAGAGGATCCTCCCAACCCAGGAATCAAACCCCAGTCTCCCACATTGCAGGCAGATTCTTTACTGTCTAAGCCACCAGGGAAGCTACCTGTATCCTTCCATTATCTTTTCTGTGACAAAAGAAGTAGTGTCTCTTCTATTTAAAATCAAACCCTTCACGTCTTCTCTGGTTCCTAACTCTTCTATGATTTTTAGATGTTTTTCCACTTCTGATTACCCCCCTCCTTTTTTTTTTTTTTTAAATTTTTCTTATGTTCTACTGGATCTTTTCCATCTTCATTAATACATGGTTAAGACTTAAAAACACCTTAACCCCATATTTCCTTCCTGATAACCTTGCCTTTAAAAGTTTCCTATATTTTCTGTCACAATTTGCCCACATTCTACTCACTCCTCAACCTACTTCAAGTTAGTTTTGCTAGATCATTCCACACACACAAAAAAAATCTTCATAAGGACACTAATAACTTATATGTCACCAAACACAATGTTCTTTCTGTCCTCATCTAATTTAATTTTTCTATAGAAGTTGACAATGTTAAATTAACCACACACTTCTTTTGGAAACACTATCTTCTTTTGCTTCCTGGAATATCAGGAGAAGATTTTTTCATATTCTCTCCACCTCATCTTGTTATTTTGCAGGTTGATTCTTCCCTACATAAATTTGTGTTGCCAATTCTTAGAGTTGTGTTCTAGACCTTTCCCACCCCCCGACCTCCCCTTCCCCCTTTTCCTCTCTTCCTTTTCAATCACATTCCCCCAGGGTGATCAGATTTAGTTCCATAGCTTCAGTTGGCTATCTACATGCCAATTAATCTTAAGTTGATGCTTCTAAGCCAGAGATATTTCCTGCACTCCAAACGTGAACATTCAAATACAGATTAATCTATGTGTATTAGCATATCTCACTGAAATCTAAAACCAAGGACTCACATCTATATTAAATCTTACCCTGTCTCTCCAAACACTACTTATTCTCTAGTTTTCCCCTTTGGAACACATGACACTCTCAATCCACCAAATTGATCAAGCCTGAAACCTGGCAAATGTTCTTGTCTATTTCCTTACATCAACATTCCCACAAATCCAATTCATCAACAAATTCTGTCAGCTCTACCTCCAGAGTATGTCTTGAAACCATCTACTTTTCTCCACCTTCTCTGCCATCACCCTAGTCTAGTTCTCCATTCTCTTTCTCCTGGATTGGTACAAAAACCTCCTACTTACATGGTCATTCTACTTCCAATCTTCCTCTCCTACAACTAATTATAGGAGAAAACTAGTCGTAACAAACACAGCAACTAGTTGTCTTATTTATTAATCTGCTTGTTTTTATGCTGGCACCCATCTGGAAAATAAAAATTGTTTTTAAAACATGACCCTTATATCATTTTCACAGCTAGAAAAACTCATAGAAATTCCTTACCTGGGAACCTTCAAATATCTAGTCACGGTTTAAATTTCCCTAAGAGTATCACAGTGGTTTATCAGGTATTTTTGTTTATTTGAATCATTCTACAAACAAAATCCTCTCCCTACATTTAGTTGAAAGTGAAAGTAGCTCAGTCGTGTCCAACTCTTTGTGACCCCGTTAACTATACGGTTCATGGAATTCTCCAAGCCAGACTACTACTTTCTCTTCTCCAGGAGATCTTCCCAACCCAGGAATAGAACCCAGGTCTTCCACATTGCAGGCAGATTCTTTACCCGCTGGGCCACAAGGGAAGCCCAATAATACTGGCGTGGGTAGCCTGTCCCTTCTCCAGCGGATCTTCCTAGTCCAAGAATCGGACCAGGGTCTCCTGCATTGCAGGTGGATTCTTTACCAACTGAGCTGTTAGGGAAGCCCCCATTTGGTTGAAGTGGCCCTTAAATATCCTCTTACTCTGTAGGTTTCTCCTCCAGATTTTTATTTCCTTGACTTTATTTCCTGAATAAATTGAGTCTTTTGTCCTATAGAGTTCCCGATAGCCTGTAGTCCTTTGTTTGTATCCCTGCGATTTCACTGAACATGGTCTGCTGTCTTCCTGCATTTCCTATAAACTTGTATTTTAACCTAGAAACTTCGTCTGCTTTAGGTTCAGTTTTTGTATAAATATGTCATAGGTGGAGCTGTGTACTAAATGCCTAGTGCCTCTTTTATTATATTAGAAGCCACTGATGATCTTTTCTTAGATTTATTATTTTATTAAGGACTTAAAAGGTAATATTCTAATTATATCAGCAGGATGATCTTGCTAAAATATACATATAAACATGTTACTCCCGTTCAGTGTCCATCATTGTTGGGATAAAATTCAAATTCCTTAACATGGATCCTTACAAATTTATTAACTGGCAGCTTCCTATATCACTACAGCATTATCTTATGCTGTTCTCTGCCTCATGAAATCGGACAGGCTGACTTTATTGCAGAGTCCTGAATGGCTCTTACTCTGTCCCCAAAATTTAAAACTGGGACAGTTCCACCTGCTATTTGCTCATACTGCGATCTATATTTCTCCCTTCCTTACACTCGTCTCCTCTGCCATCCATTTGTTCATCACTGTATCTACAACACCTAAAGAATTTCTATCACATAACAGGTGCTTAGTTAAGTACTAGTTGAATGAGGTTATGTCACTACAATTTCAGCTTTTCTTTTTGAATTGATATTTGAATTGTTTATGTTATACTCATAAAGCACTTCATATAAACAATCATATTAATTGCCATAACATCCCAATAAAGACAGAAAAAGCAGACTGATTTCATTGTGTTTCTTCTCAGCTGTGAATTATGATGTGAACATTGATATTGTGATGTTCCATTATCTTGAATTAAAATGGCCTGAAATATTTACTTATTTCATCTGCTTTGTATCTGGGATTCTAACACCTAAAAGCACTCTCAGACCAAAATTAGGAGGGTGGAAGATTTATATTGTCTACTGCAGCTTAATCATACTATTTCTAAGTGGCAAGCTGCTAATACCCATTCCCTGTCTCAGCATCAACCCCTCCAGGAAGACTTCCCTGAGCCTGATCCAGACAGAGTTATTGATGTCTTCATCTGGGCTATATTGGAATTTGGATCATACTTCTGATATTACAGATACCTTTTTTTTTGGTCTACATTGCTTCCATCCATTAGATTGTGATTCCAATGAGGATAAATCCACTTATTTCCATATATCAAATGACCGCCACAGTGACTGGTACACAATAGATGCTCAATTCATAACTGCTGAATCATTGACATGGATTAACATGCCCTCTTATCTATAGCCAGTTCTCATATAATGAAAAATGGTAAGAGAGTTTGTTGTAGTGGTGGCAGTGCTCATTACCTTGAAAAAATGAATGGAATCAGAAATCCTGGTCCAAATATAACAGTAAGAAAACCAAGTATTTAATAGTTGGATCCCAGGGGCTACCCCAGTGGTCCAGTGCTTAAGAATCCAGCTTGCAATGCAGGGAACACCGGTTCAATCCCTGGACCAGGAAGATCCCACATGCAGCAGAGCAATTAAGCCCATGTGCCACAACTACTGAGCCCACGCTCTGCAACAAGAGAAGCCACTGCAGTGAGAAGCCTGCACACTGCAACTAGAGAGTAGCCCTTGCTAACCTCAACTAAAGATAAGCCCAAACACAGCAATGAAGACCCACAGCAGCCAAAAATAATTAAAAATAAAAATAAATGAATATTTTTTTTAATTGTTGGACCCCAAGAAAGTCTGTGTTAGATGGCTAAACTGTACTCAGGAATCGAATTTTAATCCCTCCAAACCTCACTAAAAATGCAAGGAAAGTTGTTGTTTTTTTTAAGACATAAACCCAAAATCTGGGAAGAACATTAGAAGAAATAAAGAGCAATATAATTTTTGAAGTGGAACCCAGGTGGATTAGCGTGAGGTGACTTAGCCTGAGACAGTAGGGAACCCAGCCAGCAGTGGAGAATGCTGAGAAATAACCCAATTTATAATCCAGTATCATCATAAGTTTCAAAAATTGGCAGCACTAAGTACTTTTGGAACAGTGTTAAGAGAGAGTTAAAATCAGGAGGTTTGGGTGAAAATATCTGAAAAGCAACTTAATTTAGAAAGATCCTTTTTCTCATTCTACAGAGGTAGATAACTGTCTTTCACTTTCCTCCACAGAAGTCTGCATGTTTATTCTCCAGCTCTGGATAAAAAATAAAGAGTCACTGAACTGGAAAACACCAGCACACTGGCCCTGGACACTGCTTAAAACAAGGGGATTGAGAAACCATGTGCATAATCAATCGAATGCTTCCCTCACTAAGGCTGCAGAATTCCATCCTCCAGGCAAGAGATTGGAAAAATCTTCTCTGGAGAACCTGATGAGCTCAAAAATAAAAACCTAAATATGCAGATGACTAGCGGTTCTGCATTTAAACAGTTCATCTGCACTCAGAGTAAATCAGCTATACCCCAGACTCAGTTACAATCAGCACTCTCAACCAAAAGCAGACAACCAAAGATTATCAAATCATGGGGAAAGAATCCAACACACAAGTTAGAGACAAGGATAAAAAATAAAACTAAAAACAAACAGAACTAATTTTTTTAAAAAGGAGAAAAAAAACAAGAAACACAGAAAATGAAGACTTCAGAAGGAGAAGAAAACTTAAAACAATCAAAGCTATTACTCAGAAAGATAAGGCACACCTTAAGCACGAAGCAAGAACAAGTTGCTTTAAAAAGGAATATTTGCAGAACAAAGAAAAATTTTTGGAAACTAAACAAACAATAGTAGATAAAGAGTAATTAATTTTAAAACTATTATTTTTCTGGACTTTGTGATGTTAATGTAGTTGAAAGTTTTTTAATATTTGTAAAATGTGTCATTTATTCCTTCATTATTAATAAATATTCCCATTTTACCTAATATCTAATATTACATGGGTAGTTTTATATTCATTTTCCTGAAGCAGGCCCCCAAAATTGTAAAGAAAATTCAAGCTTCTCAAAATTTGTCTCTGCCCCAGTGGCAAATCTATATATACGTTGCTCACATCAAACTATAGGAGTTATTCTTGACTCCTTCTCTCTCTCTCTCTTACATCCCACATACAGTCCGGAAACACTGTTGGTTCTGCCTTCAGAATATATGCATAACCTGACTACTACTACCACCTTAGTCCAAACCACCATTATTTGCCTGAATTCTTGCAAAAACCACTTAACCTGTCTTCTTGCTTTCACCCAAGCCCCCTTGCTGTGTATTCTCAACACAACAGTCAGAGAACTATCTTGTTAAAATGTAAGCTAGATGATACCATTTATCTGCTCAAAAATTTCCAGTGTCTCTCCATTCACTTGAACTGGCTCTACATTTCTTCTCAGAACTCCTATGGAACTATTTTCTCTTCTGTTTACTCTGATCCCATCACCCTGAATCCTTTGCTATTTCTTGAAGATACTGGGCATGGTATTCCCACTTTAAGGCTTTTTTATTGACTATCCCTCTTCTTGGTATCCAGATATCTGCAACACAATCTTCCTAATCTCTTTCTGCTAGCCTTGCATGTGTGCTCAGTAGTGTCTGACTCTTTAGTGACACCATGGAATGCAGCCCACCAGGCTCCTCTGTCCATGGGATTCCCTAGGCAAGAACACTAGAGTGAGTAGCCATTTCCTTCTCCAGGGAATCTTCCCAACCCAAGGATCAAATCAACATCTCCTGCACTGCAGGCAGAATTTTTACCCCTGAGCCACCAGGGAAGCCAAATCTTTTTCAGGTCTCTGCTTAAATGTTACTTTCTCAAGGAGGCCTATCTTGACCATCACATTTAAAATTCCAGCTCAATCCATCCCTTCTCCATGACCTGGCACTCTCAACCTCCCTTATTCTATCTTCTTTGTTTAATAACATTTTTCACCTTCCGACATATTACATAATGTATTTATTTTGCTCAAGTTTATTGTATGTCTACTTCCATTAGGATGATAGCTACATGAGAGTAAGGATATTGTTTTGTTTATTGATGTATCACAAGCACCTAAGATAGTGTCTAGTGCATAGAAGCGGCTCAATAAATATATGATGAATTTGAATATAATATGCATATATGTGAATATATCATAATATTCATAAGTGATGATATATTAATAACTGTACATGCACATATACACATACACACATACTGTAAAAGCATACACTATCTATGCAAGAATACAGAAGAAAGAAATAGCACTGACTGCTTCTAAAAAGAGGGTAGCAAGGGAAGAGGGTTGAAAGAATGTTTTTCACTATATGTCCTTTGGCACAGTTTGAAATCTGAAACATATGAATGACTTACCTTTTTCATAAGTAAATAACAGAACACTGTGAGTTGGACTTCATAGCATGGTTTTCCCTTATAGAAGGACCCCAGAAATATTTTGATTTTCTCAAAATCTCCATTTTTCATTCATATAAAGGTTGATGAAATTCTTTAAAACACATGTATAAAATTCAGTAGGTCATGGAGAAGGACAGAGCAACTAGGTCCTCTAAGGGAATTTGGCTAAAATAAGATAGACATGTACTTGGAAATCAGGTGACCAAAACACTACACAATTCAAAATATATTGATAAATGAAAAAGAAGAAAATCAAACCACAAAATTAAATATTTAGTATATCCTCTATACATTTTAAAACATCTCTATGTGAGAGGTATGCATAGAAAAAAAACTGGGAAAGAGAAAGCTTTCACATTTTTTTAAACTATTTGGGAAGTAATTTCAATCTTAAAGTTGTAAGAATAGCAACAGTACCATGAACACCCACATATCCTTTACATAGATTCACACATTAGCCTTTTACTCTATTTGCTTCATTGTTTGCTGTTTCTCTTCCACATACATCTACACGTATTCACACAGACACATAAAAATATGTATTCACATAAATAACATTTGTCTGAACTATTCAAGAGTAAGTAACTTGCATAAAGCCCTTTACCCCCCAATAGTTCAGTGAGCATTTCTTCTAAATAATAATATTCTCTTACATTTCCACAGTAGAATTGTCAACTTCAGGAAATTTAATATTGATACAATATTTTTATCTAAGCAACCAACCACATGTCAATTTTTTAATTGACCTAATAATTCCTATGTAGCATAAATTCCTATGTATCATTCTGTGTTGTTTTATGGAGAATATAGATTGCTTCTATAATTTTAAAACTTTTAATTGCATTAGTTATCTAAGGAGCTAGGATAAGCAGAATACCATCTCAAGATTTAACTGCTTGAAACAATTACTTTTCACAGAGTCAGCATACATATACGGGTCTTAGGGACAACTAGTTTCTTTTAATAGAAAGCTACTTCTTGCTTGCAGGTGCTTCATATTCTTGACTGAATACCAGGATGACAACTGAAACAGCCTGACACTTACAGAGCCATAGACAAGAAAGGTAGGATTTTTTTAATAAGTATCCTCTGCAATCTGGAAAATTCTGAAAGAGATGGGAATACCAGACCACCTGACCTGCCTCTTGAGAAATCTGTGTGCAGGTCAGGAAGCAACAGTTAGAACTGGACATGGAGCAACCGACTGGTTCCAAATAGGAAAAGGAGTACATCAAGGCTGTATACTGTCACCCTGCTTATTTAACTTCTATGCAGAGTACATCATGAGAAATGCTGGGCTGGATGAAGCACAAGCTGGAATCAAGATTTCCAGGAGAAATATCAATAACCTCAGATATGAAGATGACACCACCCTTATGGCAAAAAGTGAAGAAGAACTAAAGAGTCTCTTGATGAGAAAGAGGAGAGTGAAAAAGTTGGCTTAAAGCTCAACATTCAGAAAACTAAGATCATGGCATCCGGTCCCATCACTTCATGGCAAATAGATGGGGAAACAGTGGAAACAGTATCAGATTTTATTTTTGGGGGGGCTCCAAAATCACTGCAGATGGTGATTGTAGCCATGAAATTAAAAGATGCTTACTCCTTGGAAGGAAAGTTATGACCAACCTAGACAGCATATTAAAAAGCAGAGGCATTATTTTGCCAACAAAGGTCCACCTTGTCAAAGCTGTGGTTTTTCCAATAGTCATGTATGGATGTGAGAGTTGGACTATAAAGAAAGCTGAGCACCAAAGAATTAACGCTTTTTAACTGTGGTGTTGGAGAAAACTCTTCAGAGTCCCTTGGACTGCAAGGAGCTCCAACCCGTCCATCCTAACAGAAATCAGTTCTGAATGCTCACTGGAAGAACTGATGCTGAAGCTGCAATGCCAATGCTTTAGCCACCTGATGCGAAGAGCTGACTCATTTGAAAAGATCCTGATGCTGGGAAAGATCAAGGGTAGGAGGAGAAGGAGACGGCAGAGGATGAGATGGTTGGATGGCATCACCGGCTCTAAGGACATGTGTTTGGGTAAACTCCGGGAGTTAGTGATGGACAGGTGTGCTGCGGTTCATGGGGTCGCAAAGAGTTGGACACGACTGAGAGATTGAACTGAACTGAACTGAATTTTGCAATCTCTCAAAGAGCATAGAATCTTCTACTCACATCAGAAATGATCCTTCACTGTCTTGTTTTTAATCTAATTCTAAGAGTCCAGACATATTAAAATACATTTGATGTTTCTCCTTTCACAAGAAAAGAATCATGAACACAGTGTAATTGAACCCATTGTTTTGAGTATTTCTTTCAAATTCTTGTAAGTGAATTCTCCCCATTCTCCCTTAATTCCTGTGGTTCTCGTGCAGCTGCAAGCTTCTGGAACCAGATAGAGGCAAAGCATTAACAGGGCTTGAGAAATGCAGTTTTCCTTCAAAAAGTCTTTTTTTTTTTTTTTAAGTGTGTACATAAGGACCAGGTACAGTTAATGAAAGTTCTAATTGTTAAATCACTTTCAGATTTTAAAAGAGCTATTAAGCTTTTTCTAAAATAAATAAAACCAGTTATTGCCTGCAATGGATTTGAGTAAATTTTTCAGGGCTTAAAACTCTTACCACATAGTCACTTTATTGAACAAAATAATTTTTAAAATTTATTCATAGCACCATTAAGAATGTGTTTATTAAGCCATTTGAGAATAATCAGTAAAATCACTAGCCATCTTTAGAAAACATTACATCACAAAAGTGGAGACTACAGTCACCAAAAAGACATTATCATCACAATTTAAAACTCCATATGTAGAGCATATATTAGCTACTTTCATTAAGAAAATTATCTCATTATCTGTATAGAATAAAATATAGATTGAGGCCATTAGGGCAAATTTTACATTTATTGATAGAAAAAGAAATTTTAATTTAACCACTTATAAAGTACTCTACCGAGCCATAGCACAATGGGTGTTGAAGGTGGAAAGTGTCAAAAAAAGACTGAGCACTTATTTCTGTCTTCAGTGGGGAGCAGCAGAATGTACTCCGCTGATTTCCCAGCAACGGCAAGACATCCACAGTACGGGGGCGGAGAGGGGTGGGAGGAAATGGAAGCAATAAACAGTTAACTGCAGTATGCTGTAAGGTACTTTTAAAGACCAAGTACATAAGATCTAGCATATTAATGACTCTTACATTATAGCAACCCTGCAGTTAAAATGGAGCCTGCCAATGACAGCTCTTCCTCTTCCAGTTTTTCCCAAGCTTTTCACCACTGCTCCTTAGCTTAATCTCAATCAGGGAGCAGACAGAAAGGCCAGGATGAAGGCAAAGTTAACCAATAGAAATTTAAAGGTAGAGTATTGAAAGATATTTCAAAAAGCCCTACTTTGGATTTGAGGAAATGTATTGTTCCCCTAATAGTGACTGAAATGATGTATGTTAAATCCATGGACACTAGTACAGTAAGTTGAGGGTCAGTCCCCAGTGGTTCAGTGGTAAAGAATCTGCCTGCAATGCAAGAGCCAAAGGAATGCAGGTTCAAGCCCTGGGTTGGGAAGATCCCCTGCAGGAGGGCATGGCAACCCACTCCAGTATTCTTGCATGGAGAATCTCATGGACAGAGGAACCCGGCAGCCTACAGTCCACAGGGCCGCAAAGAGTGGAACACGACTGAAGTGACTTAGAAAACACGCATGCTCAAGTACTGAGACAGAGACAGAAATAGAGAGAGCCAAAAAGAGGAAGAATATCTAGATGAGAACACAAACTACACAGAGTTCTACAATATTTTGACTTGTATAATTCCCATCTTGTCACGTCATCCTACCACCACTACTGTCCCATAAATATCTGACCACAGGAAAAGGGGAAGAGCTCTCTGCAGCAAATATTTCTTACCCCAGCTGCTGGAAGGTATTCACAGCAAACTGTCAGGGGTTTGATGATAAAGTTTGAAGAGAAACAAATTTGTATAATCATTACATTCTCCTTTCATCTGAGAAATTTTTTTCATGTTATAAAGTTGCTCAGTCGTGTCCAACTCTTTGTGACCCCATAGACTGTAGCCTACCAGGCTCCTCTGTCCATGGAATTTTCCAAGCAAGAGTACTGGAGTGGGTTGCCATTTCCTTTTCCAGGGGATCTTCCTGATCCAGGGATCAAACCCGAGTCTCTCACATTGCAGGCATACACTTTACCCTCTAAGCCACCAGGGAAGCTCAGATGGATATCAGCCACTAAAATTCACAGACAGTAGAAATGATTTCTCTAATTTAAACAACAAGATTACATATCCAGGCTTCTTTTCTTAAATAAAAATTGAATATATATATATTTTAACAATTAAACTTCAGTATCTGTTTTTAAGTTTAAGCATATGATTTTTTTAACATCTTCAACCAGTTTAATAGAGCATCAAATACAAACCATTTCAAAAAATTACAACTCAGGATAATATGTAAACCCTGTCACAAATGAATAAACATTTGTAGTGCACACTCAATTGTGCCAACTTCTTTATTTGAAGAATGACCAGAGTGGATTCAGAAGCTTTTCTAAATTTTCTATTTTTAACTAAGTTCTCGTTTTCAGAATGAATTAAGACAAAGGAAGGAAAAAATATTCAGTTTTATTATCACTTTACCACATCACTTCAAAAACACATGAGGACTCCAAATTTACACTTCACCTATATTGAGCTACATGCTGCTTTTAAAATTAATTTTAAAAAATAAAAATTCATTTCTTATGGCACACTAGTATCACTATAAGTGCTCGATAGCCACATGTGACTGGTGGCTATCATAACAAACATTTCCAATTTTACAGAAAGTTCTACTAGGCACTTCTACTCTAGATGCTTAAGTGAATTTTAGATGATAAGTGACTAAATGTTCTTTGGTGCCTCATTAAAAGGTGTACAATTCTTTAAGGATTCAATTTTGTTCTAATATTTATTACTGCTGGTTGTTGATGAATGACTTGGATGCTCATATATTAGAAAACTTGACTAACTACAATGATAAATACAAAGAATACTGGCAAGTAAATGAACACAAGATAGCATTTTGTCTATTATAATCTATATATTTCATAAGAATATTGCATGGTTATATTACTTCAAAATTTATAAGCATTAAATGTCAATTATATAAAATGTTCAAGAAATAAAAACCTTGATTAAAATAATTTTTATCTGATGCCTAAATAATAACTTTTCAATTTCTACATACTTACTGATTATCTTTCAAAAATATACGGGCCCATTTCCCTGTTTAGCATTCTCAACATAGTTGGTTCTTCCTCTGAAGACTCACAATCTCATAGGGCTTCAGGCTCATCAAACTGAACGTCAGTGATTCCTGTACAGGAATGGTAGAAGAGTGGCTTTAGTGTATGTTCCCACTGGGACATATCCTGGAGGTTAGATTTGTGATTAAATATCTTATATGGAGTTTATCTTTATTATAACTTGCCTCTTGCATCTAAAAGTTGTGTTTCAAAGAATAAAAATAAATGTTTGCACAATATGAGGCTTCCTGTTCATTTGAAATTTTGTTAAAATTAGAAAGCATAATTGTCATGTTGTTTACCAAAAGTAGCTCTTTGAACTTCTTTTCAAAATACTATATGATAAGTTTTAAGCATTTTGTTTCTAACTCCAAGTTAAATTTTCAATTTTTAAATTTAAAAAATGTAGAGTTTTTTCCATATTAGAAGATGAAAGCAAAGAAAATGATGTCAAGAGAAATAAGGAATAATTCTCCCATGAAGTTTGATAAAAGAGGTTTGAGAATATTTCCCTAAATGGAAAATGACATTTTGGAAGAGACTGAAAGAAAGCAAAGAAGTAAAAAATAATCAGTTACTGCATTCTTCTCTTGCCTAGTTCCCCAGTTCCAGCCACTGAGCCAGAAACAAAGCCACTGAGCCAGAAACAAAGTAGAAACCTGAGTGAGTAGCCTATCACTCTGTCATCCTTGCTAACAGAATCAGCCTATGAATGAAACACAATGAAACAAATTCATATGCATCTTAAAAAAATAGAGAGGCTTGGCAAATACCTTCTTGAATTCAAGGCCTTAAATTCCATACCAAGAAAAATTTTAGAATGTTCCTTCCACTTCACCTACATCACCCAACACTTATTTAAACTGTCCCCTTCTAGAAACATTTCATATCTTACTTCTCCTATGAAAAGCTTCTGTGATCTTTTGGCCTAGATAATCTTTTCCTCCTTCAAAATAGTAAAGGATTTATGAACTACATGATTCATTTATCATTTATTAATCCATTGCCTTCTGATATCTTTTTAAATCAATTTTTTATTTGTCTAATCATAAAATTAAATGTGCTATTCTTAAAAATATAGCTTTTAGAAAGTTCTAAAGAATAAAATAAAAATCAACCATAATCCAACTACCAGGAAATAATTCCTAGTTATTATTAGGAATAATATCAGTTGTGTCCAACTCTTTGCGACCCCAAGAACTATACAGTCCACGGAATTCTCCAGGCCAGAATACTGAAGTGAGTAGCCTTTCCCTTTTTCAGAGGATCTCCCCAACCCAGGGATCGAAACCAGATATCCTGCAGTGCAGGCAGATTCTTTACCAGCTGAGCCACAAGGGAAGCTCAGGAATACCAGAGTGGGTAGCCTATCCCTTCTCCAGCGGATCTTCTCGACCCAGGAATCGAACTGGGATCTCTTGCATTGCAGGCGGATTCTTTACCAACTGAGCTATCAGGGAAGCCCTAATAGGACTTAGATATATTTCTTTTCCATTTTTATACATTATAAATGTATAGCTACATTTTTTGTTTCTAAAACTGAAATACATTCTGTTTATCATCTTATTTTCATTTATCATTATTGGATAAATATTTTCCCATATTTTAAATAGTTTTCCAAAATGGGTTAATGGGAATTCTACTAGTATGAGTGAGTAAACACTTAAAATGACCCTCTGATAAATTAAAAGCATGCAGATTTAAGAGAAGAGTCAATATTTGGAGGAAGCAACTGGCATAGAATAAATTTCAAGTTTTCAGACAGAATCACCAGCATATCCAAAATTAAAAAATAAAAAAGGCAATTCTCTAGGAGGAAAACAAATGGCACCAGAGAGAATCTTAGATCTTTAAGAATAAAAGAGAATCCAAAAAATGTAAATATTTGAGTGAAAAGACCACTTCTTGCTTCATTTCTTTAAAATATATACAGCCACTTAAAGCAAACATAATATCATTCTCTTGTGGGATTAAAATGCGGGTAGTTTTAATATATATGGCAAACATTGCATAACAGAAGGTGAGGAGAGGTGATAAATGGACCTACTTGGTTGTACGGCTGCATTTTATGCAATTATTAGGTTGATGCAAACCTAATTGTGGTTTCAGACCCTGAATTTTAAATCTTTATAACTAGCTCAGTCACATCATTATGAATCAAAATAGGAACTATTACAATCAACATATATTTGTCAACAAGAAATAAGTTTGTTTATTCCTTTAGCATAAAAATTTGTGCCTTGAGATTTGAGGAACTCTTGGAAAGCATTTTCTGCATCCTAATGGTTGTGGAAGCATTTTCCCTGCAAAAAGTTGTTGAGATGCTTGAAGAAGTTGTAGTTGGTTGGTGAGAGGTCAGGTGAAAATGGTGGAGACAAAAACATCATAGCCCAACTCATTTAACTTTTGAAGCGTTGGTTGTAGGACACAAGGTAGGGCATTGTTGTGGCGAACTGGGCCCATTCTGTTGACCAGTATCAACTGCAGGCCTTGCAGTTTTCAGTGTATCTCATTGATTTGCTGAGCATACTTCTCAGATGTAATGGTTTTGCTGGGATTAGACAGCTGTAGTGGATCAGACGGGCAGCAAACCACCAAACAGTGACCATGACCTTTTCTTAGTTCAGGTTTGGCTTTGGAAAGTGCTTTGGAGCTTCTTCTCAGTCCAACCACTGGGTTGATCATCACCAGTTGCCATATAAAATCCACTTTTCGTTGCACATCACAATCCAGTCGAGAAATGGTTTGTTGTTTTTGCGTGTACACAAAACAAGAGAAGATGACACTTCAAAACAATGATTTTTTTTTTCATTCAGCTCATGAGGGACCCACTTATCAAGCTTTTACACCTTTCCAATCTTCTTCAAATACCAAAGTACCGTAGAATGGTCAATGTTGAGTTCTTTGGCAACTTCTCAGATAGTTGTAAGAGAATCAGCTTTGATGATACCTCTCAATTGGTCATTGTCAACTTCATATGGCCAGTCATTACACTCCTCATCTTCAAAGCTCTCATCTCCACCATACATTCGTTAGCAGTTCCAATGTGCTGTTCATGTGGTGAGTTTTCTCTACTGCTTTATGACCCATTTTGAACTCAGATAAAAAAATACGCTTAAATTCACAGGTGACACTAGTGGCAAAGAACCCGCCTGCCAAATGCAGGAGACATAAGAGATGTGGGTTCAAACCCTGGGTTGGAAAGATCCCCAGGAGAAGGGCACAGCAATCCACTCCAGTATTCTTGCCTGGGAATCCCATGGACAGAGGAGCCTGGGGGGGCTGCAGTACAGTGGGTCGCAAAGAGTCAGACACAGCTGAAGTGACTTTGCACACATAAGCACAATGTCATTAGCAAAAAAATATAAAGCAAGAAATGTGCCTTAAAGTGATGTATAACATAACCACATTTATTTGCAATGTATTCCAATATCAAATGGCAAATTTCAACAATGCAAGAACTGCAGTTACTTTGGCACCAACATAATAGTAAAATATTAATCCTTTGAAGGCTGTGACAACTTCAGAATGTATATTGTAATTTCTAGAATCACTAAAAAATTTTAAAAGATGTAGTTTAAAAGTTAATAGATAAATTCAAATAAAATTCTAAAATATATTAAAATAATCTAAAAGAAGACAGGGCAGTAAAAACAGAAATGCAAAAACAAGAATGATCATACAAAAACCAAATAGTAAAATGGAAGATCTAAAGATGACCATATTAATAATTACATTAAAAGATAATAGTTGACACACTCCAAATAAAAGACAGAGATTATGAAAAAATGCTAAAAATCCAAGACCCCATCTTAAACATACACACTTTTAATGTCTATAACATACATACTTTAAATCTGGTACAGAAGTGTAGAAAGAATAGATTAAAAAGATATATCATACAAACAGTAAGCATAAGAAGGCCACAGTAGCTATACTGATACCAGCTAAAAGAAATTTTAAGAGAAATAGTATTGTTAAAGGTAAAGAAGCAAACTTTACAATGATATATAATCAGTTTGTCAGAAAAATATTGTAATTACAAATGTTCCTAATGGCAAAACTTCAAATCCATGAAGCAAGAATCAACAAAATTGAAGAGCAAAAAAGACAATTCAAGTAGAAGATTTTTACACTGTTCTTTCAGTATTGATAGACTATCTAGACAAAGTCAGTTTAAACATCTAGGATCTAAAGAATAATATCAACCAAGTAAACCTAATTGATATTTATAGAATACAATACCCAGTAATGACAGAATATACATTCTTTTCATATGCACATGGTACATTCACTACACACACATACATTTCTGTATGACCATAAAGTATATCTCTACAAAGCATATATATATATAAAGAATTGAAATCATAGTCTCTGGGTACAACAGAATTACATTAGAAACCAATAACAACAAGAATCTATGAAATTCTCAAATATTTGGAACTCAAACAAGATGATCCTATGTAATGCATGAGCTAAATAAGAAATCATAAAAATGAGAAAAATAAAAATGTTTCCTAACTGAATGATAAAAATAAGATATATCAAGACACAGTGCTTAAAAGGAAATTTATCATTTTAAAGGCTTACATTAGAAAATAAGAAAAATCATAAATTTACCTAAGATGCTAAAAAATTAAAAAGAAAGTAAATCAAAAGTAAGTAGAAGAAAGGAGATAAAGATGACACTAAAAATAAACACAACAGAGAATACAGAAAATTAACAAAGCCAAACATTGGTTATATGTAAAGATCAACAAAATTAATAAAATTCTAGCTATGTTGATTAAAAAAAAGAAAGAAAATGCAAGTCACTATCAAGAATGAAAAATAAGCTACCAAACTATGTCCAAGAGACATGAGAAGATAAGTTAAAATTTTGTGAGTGATTTTTAGAATTTAATTTTAAAATTTCAATATTTTACTTTAAATGGACAAATTTTTAAGCTATACAACTTACTAAATTTGACAAGGTAAAACAGACATTTTTTAGAGCATAGAGGAGTAGAGAGATTCCGCTAAGTGGATTTTTGAAGCTAGCATAACCTTGATACCACAAACCAAATAAAATATTACCAAAATAGAAGAAAAAAATTGTAGACTAGTATCTCTCATAAATGTAAGTGCAAAAATCCTTAGAAATATTAGCAAACCAAATCCAATGATGTATTGAAAAGATAACACAATGACTAAGCTTGTTTTATCTCAGGATGCAAGGTTACTTTAACACTCAGTGATAAATCAGTATATTACACCACATTAACAGATTAAAGGGAAAAAAAAACATATTATTCCAGTAGATATAGAAAAAGGATTTGAGAACATTTGCTAACAATTGCCAAAGAAAGGCAATGCCAAAGAATGCTCAAACTCCCACACAATTGCATTCATCTCACACGCTAGTAAAGTAATGCTCAAAATTCTCCAAGCCAGGATTCAACAGTACCTGAACCATGAACTTCCAGATATTCAAGCTGGATTTAGAAAAGGCAGAAGAACCAGAGATCAAATTGCCAACATCCGCTAGATCATCGAAAATCAAGAGAGTTCCAGAAAAACATCTACTTCTGCTTTATTGACTCTGCCAGAGCCTTTGACTGTGTGGGTTACAATAAACTGCAAAAAATTCTTAAACAGGTGGGTATACTAGACCACCTGACCTGCCTCCTGAGAAACCGCAGGTCAGGAAGCAACAGTTAGAACTGGACATGGTTCCAAATAGGAAAAGGATTACGTCAAGGCTGTATATCATCACCCTGCTTATTTAACTGATATGCAGAGTACATCATGAGCAACGCTGGGCTGGATGAAGCACAAACTGGAATCAAGATTGCCAGGAGAAATATCAATAACTTCAGATATGCAGATGACACCACCCTTATGGCAGAAAGTGAAGAACTAAAGAGCCTCTTTGATGAAAGTGAAAGAGGAGAGTAAAAAAGTTGGCTTAAAGCTCAACATTCAGAAAACTAAGATTATGGCATCCAGTCCCATCACTTCATGGCAAATAGATGTGGAAACAAAGGAAATAGTGACAGATTTCATTTGGGGGGCCTCCAAAATCACTGCAGATGGTGACTGCAGCCATGAAATTGAAAGACGCTTGCTCCTTGGAAGAAAAGTTCTGACCAACCTAGACAGTATATTAAAAAGCAGAGACGTTACTTTGCCAACAAAGGTCCGTCTAGTCAAAGCTATGGTTTTTTCAGTAGTCATGTATGGGTGTGAGAATTGAACTATAAGAAAGCTGAGCACCAAAGAATTGATGCTTTTGAACTGCAGTGTTGGAGAAGACTCTTGAGAGTCCCTTGGACTGCTAGGAGATCCAACCAGTACATCCTAAAGGAGATCAGTCCTGGGTGTTCATTGGAAGGACTGATGCTGAAGCTGAAACTCCACTACTTTGACCACCTGATGCGAAGAGCTGACTCATTTGAAAAGACCCTGATGCTGGGAAAGATTGAAGATGGGAGGCGAAGAAGACAACAGAGGATGAGATGGTTGGAAGGCATCACTGACTCAATGGACATGAGTTTGAGTAAACTCCAGGAGTTGGTGATGGACAGGGAGGCCTGGTGTGCTGCAGTCCATGGGGTGGCAAAGAGTCGGACACGTCTGAGCAACTGAACTGAACTGAACTGATAATAATTCATGATTAAAAACAGGAAGAAACAAACTCCCAGGAAACTAGGAATAGGGGAAAAAACTCTTTAATTTGTCAATTTGATTAATTTCATTCATTATAAAAAAACTAAAACTAAACAACATATTTTATCAGTTTAGTTCAGTTCAGTTGCTCAGTCGTGTCCGACTCTTTGCGACCCCATGAACTGCAGCACGCCAGGCTTCCCTGTCCATCACCAACTTCTGGAGCCTACTCAAACTCTTGTCCATAGCGTAGGTGATGCCATCACTTTCCCCTAAGTGTTATACTGATAGCCTCAGCTATTGAAATAAGACAAAGAAAAGAAATAGAAGACATAAACATTGGAATTAAAGAAGTAAAACTGTCTCTGTTACCAGATAACACAATTGTTTATACAGAAAACCCTACAGAATATACGAAACAACTAATAGAACTCACAAATGAATCTAGCAAGATCACAGGATACAAAGGAAATATCCAGAAATTTATTCTATTTTTGTATACTAGAAAATGAGAGGAAAATAAAATTTTGAAAAATCATTTGACAGTAGCCCCTCTTCCCATACATAAAAAACTGGGGAATAAATCTAACAAAGCAGGTGAGACATCTCCTCACTGAAAACTACTGAGAGAAATTAAATGGGGAGAACCACTGACATGGACTGGAAAATATAATGTTGTTAAGATATAAATTTTTCCCAAATTAAACTGTAGATTTGGCACAATCTAAATTCAAATTCCAGTAGGGAATTTTTTGTAGAAATTGCTAGTTGATTCTAAGTGTATATGAAAATTCACGTGACCTAGAATTGTCAAACCAATTTTTAAAGGGGTAAACAAAATTAGAGAACTTATGCTACCTGATTTCAAGCTTTACTATAAAGCAATAGTAATTGAGTGTGATGCAAAAGAAAAGATAAGTAACCTGATCAAAGGACAAAAAGTAGTCCATAAATAGCCCCATATATATGGTTAAAATATTTTTCAGCAAAAGTAGCAAAGCACAAGGAAGCAACCTAAATGTCTACCAATGGAGGAATGGATAAAGAAGATGCTGTACATATATACAATAAAATATTACTCAACCATAAGAAAGTACAAAATACTGCCATTTGCACTGACAGAGATTGACCTAGAGATAATCACACTGAATCAAGTCAGACAGGGAAAGACAAATATCATAGAATATCACTTACATGTGGAATCTTAAAAAAAAAAAAAGGTACAAATGAACCTACTTAGAAAACAGAAATAGAATCACAGATGTAAAAACCAAACTTATGGTTACCAAGGGGGAAAGAAGAGAGGAGGGATAAATTGGGAGATTGGGATTGACATATACACACTGCTGCTACTGCTAAGTTGCTTCAGTCGTGTCCGACTCTGTGTGACCCCATAGACGGCAGCCCACCAGGCTTCCCCATCCCTGGGATTCTCCAGGCAAGAACACTGGAGTGGGTTGCCATTTCCTTCTCCATGCATGAAAGTGAAAAGTGAAAGTGAAGTCGCTCAGTGGCCTCCGACTCCTAGCAACCCCATGGACTGTAGCCTACCACGCTCCTCCATTCTTGGGACTTTCCAGGCAAGAGTACTGGAGTGGGTTGTCATTGCCTTCTCCACATATACACACTACTATATATAAAATAGGTAACTAATAAGAACCTATTTTATAACACAGGGAACTCTACTCAATACTCTGTAATGACTTATATGGGAAAATAAAAAAGAGTGGTTATATGTATATGTATATGTATAGCTGATTCACTTTGCTATACAGCAGAAAATAACACAGAATTGTAAATCAACTATATTTTAGTAAAAATTAATTTAAATACAAAATAAAAATCCTAGAATAGCAAATAAAATAAAATTTTAAAAAAGAAAAAAAAACTAAAGTATCAAGGGAATTAAATACAGCAAAAGAGTCTTTAAAATAAATAGTGCAGAGATCATGTCATCTGCAAATAGTGAGAGTTTTACTTCTTCTTTTCCAATTTGGATTCCTTTTATTTCTTTTTCTGCTCTGATTGCCGTGGCCAAAACTTCCAGAACTATGTTGAATAGTAACGGTGAAAGTGGGCACCCTTGTCTTGTTCCTGACTTTAGAGGAAATGCTTTCAATTTTTCACCATAGATGTCCATCAGCAGATGAATGGATAAGAAAGCTATGGTACATATACACAATGGAGTATTAGTCATTAAAAAGAATACATTTGAATCAGTTCTAATGAGGTGGATGAAACTGGAGCCTATTATACAGAGTGAAGTAAGCCAGAAAGAAAAACACCAATACAGTATACTAACGCATATATATGGAATTTAGAAAGATGGTAACAATAACCCTGTATACGAGACAGCAAAAGAGACACTGATGTATAGAACAGCCTTTTGGACTCTGTGGGAGAAGGAGAGGGTGGGATGATTTGGGAGAATGGCATTGAAACATGTATAATATCATGTATGAAACGAGTCGCCAGTCCAGGTTCGATGCACGATACTGGATGCTTGGGGCTGGTGCACTGGGACGACCCAGAGGGATGGAATGGGGAGGGAGGAGGAAGGAGGGTTCAGGATGGGGAACACATGTATACCTGTGGCGGATTCATTTCGATATTTGGCAAAACCAATACAATATTGTAAAGTTTAAAAATAAAATAAAATTTAAAATAAATAAATAAATAAATAAAACAAATAGTGCTGTAACTGCATATCTATATGGGAAAAAAAAATGCTGAACCTTAACTCAAGTTCAAAAATTCACTCAAAATAAATTATAGATCTTAATACAAAAAACTAGAATATAAAATGTTGGAAGTAAACAGAGAAAATCTTCATAACTTTGGGGTAGGCAATTTTTTTTTCCAACAGGTCACAGAAATCAACAACCATAAAAGAAAAATTAGTAAATTAAACTTCCTCAAGCTTAAAATCCTTGATTATCAAAAGAGCCAATACTTACAACTGACAAAGAACTTGTATACAGCTTATATAAAGAGCTCTTACAACTTGATAATAAAAAAAAAAAACCCTCGTAAAAAGTTAAAAATGGATAAAATATTTTAACAGATACTTCACAAAAGAATATACACAGATGGCCAATAAGCATGTGAAGAGACTCCCAATGTATCAATCATCAGGGGAAATGCAAATTAACACATTAAAATGACTAGAACTTGAAGGACAAAAACTCCAAGTTTTTGTGAAAATATGGAGCAACTGATAATTTAATATCTTGCTGGTGGGGATGAAAAATAGAATATTTTGCTAGACAATGTGGTAGTTTCTTAAATATATATAAAATATATCTATTATAAAACTCAACCACTTCATTCCTAAGTATTTACCCAAGTGAAATGAAAGTACATATATACAAAAACCTGTATATAAACGTTAATAGATGCTTTATTTGTAATAGCCCAAAACTTGAAACAACCCAAATGCCCTTCAAGAAGTTAAAAGATAAATTGTGCAGTATTCATATAGGGAAGAAAAAGAAATGAACTATTAATATGCCCAAGAAAATGAACAAATTGGAAAATGATAACACTAAATGAAAGGAGTTAAGACAAAAAGAGTACATACTGTATTATTCTATTTATATGAAACTCTAGAAAATAAAAACTAAATTAGAGGAACAGAAAGCAGATCATCAGTTGCCTGGGTGATAGCAAATAAAGGATGAATTGCAAAGTGGCCTGAGGAATCTTTTGTTGGTGATGGAAATTGTATGTATCTTGATTGTGCTAATACTTTGACGATGTACATAACTGTCAAAATGCAATAAACTGTACAGTTTTATTATGCAGTTAACTGTGTGTAAGTGATGTCTCAATATAGTGGATTTTTTTAAAAAACAGAATAATGTTCATATTTTAGCATTTGTATGTATAACAATCTGTTCAGTCAAAATTCTATAATTGGATATTTGTGGGAATACTTTTAGTGAAAATAAATAATATCAAATATGCAAATTCAATTAAAAGTCTAAACATTCTATGAATGCAATTCAAAGATGCAACAGAAAGAATTGGAAGACAGAGATCTACTACTGGAGAACCAAACTGGGTGAGAAAACAAAGTTTTGGCCAAGCCCCTATTTGTCCAGCAGCAATGAAGAGCATTCTGACAAGGATTTTCCTTAGCAATTAGTATGCCTCAGGTGTAGAAGAGCTTAGATAGGTTATTTGTTGGTGGTTCATATAGTCGTGGGACTGCTAAGGTAGCAAATAATGTGCCTGTCAATAGTCGATGAAACAAATTGCCCTGGGAGAATTTATGAAAGATTTCAGAGACTGCGGTACCAAATGAGTTCTGTTTGGAAGGTGAGCACTAACATCTTACTTTATGAAACCTGGGATTCAACAAACCTCATTAGCCATGTCTCTGACACCACCTTAAACTTTCTGTTAAAGGCTCTTCACTATTTCAAATGAATTGGGTGACACAATGTCTTCCCCCTGAGCTCTTTGTAAAAGGGAGACTGTAAATCCAAGGCATTACTAGTAGTTTGCTATTCACCAGAAAAAGACAGATCTATTTACTCTTTTCTGGCACTTTTGGAAGCCTTAGTTACCTATAAATTATTCGGTTACATCACAGAGGAACAAAGAGACTGAAGAAGATCAAAGCTGTGAATCAATGCTCCAAATGTTCATTTCTGGTGGCAAAATTAGACACCCAAGACAGTCTTGCATTTTCTTCACTCTTTTCCCCCCATTCTTCTTCTCTTTGTCCCTAGATAGGTACCTAACACCTTTTAAACATTCCTCCTTTTTTCCAAATAAAACATTTCAAAATATGGCTCACTTGGTTCCTAATTATATTTAATTTTTAATAGCACTCAATACATAAATACTCGTCAGCTGAAAGTTTCTGCCCATTTTTCTTTGCAACACTACATTGATGACAGAAAGTGATCTGTAGGAAGCAAAGGAAATTTCTGACTTAATTATTTTGATTTGTTTTACATAGCGATATTGTCTAAAGCCATGGCAATGAAAATATCCAAGAAAGACCCATCTAATATTGTATGTTCAGATGAAATTTTTAATTTCTAAATGGTTGGATTTGGGATAATCAGAAGTTTCCTAATTTGGATATCATTTTTAAGTGCTTTTAATTCAAGTGCTGTTTTCAAATCATCAATTGTTTAACTCTTAAAATTAAAGAACTATTTTCTCATAAAATTGTATGATAACTATCCTAGTGTGCTGAATTTCCACTCCACTATTTGCCATTATAACGATGTTAGTATTTAGTTTTCAAATTAGTATAGCAAATATTCAGTAGTAATCAAGTACTTGAAGCTCTTGTAGAGTTTGGAAATTTGATTAAAATACAGATTTCACATTTTTTTCTTTTGGCTGTTTCCACTTAGACAAAGAAGCATGAAAACATCTTCAAAGTCTAACCGTGTTAACAAATCCTTTTGGTTTCACTGCTGATATTACCAGTCTACCCTTGCAGAATGTCAACTGCTAAACATATTCCATCCCTGGGCTGGCACAGTACTAAGAAATTGACTTTACCATCTGGCTTTCTAACATTTTTATCAGGTCTTTTTAATTAGGTTCAAATCGGTGATCTCCACCTTTCCCTGCTTCTACCTTTTTCAGTGCCATTAAGACTGAACTCATTTCCAGTGCGCTGCAGTGTGCTCAAGTGGAACTTAAATTGAATAGTACTTTCCCCCAGGTTTTCACGCCTTACATATGCTAGCAAAAGTCATGTCATGCTTGCCCAGTAGTGCATATAATTCAAGTTTTGTTTTATTAAGATATGAAGATGACCATTACATTAAAAAGCTAGGAAACCCAAGTAAAAATGGGACTATAGTTAGAGAAATTAAAGATGTCTACCAGGTAAGGAAAAAGGAATGGAGAGCACTGAAATTTTGTTCTTGAATTTAAACTGCTGAAACAATGTATATAATAGAAATATTTAAAAACTTTTTCAAGTTAAACCTAGTGTCACCCTCTCTTACCAAAAAATACTTCCACAGGGTTTGTGAGAGGATGAAAAACTGGTCAAATCTTGGTTATGTCAAATCTCTGTTAATTTAAAATGATCTCAATTCAATACAAGTTGAACCTCTACAGGAGAAAGCTGATCAGGCAATGGGAGCTCTTTGTTCCCTCTGTCTGTCGCAGTAGAGCTGTCTGCAGGCTACATTGCAGTTAATCTGAATTTTTTTTTTTTTCTTGAAGAGGAAGTGTAGAGCAGTTATTCCAATATAGTAAGCTTAGTGCCTTCACAATAGTCACTTCAAAATGGCCTCAGATTCAAATAAAATTGATTTCCAGGGAAGCCAAAGAGTGGTTTTTTTTTGGTTTTTTTTTTTTTTTAGGATGGCAGCAGAAAGAAGCCTTATCCTTACCTCAACCTTATAGAATGAACACTCAGTTGTGTTTCTAAGAAATGTCTAAAGCATTAAGGATACTTATTCACTCTTTGTCCAAGTATATATATATATATATATATATATATATATATAGGCAGTCCTGGGAAGAGTGAGTCACGGATCACTTGACTCCCTGCCATACCAACCTGAGCAGGACAAATTGAGCAGACCTTTCATTCCCATATAAGCTGACATGCATAAACAGATTAAATTTTAATCTTCATTTCGAACTGATGATTCTGGATTTCAAACAGGAAGGACCTGAAGGGTTTGTACCCATGGTAATTTTCACACTACACTGAGATTTGGAGTCAAAAAACCCAACCCACAGAGCTACTACTTAGGAATTCTATGAACCTTTTTTTCCTGCTGTCATTCTAAACAATGCCTAGGGTCCTTCCATATGAACCTTCAAGGCTGAATTTCCCATCACTATTTGGAATATCCTACCCACTCTCTAACACAATGGATTCTGGTTTTGAGAAGCTGTGTGGCTCAACACCTGTTCAAACAGATATGGGAAGTTTGGGATACAGGTATCCACATTCAGATTAAAATTGCACAAATGGGATATCTTATGGCCCAAGAAAATAATTTTTTCCTGAGTTTCAATCTCCAGAGTGTAAATGCCCGCAGTTTCTGGATATTCTGCTCTCTAAGCTTTTTATAAATAAATGTATGCTGCCAGAGCTGCAAACTTTCGTTTGCATTTTTTTCTAGGTGGGGAGTGGGGTGTAATTTTGGGACTGACTTCAATCTTCATTACTTTAACCAATAGCTAGAGACTTTGCTAGCAGTTTGAGTGACCCTGAAATAATTTATATATTTTTAGAATCCTCTCCTAAGGCAATCAAACCAAGCACACATTACTAAATTCATTGAGTTTTTCCTTTTTACACATTTTCTTACTGCAGATGTATTAAACCATTCAGCAAAAATGTAGGATACTGCAGAACAAGTAGAGACCTGCAGAGCTGTAATAATTACAGGATAATATAGAACTAAAATAATTTTTCTGAATGTTGAGATTTAATATTATCTGTTCCTTCCCTCCACATTCCCAGTGGAACAATTGACTCAATTTCTGCAGGCACAAATCTTTCATAACTTCTTAACTTTCTGAGCAATTCTCCTGGCAGGACTATATAGGGTAGCACGTGTTTCCCCTCAACTGAAATAGTCAATCACATTTTAACCCACCAGGTCTTATTCTTCCATCTGTATTTTACAGCAGTGTTTTAAGAACCAGTCTTAGCCAGAGGCATAATTTCGCAATCTAAGTAACAATTTTTTACAAACTTCCCCTTCCCTGAGTCACAAGTTCAAATTCCTTCAAGGATGATATCTTAGTAGATGAATTTAGTGCCACAATGAGTTCAAAGAGGAAAATCTTCAGAAGGGAATAGAGTATTTCCAAGCCCCTAGAGATCCACATGACCTGCAGAGAAGTTACACCTCGGCACAGCATTTCTAGAGCCTGGCTAGCGATCAAAGATCTGAATCTTTTGTTTCAGACACTAAATATGACCGTATAGCCTCAACAAGTAAGGCAAATACTATTCCATGAGTTTGCTGTTTGTCTCACTTGGCACAGATTGGTCCTCATCCCTGGCGAGTAGGTAATTGCAAGGTTTTTGTTTCACAGTTCAGCTATGGTCTAACAATATTTCAGTACAAGTTTCTGAGTGAAGAAGTCACCTTGTGATTTGTAGTCATGCTAGCCATAAATCTTGGCCATAGGTTAAGAATAGACTAAAAAATGTGTCAGTAATTCATGTTATGCTATGATATCTCATTTAGCTCTAATATGATAAAGTGACAGCTGCAACCTGTGACTAATCATGGCCTCACAGTGAAGCCTCCTATGTGGAAAGCAAGATTTTCGAGAGTCCCTCATCTGAAAAGGAGCTGCTTTACCCATCCAGCAAAGTTTAGTTGCATATCCAGCTTCTGCTTTTTCGAGAAATGACATAGGTTACATGGAGACCTCTACAGTGTCTAAGGATTTCTAGTTTCAGATTTTAAATGATTAAGCATCATAACACTCCTGAGTCAATATTAGTATTTTCTTTTTTCAGGAAATGTAAAACTAAGGTAAAGATGCTTTTAATGCCCCTATGGAAAACGCAGAGAGATGTAAAATGAGTATGTGTGTGCGTGTATGATTTTCAGATTATCCACATTTTGATAATTGAAAGAAGCAGACAGAAAAGCTAGTTCTCATAACCAGAAGCCTAAGGGATATGAGAATTTGACATCTAACCTATCTTTATTGGCTTTCACCCTTTTAAAACCTAATGGATTGCTTCCTACTATACAGTGTGCCAAAATGCATAAAAATATTTCAAATATCCAGAGAAGCTTCACATCCATTGATCAGGGTTTATATATTGATTTGTGGCTGAGTAAAGCCATTCTTTCCACTTCTCTCTGTCATGATGAAAATGGAGTGTATACTAATTTGAACTGAAAGAAGATATGTAATGGGAGAGGGCTTTGGGTTTTTTTTCCATTTTGGTCTCAGAATGTTGGTTACATTAAATCATGCTATTTGTTAATGATCAAAATAATAGTCTGAGCCAATCCCGATACTCCCTGAAGTCATCCTAGAATCAAACATATGTTTTAATGATCTTTGTTATATATCTACTCACTACAGAAGTTTAAGTCTGGATGCATACTTGAAAGGAAATATAAATATTTTCAAGTTTATAGGAATCACACACACACATACACACACTTTGTACACAACACTCAGATGTTTCCTTTATAGGGATGTTTATCAAGTTCAATCCAAGGTGAAACAAACTTGCATAACTTTGCCCCATGGAAATATATAATCTGAAACAGAATGATGCAAATAGGTAATAAGAACATAGAGAAACTGAAAGAAGAATTAAACAAGTCCAGAAATAAAATATATGAAAACTAAGTTGTGGTGGATTCTGGAAGAGATGGAATTTGCAGAATGTTTTGTAGAGAAACAGCTTGGGCTTCCCTGGAAGCTCAGCTTGTAAAGAATCTGCCTGCAATGCTGGAGACCCCAGTTCAATTCTTGGGTCAGGAAGATCCCCTGGAGAAGGGATAGGCTACCCACTCCAGTATTCTTGGGCTTCCCTGGTAGCTCGGATGACAAAGAATCCAACTGCAATGCTGGAGACCTGGGTCAAATCCCTGGGTTGGGAAGATCCCCTGGAGGAGGGCATGTCAACCCAATTCATTATTCTTTCCTGGAGAATCCCCATGGACAGAGGAGCCTGGCAGACTACAGTCCATGGGGTCACAGAGTCAAACCTAACTGAGCGACTAAGCACAGCAAAGAGAAATAGCTTATTGAATTGGAGTTAGAATGATATTCCAGACACCTGATAGAAAAAGGCTTCAAAGTTAAAATAGAGACTTTAGAGGCTAGAGACAAATGACCGGCAAAAATGTACACTTAATAAAGGTGGCCGGTTAGAAATGTATGGAATACTCAAGAGGGTAAGAAGACAAATTAAAAGAATATGAAAGTTATCTAAAGAAGCCAACTGGCCAATGTTTTTGCTTCTGGTCAAGATGAAACCTAAACTATCCCTTAAAAATTACCAAACAGTGAGAGTTTTATTTCTTCTTTTCCAATTTGGATTCCTTTTATTTCTTTTTCTGCTCTGATTCCTGTGGCCAAAACTTCCAAAACTATGTTGAATAGTAGTGGTGAAAGTGAGGGTGGGATGATTTGGGAGAATGGCATTGAAACATGTATAATATCATATAAGAAATGAATCACCAGTCCAGGTTCGATGCAGGATACAGGATGCTTGGGGCTGGTGCACTGGGATGACCCAGAGGGATGATATGGGGAGGAAGGTGGGAGGGGGGTTCAGGATGGGGAACACGTGTACACCCGTGGCAGATTCATGTTGATGTATGGCAAAACCAATACAATATTGTAAAGTAATTAGCCTCCAATTAAAATAAATAAATTTAAATTAAAAAAAATTACCAAACACCCTAGTATTTCTTCATTTAAGCTGGTATTTTCAATTGTCTCCCAGATTTTAATCTTTCCTAATATGATTTTTTGGCTTCCCTAGTGGCTCAGATGGTAAAGCATCTGTCTGCAATGCAGGAGACCCTGGTTCAATCCCTGAGTTGGGAAGATCCCCTGGAGAAGGAAATGGCAGCCTACTCCACTATTCTTGCCTGGAAAATCCCATGGACCTGGAGCCTGGTAGGCTACCATCCATGGGGTCACAAAGAGTTGGACACGACTGAGCGACTTCACTTTACTTTGTAATATGATTTTTACCCACCTAAATTCTTCTACCATTATTATCTGAGCTTACTTTGGAGTAATAATATAGGATAATCCTCTGCATTCTTAGTCTTAATAAAACACACCTCTAGCTCCTAAAATACACACTATAAATCAGAATTTTATTTTGTTTCAATTAATGTGAAAACCCTATTTAGATGCAAAATCCAGAGGTCAGATTTTTGTCTTGTTTTTTTCAGATTTTTGTCAGATTTTCTCTTTGTCACCTTTCTGTCTTGTTCATCACTGCACTACTAATCTTATTCTTTGTTTTCTAAGACAATGCTATTAGGTATAAGTACTTTTCTTTTGGTTTAGTGTCACCAAAATTAGTGGTGTGAGCCCTAAAATCCTCTGTGTTTTACCCAACCAAAATGTGATCTTGATATCTGTTGACCTCATGTAAATCTTTTAGTGCTGTTTCTTTTGGTAGCTGTGATTTGATTTTTGTCATCCAAAGAAAGAATGCATTGATCTTTATTTTTTGGTTCAATTTGCTTCATCTCAAATATTCATTGAGCACCTGTTATGTGCTCGGTACTATACTAGGCCTTAGAGATGAAAGAATTCTAGTCCAAGTCATTACCATCTTTCATCTGGACAACTGAGGCAGCTTTCTGAATGGTTTCTCTGTCTTCACAATGGCTTTCTTCCAATCTTGTCTCCAGTCTGCAACCAAAGTGAGCTTTCCAAAACAAAAATTTAATTGTGCCTCTCTGCTACCTAAAGTTCTCCAAGTGGCTTCATTTTGGAGGCTCCAAGATAAAGCCTCAATACCTTCCTTGGCTTCTGTGGTCCTGCACAGTCTCCATCCTCAACCTGTACCATTTCACCCTGCAGTTCCAGGCGTACCAAATTTCTTTCACTTCCTTAGAAGCTCCACATGATGCCATTTACCTCAGATATGCCAGTTCCTTTGAGTGTTCAGTTCTTCATCATTAGGCTAACTCTTCATCTTCCTGGGGTCTCAGCTTAAGGTTACCTTAAGGAAGCATCACTCCAGGTTCACAGTATGAGTTGTGCAATGTCCTGTTAGGTTCCCTTACTTTATGCCTCCATAAATAGACCATAAATAGATACTAAGAACTAAGAAAATTCCAATTATAATATATTAGTTTGCTTGAATCATCATAACAAAACACCGCAGAGGGGGTAGCTTAAACAACAGAAACTTTTCTCACAGTTCTGGAGGCTGGAAAGTCCAAGATCAAGGTGCCAGTAAAGTAGGTTTCATTCAGAGGCCTCTTTTCTTGCCTTGTAAGTGGCCACGGCTTCACTGGGTGCTCACTTGACCTCTTCTGTAACATGGGCACACCCAAAGAGAGAGAATGTCCTGGGGTTTCTTCCTCTTCTCATATGAATACAAATTCTATCAAATTAAGGCTTAACCCTACGACCTCATTTTATGTCTCTTGCAGCGGAAGATCCCCTGGAGGAAGGCACAGCAACCCACTCCAGTATTCTTACCTAGAGAATCCCATGGACAGAGGAGCCTGGCAGGCTACAGTCCATAGAGTCGCAAAGAGTCAGACACAACTGAAGTGACTTAGCACATACACGTGCACTATGACCTCATTTAACCCTTATTACCTCATAATAGATCTTACCTCCAAATAATGTCATGTTAGAGGTTAAGACTTCAACATATAAATTTTGGAAGGACGCAATTCAGTCCGTTGCATGTAGCATTCATTACCTGTTACAGTTAAGATATATTTAAGATAGTCTTTGCCTCCTGGACTGTAGGCTCTGACATTAAGAACTGATTAATAGATTTTAAATGAGTAAATAGAATAAAATATGATCTCTGCCCTCAAAAAGCAATAACTCTATCTCATTAATTAGGCAAAAGTAAAACAAGTTATAATATAGCATGTGAGTGAAAGTCACTCAGTTGTGTCCGACTCTTTGTGACCCCATGGACTATACAATCCATGGAATTCTCTAGGCCACAATACTGAAGTGGGTAGCTTTTCCCTTCTCCAGGGCATCTTCCCAACCCAGGGATTGAACCCAGGTCTCCCGCATTGTAGGCAAATTCTTTACCAGCCGAGCCACAAGGGAAGCCCATAACATAGCATAGCAAACTTGTTTATAATTGTCTGAACAAAGTACAATTGGAAAGAATTATTAATATATTAATTCTGACATGGATGAGGGTGAAGATGGGGCAGAAGTTAGAGTCAAGGTACATTTCACAAAGGAGGTGATATTTGAGCTGGGCTTTAAAAGAGAAATGGCTTACTTCTTTGACTATCACTATAATTTAGGTTTGCTTAATAAAAAAAACCTGTAGTAGCTCTTAAATGTGTTTTTCTATCAACATCCTTGTGTTGTGTTACATACATTGCTTCCTTGACCTTATAAATCCACAAGGTAGAGCACAGTAGCCACTAGCCACATGTAGCTATTTTAATTTACATTAATTAAAATCAAATACAAGTACACATTCAGTCATTCTAGCAACAATTTAAGTGTTCAGTAGCCACATGTGGTTATCATATAGGACAGTGAAAATTACAGAACACTGCAATTCTTTCAGAAAGCATGCTATAAAGCAATTTTCATTTAGTTAATAAATCTCTATCAAGCATCTACTATTTGCCTGGTACTGTGCTGGATGATGGTGTGGACAAAAATAAACTATCACAAGGTTCCTGACTTCCCAACTCTCACTCCAGTGAATAGACCCTCCTCTATTTCTGCAAATTGGTTCTTGATGAATTGCACTTATTTATTTTTGTTAACCTCAAGATTACTATCTCTAGGAATGTATGTGCTGGCAGCAGTTTGTTGAATTGAAAGTGCCTCAGATGTTCACAAACCAGGACAGCTATGAATGGAACTTTGAATAAATCTGCTACATATTAAATACCCAGTATGGGACCACCTTATGCTGAGTACTATGGAACATACAAAAGGAATATGAGACAAAATATCTTTCCTCTATAAGTTTATACACTAAATAGGAAATATAAAAATAATTTATAAACCATGAATATATTTCTATTATTTAAATGAAGACTGGATACACATAAATTTAATGAGCATATACAAGAGTATAAAATCAAGTGCCAGAGTATATAATATAAACTTATAAATCCTATGCAAATTCACAACTGGAAAGAATTACATGAAGCAAAATGGTCAAGGAAGACTTTGGGAAGGAAATGCTGAAAGTAGTCATGAATGACTGTATGATAAGTGTCAGTTTTTTTGTTTTTTGGGGTTTTTTAGTTAAGAATGAACTCGGTATGTTTAATTAAGCGTGGTATTACCAAAATCACAGTACAAACATCAAGTCACACACCCATACGACAGAATGTCATGGAAAACCAACATAAACTGGCTTCCACAAAAAAGGAGGTTTATTGATTTATGTAGATGGGAAGTTTAGGTGTATACATTAAATACAAATTCATCTAGAGAATCAAATAATCAACTCTCTCTCTCCTCTCTTCCTCTCCATCTGTCAACTCTGCTTTCCTCCATATTGACTCTGTTCTCAGGAAGGCTATCCCTCTGTGGTAGCAAGATGGCTGCCAGCAATTCTATGCTGCTGCTGCTGCTGCTAAGTCACTTCAGTTGTGTCTGACTCTGTGTGATCCCATAGACAGCAGCCCACCAGGCTCTGCCGTCCCTGGGATTCTCCAGGCAAGAACACTGGAGTGGGTTGCCATTTCCTTCTCCAATGCATGAAAGTGAAAAGTGAAAGTGAAGTCGCTCAGTCATGTCTTACCGTCAGCGACCCCATGGACTGCAGCCTTCCAGGCTCCTCCATCCATGGGATTTTCCAGGCAAGAGTACTGGAGTGGAGTGCCATTGCCTTCTCCGAACTCTATGCTAACATCCCACTATTTCAGAAACTCCAGTGAGTTTGGGTCATTCTGTTTTTGTCACATTATTATCTGTGAACCAATCACTGTAGCTAAGAGAAGGCAAATGCTCTGACTCATCAACCCTGAGTTACAACCTCATTGCAGGAAAGGAGGAGAGAGAGCTGGGTCTTTGTAATCCCACAAAGAAAATCATGAAAATGTATAAAAGTAAAAACAAACAAAAACAAGAGAATGGAAGCTACATAAACAACTAAAGTTTAATTCAAATCAGGTCATGAGGAAAATGCTAAATTTGTCTATTTTTCTGGTTGAAAGGTGAACGGGCTATCCAAAGAAAGAGAAACAGACACAGAGATATGAATGAGTGTGTCACCTCCAGAGAATGGATTCACTTCCATTACAGGGGAATTTATCAGACAAGAAATTATCCATTTGGCTCTGATTTACCATCATTAACATACCCAGGACAAAACCTTTTGCAGTCTTGGCTGATCCAGTTAACACACACACACACACACACACCAAAAAAAAAAAAAAAAAAAGAAAAGAAAAAAGAAAAAGAACAATAACCAAACAAGAAAACATTGGTGAAATTCATATCTGATCTGTCCCACCTGTCTGTCTGCTTTTATCTTTGATTTTTTGTTTCTATTTCTTGATTTATATGTGTTCCCTGAAATTCCAATTAGTGTAAATGTTTCTTACCAATACTGCCCTGCACCTCCTGCCTTCCTAGGTCTCAAAAAAGTTTTAGTTTAAAATGTAAGTTTTTCTTAACATTTATGTGCTAAGTCACTTCAGTCATGTTTGACTCTTTGTGACCCCATGGACTGCAGGCCACTAGGCTCTTCTGTCCATTGGGATTCTCCAGGCAAGAATACTGGAGTAGGTTGCCATGCCCTTCTTCAGGAGATCTACCAACCCACGGATTGAACCCACATCTCCTGCATCTCCTGCATTGGCAGACAGGTTATTTACCACTAGCGTCACCTGGGAAGCCCTTTCCTAATATCTGTTGTGTGTGAAAGTCACCCAGTCATGTTTGACTCTTTGCAACCCCATGGACTATACAGTCCATGGAATTCTCCAGGCCAGAATACTGGAGTGGGCAACCTTTCCCTTCTCCAGGGGATCTCCCCAACCCAGGGATCAAACCCAGGTCTCCCACATTGCAGGCAGATTCTTAACCAGCTCAGCCACAAGGGAAGCCCTTTCTTAATACTTGGGGCCAGCCAAACTCCATAGCACTAAAGCATGAAGCACGTCATTACAGAATAACCTTGGCATATTGGGAAATTTTTCAGAATTGCTAATTTTTCTCAGAAGCTTCATTAGTCCAGTTCAGTTAATGGCATTGAATATTTTAGTGAGGCCTATGAAAACCACATAATTATCTCTATGTCTAGATTTTTGCTGTCAGACATCTTACCCATGCCAGAGTGGTGAGAGAAGTCTGCTCTAGACACAGAAAATAAGGGAGGTGCATTGTCTGTAGAAAATTTACAGACAATAATAAAACAAACTAAAAGTCACTCTGCTTTTTTATTATCACCATGCACCTGGATTTTAAACAATATCGGGGACAAAATACTCCTCTGTTGTGGGGGGGGGGGGCGGGAATCTTTGATAAGTCTGAGTCAGGATTTCCCAACCTGAGCATTATTGACATTTTGAGCTGGATAATTCTTGCTGGGTGGTGGGGGCTCCCCTATGCAATGGAGGATACAGCCACTACACACTAGATGCCAGTAGCTCTTCCTCAGGGATGACATAAGAAAATGTCTTATGATATTGCCAAATGTCCCCTGGGAGGCAGAAATCACTCCTGGTTGGGAACCACTTGTCTAAGTTCAAACCAATTACAGTGATTACTATTGAGATTTAATGATTTATATTTTGTTACGTTCAATAATAATACTTTTTTCTATCACTTGTCATTATAAACATATCTGTCATGGAAGTGAACTCAAAGGAATTCCAGTTATCCATATAGCTTCTGACACACATAGATCCCTCTGTTGTTGTTGTTGTTGTGTTGTCACTCAGTCGTGTCTGACTCTGCAACCCAATGGACTCTAGCCCACCAGGCACCTCTGTCCATGGGATTTTCCAGGCAAAAATACTGGAGGGGGTTGCCATTTCTTTCTCCAGGGGATCTTCCTGACACAAAGATCGAACCCAGGTCTCCTGCCTTGCAGGCAGATTCTTTACTGTCTGAGCCACTAGGGAAGCCCACAGATCCCTCTCAGATCAGATCAGATCAGTCGCTCAGTCGTGTCCTACTCTTTGCGACCCCATGAATCGCAGCACGCCAGGCCTCCCTGTCCAACACCAACTCCCGAAGTTCACTGAGACTCATGTCCATTGAGTCAGTGATGCCATCCAGCCATCTCATCCTCTGTCGTCCCCTTCTCCTCCTGCCCCCAATCTCTTCCAGCATCAGAGTCTTTTCCAATGAGTCAACTCTTCGCATGAGGTGGCCAAAGTACTGGAGTTTCAGCTTTAGCATCGGTCCTTCCAAAGAAATCCCAGGGCTGATCTCCTTCAGAATGGACTGGTTGGATCTCCTTGCAGTCCAAGGGACTCTCAAGAGTCTTCCCCAACACCACAGTTCAAAAGCATCAATTCTTCAGTGCTCAGCCTTCTTCACAGTCCAACTCTCACATCCATACATGACCACAGGAAAAACCATAGCCTTGACTAGAAGAACCTTTGTAGGGAAAGGAATGTCTCTGCTTTTGAATATGCTATCTAGGTTGGTCATAACTTTCCTTCCAAGGAGGAAGTGTCTTTTAATTTCATGGCTGCAGTCACCATCTGTAGTGATTTTGGAGCCCAGAAAAATAAAGTCTGACACTGTTTCCACTGTATCCCCATCTATTTCCCATGAAGCAGTGGGACCGGATGCCATGATCTTTCTTTTCTGAATGTTGAGCTTTAAGCCAACTTTTTCACTCTCCACTTTCACTTTCATCAAGAGGCTTTTTAGTTCCTCTTCACTTTCTCCCATAAGGGTGGTATCATCTGCATAACTGAGGTTATTGATATTTCTCCTGGCAATCTTGATTCCAGTTTGTGTTTCTTCCAGTCCAGCGTTTCTCATGATGTACTCTGCATTTAAGTTAAATAAGCAGGGTGACAATATACAGCCTCGACATACTCTTTTTCCTATTTGGAACCAGTCTGTTGTTCCATGTCCAGTTCTAACTGTTGCTTCCTGACCTGCATACAGATTTCTCAAGAGGCAGGTCAGGTGGTCTGGTATTCCCATCTCTTTCAGAATTTCCAACAGTTTATTGTGATCCACACAGTCAAAGGCTTTGGCATAGTCAATAAAGCAGAAATAGATGCTTTTCTGGAACTCTCTTGCTTTTTCCATGATCCAGCAGATGTTGGCAATTTGGTCTCTGGCTCCTCTGCCTTTTCTAAAACCAGCTTTAACATCTGGAAGTTAATGGTTCACATATTGCTGAAGCCTGTCTTGGAGAATTTTGAGCATTACTTTACTAGCGTGTGAGATGAGTGCAATTGTGCGGTAGTTTGAGCATTCTTTGGCATTGCCTTTCTTTGTGATTAGAATGAAAACTGACCTTTTCCAGTCCTGTGGCCACTGCTGAGTTTTCCATATTTGCTGGCATATTGAGTGCAGCACTTTCACAGCATCATCTTTCAGGATTTGAAATAGCTCAACTGGAATTCCTTCACCTCCACTAGCTTTGTTCGTAGTGATGCTTTCTAAGGCCCACTTGACTTCACATTCCAGGATGTCTGGTTCTAGGTCAGTGATCACACCATCGTGATTATCTGGGTCATGAAGATCTTTTTTGTATAGTTCTTCTGTGTACTCTTGCCATCTCTTCTTAATAGCTTCTGCTACTGTTAGGTCCATACCATTTCTGTCCTTTATCGAGCCCATCTTTGCATGAAATGTTCCTTTGGTATTTATGATTTTCTTGAAGAGATCCCTAGTCTTTCCCATTCTGTTGTTTTCCTCTATTTCTTTGCATTGATCGCTGAGGAAGGCTTTCTTATCTCTTCTTGCTATTCTTTGGAACTCTGCGTTCAGATGTTTATATCTTTCCTTTTCTCCTTAGCTTTTCACTTCTCTTCTTTTCACAGCTATTTGTAAGGCCTCCCCAGACAGCCATTTTGCTTTTTTGCATTTCTTTTCCATGGGAATGGTCTTGATCACTGTCGCCTGTACAATGTCACGAACCTCATTCCATAGTTCATCAGGCACTCTATCAGATCTAGGCCCTTAAATCTACTCACTTCCACTGTATAATCATAAGGGATTTGATTTAGGTCATACCTGAATGGTCTAGTGGTATTCCCTACTTTCTTCAATTTAAGTCTGAATTTAGCAATAAGGAATTCATGGTCTGAGCCACAGTCAGCTCCTGGTCTTGTTTTTGCTGACTGTATACAGCTTCTCCATCTTTGGCTGCAAAGAATATAATCAATCCCTCTATGTGCATTCATTTCCAGAAAAAGTTCAGAACAGCTTAGAATCATATAAGCTTGCTGTTGGTAGAGTTCCCATTGCCAACCTATGTGCTTTTGAATATTCCTGCATTTAAATAGTAGCTTCAAAATAAACAATGGCAGGGCAATAATTTTAACAGCTGATAAACTGGACCTGAGCTGCTTCAATATTGTCATTCTATGTGACTACTCGAATTTTGTATCTGGATTTGGTATTCTGGTGTGGTAAGAGGATATGTTAGTTTGCTGAATTTGAACATAAATTTAACATTAAAATGTGTCCTTCTATTTTAGCTTCTTATTGAATTGTTTTTAACTGTCATTAATCTACAACATTGTTATTTTATTGCTTATTATTACAACACACCAATATGTAGGTATAAGTTTTTCCCTTAAAAATACATTAGTATAAGTAAAAATATTACTCTATTATTTTTTATTTATAAACTTATATCTCATAAACTTCCACTAATAAATAAGCACTAGGGATGTAATGAAAAACATGATGATGACTATAATTAACACTGCTGTGTGGTATATTTGAAATTTATTAAGCAATTAGATCCTAAGAGTTCTCATCACAAGGAAAAAGACATTGTTTTTTTGCCTTTTTACTTATCTAAATTAAATGATGGATGTTAACTAAACTTATTGTGGTAATCATTTCACCACACATGTAAGTCAAATCATTATGCTATACACTTTAAGCTTATACAGTGTTGTATTATCAACTTCATTTCAATAAAACTGAAGGAAAGGTGTTAATATATTACTTTTTTCTTTTCCATACT
Source organism: Bubalus kerabau (assembly GCF_029407905.1). NCBI lineage: Eukaryota > Metazoa > Chordata > Mammalia > Artiodactyla > Bovidae > Bubalus > Bubalus kerabau. The sequence goes on along the minus strand of NC_073647.1, from coordinate 58,423,199 downwards.
ATTTATTTCATTGTAAAATATTTTACTAGCATGATTACACATAAAACATATCTAAATAACAATAATAATAATCAGTAAAAGAAATCCTTACTCTCTTGGCCATTAATTTCACTCCATTATCATTACTAAACATGACTTTGTCCTAATAGAGGAAGGGGATGTTAAAAATTCTCTTTTCCAGATATCAAATATACCAAGTTTGCCTCTTTTTGGCAGAAAACAAAATTTTATACTGTAAAGTCTTTTGCATTGAAGCAGGGGCAATTTTCTCAACCAGGGGCAATTTTGTTTTTGCCCCTAGGGGACATGTTTCAATGTCTAGAGATATTTTTGGCTGACACACCAGGGAAGAAGGTGCTATAGGCATCTAGTAAGTAGAGGACAGAGATGTTACACAGCATCCTACAATCCACAGGACATCCTCATACAACAAAGGACTATCCTGCCCAAATCTCAATAGTACTGAAACTGAGAATCCCTGGCAAAAGCAATGAATTACATAATCATTCAAAATCCAGCAAATATTAAGAATGTACAGCCCAGCTAAATTAAATGCTAACTTTTATTTAACAAAACACTTCTCCTTGTGAATTTCTACTCACTCTTCTAGTTTTGTATTAATTTTGTATCATTGCCTAACTGACCTTGCATTTCACCCCAATGAAGAGCTTGTTATCAGGCAGGGTTGAGAAAGGAAGAACATTTTATTATCATCATTTCCCAAACCTTCTGTAAGCATAACAGGTAAAGAGTTAAATTTGGAAACATGATGGACATTCTAAGGATCTTGCCAGTATTTGCATAGAACACCTAAAACCACATGCATTTCTGTGACAGTCTGAATCTAGAGTAAGCAAAACTGGGAAGTTTTAACAACCCAAACTAAAAATTGTAATTAGGATTGCAAAAATGCCCCTATTACATAATTTTTATAATCCTTCAGTCTTCTACGCAGATGAAAAATAAAATTTTATTATCTCCTCATTGAGCCCATAGATAATTCAGTGACATCTGTAACCCAAACAGTCTCCATCTGCTTTAAAAAAAAAAAAAAAAAGACTTAAATATAAATAAAAGAAAAAGACGATAAAGGCAAGAAATAAAAGCTATATCTTCTCCTTGGAAACAGAAGATGCTATATTTGAATAGGAACTACCTAGATATAAAATTTCCTTGATCTAGAGCTAGGTACCCTGTTGCCTGGATAAACTCTTAGGGACCAGTAGTGAAAGTTAATTTCCCCTATAATTACAATGAATTACCTATTAAATGAGAAAGTCTCCAATAGATATCAGTCTTACATACTACTTGTCTTTCTGTCAGGGGCCAGGTTATAACCAATTTGAATTTATACCGTCCAACCCTACTTTATCAGCATGTCCGCAGTGCAGGCTATTCAGTCAGTCAGGTTGTGTGTCTTCAGAAGATAAAATGACATCATTTTTCCTGTTGTGGATATTATATTGCTTCCCACTTTTGTGTAGATAAAGGTTGGTGGAAGTAGGGGAATTCCCTGGCCATCCAGTGGTTGGATTTCATTTTCACTGGTGAGGGCTCGGGTTCCATTCCTGGTCAGGGAACTAGGTTCCAGCAAGCAGTGAGGTAAAGCAAAAAAAAAAAAAAAAAAAGTTGGTGGAGATGGTGATCATAAAGTAGTATTTTCACCTTGTAACCATATTATTGTCATGAGCTCAGATTTTTGATCTTATATGGGATTTTCTGACAAAAGACTGTCTGGAATAAGTTAATTATTGAATATAAAGACATATCATAGAGTTACCAAAAACACATGAGAATTTGAAAAGACTTGGATACATGAATAAACTAAACTTAGGACTGCCAAGTATTTTATTACTTCTTAGGAGGCAAGGTTATGTTTACTATAATGACTTTCTTTAATATGCTACAGTTGAACTTTTTACTACAAGTTTCTAATTTAAAGTAAATCAACCTCAAAGAAGTTGTTGCTACAAATTTGATTAACCATTTTCTGTGTTCAGGATGTTTTTACAGCAAGAAGAGCAAAAACAAATGGCTAAAATATAATGAACATTGCCTGTGCTAAAATGTGACTTCCCTCCAGCTCACCTCTAGGGAAAAAAATGAAATTTAACTATAAGTTCTAGCTAGGTGCAATCCCTTCCTCCTACATCATTTTGGGTGCCCAATATACACCGCTAATTCTACATAAAAAGGAGTACAGTTTTTATTTGTCCTTCAGACTCACTTACTATTGATAGCAGGTGTCTAAATTTATAAAAAATTGGAGATGCTATCATTAACTACTGGATGAGCTTGACTTCCAATTTCAGAACTGGTTAGAAACATGTGACACTGACAAGAAATATAGTGAGAACAAAAATAGAAAACTACAGATCAGATTTCATGTTTTTCTCCATACTATGATCTTCCCTCAAAGTTGACATCTTGGCCTTTATAGTTTCTTGGCATCCTTTAAGAAGTAAACCTTTCCTTTTGAGAGCTTCACCCAGCATTTGCAAGAGTAGATATTTTTAGTTCCCTTTTCAATCACTGAGAGTGTTAAGATAGAGAATTGGCTTGGTCTCTGGATAATTTTAAACCATTTTGCTGTGGTTATTCACTGGTTTATTTGCCATTTGTATAAAGCATAAAATGGTTCTGGAAACTTTACACCATCCTGTAGCTAGGCCATACAAAACACATAACCTCCAAATTCTTTACAATGATAGTAAAGAGTAATAGAGAAAGTATACAAAGTCCTGACTGACAGTCCAGAAAACTCATGCTCCCTGTGCATTTGCCAAAAATAGGCACATAGGTCCAACCTAAATGTAAAGGAAAGTGGAAATTTTAGGAAACTCATGGATGTTTGTCAAGAATTCTTTCTGCCAGTCATTTTCGCATATATTCTATTTGTAGTCATTTTGTCATTCTACTCTTATATCTGGGATGCAAACCTCTGCCATTGAAATTGAACTCTGTTTTGCCTAGGTCCAACAGGCACAAACAGGGAAGCCTGGCATGCTGCAGTCCATGGGGTGGCAAAGAGTTGGACACAACTTAGCGACTGAACAACAACAGGCATGAGAAAAACATCTGTGACCTCATTCATCAAAATAAAAAGCCAGAAAGTGATAAGTGAAGTTTATTTTGAAGTGAACCAATTGCAGCTAGACAAGATATTAGATCCAGTTTAATTCTATGATATACAGTATTTGAATAGCTTAGGACATGCCTCAAAAATGCTTTGATTTCAATCCAGGAAACCAGCACACCTTGCCTGCCAATATGAGGCAGACATTTTGAAATTGGCTAAAAGTATTAATCCTTAGGCTGTCACGAATGCCTACAGGCTGCCTTCAATAACACTGATTTGTCTGTCAAGTTGCAGTAAAATGTCAACATCTCATACTACCCAATTAATGGCTTTAGAGACATACTTCTTCTTACAGAGGAACAAAAGGTCTGTCTCTCCTTATTTCTCACGTAACTCAATGTATGCAGTGTACAAAATCGTATTATAGAGACAAATAACTGTGGAATGCGATATGGCTGGGACACAAATTCTACCCAAGTAGAGCACACATACCACTGGCATGGCAGAAACTGCCCTCATTAATAATGATGCACAAGGACAGTAGTGGCACATTATTTTTTTTCCCCTTTGCAACTTGGCCTGTCAGAAAGTAGCATTTCTCAAATTTTGCACGTGACAAAAAATATTCTACTTACCTGTGGCGGATTCATTTCAATATTTGGCAAAACCAATACAATAGTGTAAAGTTTAAAAATAAAATAAAATTAAAAAAAAGAAAACTTCGAATTTCCTATTATTCTTTAAATTATAATGAAATGTAAACATCGACATGCAGAATAACTGCCAAATGGTAAATGGTAGGTCCTCTACTGAGGAGAGCATCTCACTCCCTATCCCATTTTGCATAGTTCAATAGGCCTTAATAGGACTGATAGTAATAGGAGAGTCACCCTACACTGTTCTCAATTGAGGTCAATTAGTAGCTTAGTCGGTAAAGAATCTGCCTGCAATGCAGGAGACCCGGGTTCGGATTCCTGGGTTGGGAAGGATCCCCTGGAGAAGAAAATGGCAACCCACTCCAGTATTATTGCCTGGAGAATCTCATGAACAGAGGAGCCTAGCAGGCTCCATAGTCCATGGGGTAGCAAGAGTCGGACATGACTTAGCGACTAAAACACTGCCACCAAGAGATCCTTATAGCTGTTTGCAGTGAATAATGGTTATTATATGGCTTTGGCTGTGTTTGAACCGTTGGGTTTTTTTATTTTTTGTTTTGCATCTTCAGGACTAGTTTGAATTTTTAAATACATGAAACTGACCAGTTTTAGTGGACAGAAATTCAATACGAATGAGGATATATGACTGTCCCCCCGAATTCCTTTCCCTACTTCTTACTATAGACATAGCTTCTCAACTAGAGACATTTCAAAGCTTTCAAAGCAGACAAATGTGGACATATTATTAAGTTATTGACAATGAAATAGGAATATAAAGGACGTGTACACTTTCTGCCTCGCTTGCTTAAAAGGAAATTGTTTTCACTGGATTCCTTTTCTCTCCTTTCCATGAGATGGAAACTAGACATACCAGAAATTCAGTTTTGACCATGTGATCTAGGAAATGACCTAGGAGATGACAGAGCATCAAGATGAAAGGAACCTCTGTCCCTGAACAACCTTGTCAAGCAGGGAAACCCCACCACTGTGAAATAGCCAGATTTTGCTTAAGAAATTAAATTTATTATTTAGACCACTGTGTTTTAGAGGTCCTTTGTTCCAACAGGTTAAATTTACCTTCACTGGAACATTTGACTCAGGAGCCCCGTATCACATGCCCTTGTCCCACCTTTGACATAAACTGCAGTGGACAGTGTCATGTGAGCTCAGATCCATCCCATCCCGTGCTGACCATACCCCCTCAGAGACATAGGGCGCAGCTTTCTAATCATCACATCAGGGCTTTCACCAATGCCTCAATAGCCCTCTCAGGCCACATACTACCTTCAAGTAATGGGAGACAAGCAGCAATGGGTAAATACTCCACTCTCTTTTTCTAGGTGTTGCAAAGAAGGGTGTTGCAAAGAATGGTTATGTCCCAGTTCTCGAATGAGTTCCTGAGACAGGCCACCAAGCAAAGGTCCTTGGCTTAAGGCAGAATTCAGGAGCACCACAGTAAAGTGAAAGCAAGTTTCTTTAGAGAGATACATATTCCATAGGCAGAATGCTATTCATTTCAGCAGGTGAAAGGGGTCCTGAGGTTCGGGGTTGTCGTTTTTATGAGCTGGGTGATTTCATATTCTAATGAGTGGGAGGCTTATTCCAATTACTTTGAAGAAAAGGCAAGGATTTCCAGGAATTGGGCCACAGCCCACATTTTGGCCTTTTTATGTTCAGCCAGAAAACTGTCTTGGTGCCAGTGGGTATGTCATTTAGCATATGCTAATGTATTACAATGAGTATATAATAAGACTCAAGGTCCACTGGAAGTTGAATCTTTTGCCCATCTTGAACCTACTCGGTTCTAACCAGTTTTTGTAGTATCCTGTTTTTCTCAATGGCTGTATCATTCTTTAAATGGTTGTTCCCTGCCTGCTTCTCTCCTGTCTCACAGGCATACAATTCTGTGAGGATAAATTTTTTGAAAGAACTGAAAATGTTTAACCCAAAGGATTGTTAAATATTTGAAAGACATGTATGTAGGCATGCATGCATATATGTAGGTAAATATTTGAGAAGCATTTATTAAAGAAGGGCTTCCCAAGTGACGCTAGTGATGAAGAACCAATGCAGGAGACTGATGCGGGTTCAATCCCTGGGTTAGGAAGATACCCTGGAGAAGGAAATGACAACCCACTCCAGTATTCTTCCCTGGAGAATTCCATGGACGGAGGAACCTGGTGGGCTACGGTCTATGGGTCACAAAGAGTGAAGTGACAATGACTGAAGTGACTTAGCACATGTATAAAAGAAGAATGAGGTTAATTTTCTTCTGTAAGATCTGACATTGGAGAATGAAGACTAAGAGGCAGAAGATGCAGTAAGAAAGATTTCAGTTCACCATAAGTAAAACTTTATAAATTCAGCATTGTTCAAAGTAGTTTCTAAAATGTATCTTTGAAATATAGTGACAAGTTACTTAAAAACCCCTAATGACTCCCATCACCTACTCTTCTGTCCACACAGACAAAGTCCTTTAGGATCTCCCTCTCCTGCCTTGGCTTCTCCTGCTCCCCACTTCACCACACCAATGACAAGCCATGATAAACTCATTTACAGTTCTTCTGTATGCCAGGGTTGTTTTATTTCTCTGCCTTTTTACTATACAATTCTTTCTGCCCTTTCCACCATTTTCTCCCCTAGAAAACCTCACTCTTTACAACCCAAAATGAACATGTTTTCCCTCTGGAAAAACTTGTCTGAACCTTGCCTCACCTCCACAGCATCCACACACAAGAGTTACCTATTCTCTCCTCTGTACTATCTGTTTCTTTCATATCCTTATTTTTTCAATTATTGCCCACATTACACAATGATCTGCCTACATGTCTCTCAACTCTACTAAACTATGAGTTTCTTAAAATCAGAGACAGTATCTTGTTAATTGTTTTGACTACATCACTCAGGAAGGTCTCTGGCATGTAATTGTTGTTCAGTCACTCAGTCATGTCTAACTCTTTGTGACCCCATGGACTGCAGCACACCAGGCTTACCTGTCCTTCACCATTTCTTGAAGTTTTCTCAAACTCATGTTCACTGAGTCCATGATGCCATCAAACCACCTCATACTCTGTCCTCAACTTCTCTTCCTGCCCTCAATCTTTCCCAGCATCAAGGTCTTTTACAATGAACCAAAGTGTTGCAGCTTCAGCTTCAGCATCAGTCCTTCCAATGAATATTCTGGGTTGATTTCCTTTAGGATTGACTGGTTTGATCAGTCTGAAGACTCTCAAGAATCTTCTCCAGCACTAAAACTACAAGGCAGCAATTCCTTGACCCTCAGCCTTTTTGATTGTCCAGCTCTCACATCTGTACATGACTACTCAAAAAACATAGCTTTGAATATAGGGACCTTTGCCAGCAAAGTAATGTCTCTGCTTTTTAATATGCTGTCTAGGTTTGTCATTGATTTTCTTCCAAGGACCAAATGTCTTTTAATTCCATGGCTGCAGTCACCATCCAGTGACTCTGGAGCCCAAGAAAATAAAGTCTGTTACTGTTTCAACTGCTTCCCCACCTATTTGCCATGAAGTGATGGGACCAGATGCCATGATCTTCATTTTTTTGTTTTTTCAAAGTTGAGTTTTAAGCCAGCTTTTTTACTCTCCTCCTTCACCTTCATCAAAATGCTGTTTAATTCCTCTTTGCTTTCTGCCATTAGGGTGGTGTCATCTGCATATCTGAGGTTATTGATATTTCTCCCTGCAATCTTGATTCCAACTTGTACTTCATCCAGTCCTGCATTTCCCATGATGTAATCTGAATATAACTTAAATAAGCAGGGTGACAATATACATCCTTGATGTACTTCTTTCCCAATTTTGAACCATACGTTATTCCATGTCTGGTTTTAACTGTTGCTTCTTGACCTGCATGCAGGTTTCTTGGAGGTCAGTAAGGAGGTCTGGTATTCCCATCTCTTTAAGAATTTTCCGCAGTTTGTTCTGGTCTACACAGTCAAAGGCTTTGGTGTAGTCAATAAAGTAGAACTAGATGTTTTTCTGGAATTCTCTAGGTTTTTCTATGATCCAACGAATGTTGCCAATTTGATCTCTGGTTCCTTAGCCTTTCCTAATCCAGCTTGAATATCTTGAAGTTCTTGGATCACATATTGTTGAAGCCTAGCTTGAAGGATTTTGAGCATTACTTTGCTAGTGTGTGAAATGAGTGCAATTGTGTCATAGTTTGAACATTCTTTGGCATTGCCCATCTTTGGGATTGGAATAAAAACTGACCTTTTACAGTCCTGTGGCCACTGCTGAGTTTCCCAAATTTGCTGGCATATTGAGTACAGCACTCTATCAGCATAATCTTTTAGGATTCAAAATAGCTCAGCTAGAATTCCCTCCACCTCCACTAGCTTTGTTTATAGTAATGCTTCCTAAGGCCCAGTTGACCTCACACTCTAGATCTGGCTCTAGGTGAGTGATAACACCATCGTGGTTATCTGGGTCAGGAAGATCTTTTTTGTATGGTTCTTCTGTTCATTCTTGCCACCTCTTCTTAATATCTTCTGCTTCTGTTAGGTCCATAATGTTTCTGTCCTTTATTGTGCCTGTTTTTACACGAAATGCTTCCTTGGTATCTCTAGTTTTGTTCAAGAGATCTCTAGTCTTTCCCATTCTATTGTTTTCCTCTATTTCTTTCCATTGTTCACTTAAAAAGGTTTTCTTATCTCTCCTTGCTATTCTCTGGAACTCTGCATTCTAATGGGTATATCTTTCCTTTTCTCATTTTTCTTTTGCTTCTCTTATTTGCCAGCTATTTGTAAGGCCTTCTTAGCCAACCATTTTGCCTTTTTGCATTTTTTTTTCTTGGGGATGGGTTTGGTCATCACCTCCTGTACAATTTTAAGAACCTCTGTTGACAGTTCTTCAGGTACTCTTTCAGATCTAGTCCCTTGAATTTATTTATCATTTCCACTGTATAATCACAAGGGATTTGGTTTAGGTCATACCTGAATGGTCTAGTGCTTTTCCCTGCTTTATTTAAGTCTGAATTTTGCAATAAGGACTCATGATCTGTGCCACAGTCAGCTCCAGGTCTTATTTTTGCTGACTGTATATTGCCGGGAGAAATATCAATAACCTCAGATGCAGATGACACCACCCTTATGGCAGAAAGTGAAGAGGAACTCAAAAGCCTCTTGATGAAAGTGAAAGTGGACAGTGAAAAAGTTGGCTTGAAGCTCAACATTCAGAAAACGAAGATCATGGCATCCAGTCCCACCACTTCATGGGAAATAGATGGAGAAACAGTGGAAACTGTCAGACTTTATTTTTTTGGGCTCCAAAATCACTGCAAATGGTGACTGCAGCCATGAAATTAAAAGACACTTCCTCCTTGGAAGGAAAGTTATGACCAACCTAGACAGCATATTCAAAAGCAGAGACATTACTTTGCCATCAAAGGTTCGTCTAGTCAAGGCTATGGTTTTTCCTGTGGCCATGTATGGATGTGAGAGTTGGACTGTGAAGAAGGCTGAGCACCGAAGAACTGATGCTTTTGAACTGTAGTGTTGGAGAAGACTCTTGAGAGTCCCTTGGACTGCAAGGAGATCCAACCAGTCCATTCTAAAGGAGATCAGCCCTGGGATTTCTTTGGCAGGAATGATGCTAAAGCTGAAACTCCAGTACTTTGGCCACCTCATGCAAAGAGTTGACTCATTGGAAAAGACTCTGATGCTGGGAGGTATTGGGGGCAGGCGGAGAAGGGGACGACAGAGGATGAGATGGCTGGATGGCATCACTGACTCAATGGACGTGAGTCTCGGTGAACTCTGGGAGTTGGTGATGGACAGGGAGGCCTGGCGTGCTGCGATTCATGGGGTCGCAAAGAGTCAGACACGACTGAGCGACTGATCTGATCTGATCTCATAGTGCTTCTCCATCTTTGGCTGCAAAAGAATATAATCAATCTGATTTTGGTATTGACTGTCTGGCGATGTCCATGAGTAGAGTTGTCTCTTGGGTTGTTGGGAGAGGATGTTTGCTATGACCAGTGTGTTCTGTTGGCAAAACTGTGTTAGTCTTTGCCCTGCTTAACTTTGTACTCCAAGGCCAAACTTGCCTGTTATTCCAAGTATCTCTTGACCTCTCACTTTTGCATTCCAGTCCCCTATCATGATAAGGACATATTTTTGGGGGGTTTTTTTGTTTGTTTGTTCATTTTGTCTTTTGGTGTTAGTTCTAGAAGGTCTTGTATGTCTTCATTGAATGTTCAGTTTCAGCTTCTTTGGCATTAGTGCTTGGGGCATAAACCTGGGTTTCTGTGATATTGAATGGTTTGCTTTGGAAACAAACTTAGATCATTCTGTCATTTTTGAGATTGCACCCAAGTACTGCATTTCAACTCTTCCATTGATTATGAGGGCTACTCCATTTCTTCTAAGGGATTCTTGCCCACAGAAGTTGATTTAATGGTCATCTGAATTAAATTTGCCCATTCCTGTCCATTTTAATTTACTGATTCCTAAAATGTCAATGTTCACTCTTGCCATCTCCTGTTTGATCATTTCCAATTTACCTTGATTCATGAAACTAATGTTTCAGTTTCTTATGCAATATTGTTCTTTACAGCATCAGACTTTCGCCACCAGACACATACACAACTGGACATTGTTTCCGCTTTGGCTCAGCTCCTTTCATTCCTTCTGGAGCTATTTCTTGCTCTTCTCCAGTAGCATATTGGACTCCTACCTACATGGGGGGTTCATCTTTCAGTGTCATATCTTTTGCCTGTTTGTACTGTTCATGGGGTTCTCAAGGCAAGAATGCTGAAGTGGTTTGCCATTCCCTTCTCCAGTGATCCATGTTTTATCAGACTCTCCACTATGACCCATCTGTCTAGGGTGGCCCTACATGGCATGGCTCATAGTTTCATTGAGTTAGGCAAGGTTGTGCTTCATGTGATCATTTTGATTAGTTTTCTGTGATTGTGGTTTTCATTCTGTCTGCCCTCTGATGGATGAGGATAAGAGGTTTGTGTAAGCTTCCTGATGGAAGGGACTGGCTGTGGGGAAAACTGGGCCTTGTTCTGGCAAGGCCATGTTCAATTAGTCTTTAATCCAGTTTTCTGCTGATGGCAGTGACCTCCTTCAAAAGGACTTAGGCCAAGATGCCAGACCTTCCAGAACTGTTGTAGTCAGTGCCCCCAACTTCATAGCAGGCCACCGTCAACCCATACCTCTGCCAGAGACTCTCAAACATACACAGGCAAGCTTGGCTCAGTCTCTTGTGGGGTCACTGCCCTTTATCCTGGATCCTGGTGTACACAAAGTTTTGTAATAAGCATGTAATAGGTACTCAGTTAGTTAAAGAAATGAATTTAGGAAAGAATAAAAGAGAGAGAAAGAAGGAAGAAGGAAGGAAAGGAAGGAAGACTGAGAGTTTTTTGTGGGGGTCACGAGAGTTGGACATGACTTAGTGACTAAACAACAACAAAATTCAGAGAGAATTAAATCATCAAGAGTGGTTATTCTAACTTACCCTGAAGGTTTCTTCCAACTCTGAGTATCTATGATTCTAAAAAAGGCTAATTATACTCAAGGCTAATTATACTTATTTAAATGAAAATTAGTTTGAAGTTTCAGTCATCCTATAGTGAGGAAACTGTAAAAGTAAAAAGAAATATTATGACCTGTTAAATCTTATATTGTTGGGTTTCTGAAATCAAAAGTTAGTAAATGAAGATTCTTTTTATGTCATTTAGTACAAGCTTGAAAATAAATTATACCTACCTTATAGTCACTGAGAGTTTTATTAATAGAAGTAAGTGATGTGTATGTGCTCCCGTGTGTGCATATGTGTGCACATGTACATATATACCTATGAGAAGTATACCACTGTATCCCCTGAAGTGAAGCAATCAGATAAAGAATCTCAGCACTATGAAGGAATAAAATAAAATTAATTGCTTCTGAAGGAGATCAGCCCTGGGATTTCTTTGGAAGGAATGATGCTAAAGCTGAAACTCCAGTACTTTGGCCACCTCATGTGAAGAGTTGACTCATTGGAAAAGACTCTGATGCTGGGAGGGATTGGGGGCAGGAGGAGAAGGGGACGACAGAGGATGAGATGGCTGGATGGCATCGCTGACTCGATGGACATGAGTCTGAGTGAACTCCGGGAGTTGGTGATGGACAGGGAGGCTTGGCGTGCTGCGATTCATGGAGTTGCAAAGAGTCGGACACGACTGAGCGACTGATCTGATCTGATCTGATCTGAACAGCTTTTCACAGTAACAGAATTGCAAAGCAACCATTTATTAACACAATTATTATATCACAGCTTTCTATCTCAGGCCCATCTGAACACTAAGATAGTTCCAATCTAATAGATAAACCCAGTTATTGTTCTCTGCTTCTCATTGTCATCAGGTTCAGGTATAGCAGTGCTCTGGAAGATCCTCATTAAGTGCAGCTTCCATGAATCCTTCTCCAGTCACTGTTGGCATAATGTTCACACCTAACCCAGGAGTCACAGTAACAAGAAGTAACTCTATGCCTTGCCCACATGTCCCACTAAAGTTCTTTTATGATCTCCACCATCCTCTGTGGTGGAAAAGAATCCAGACATAAGGTAGGATTTCACTTCATACACAGCTTCGCAGCTCTGTACCTACTCTGAATGTTAAGGTGTGTAGTTTTTAAAATATTTATAGCAATTATTAGAACTGGGTCTCTGTGAATTTGTGAAAAGCTATGAAATTTGCACCTTTAGCAGTCCCCTTTGGAGTGGTCACTTTCTTCCCTTTAAGTTTTTCAGCTCTCAGTATCCTTATAATCCTTCTTGGTTGTCCAGGGTACTCCACACGGACATCCTCCATTCTCTGGAGTATCCCATAATCCCTGTCAGCCTCCCTTATCCTAAAATTTATCTGTCCTGAGAACTAGTTTTCTTACCACCTTTAAAAAAAGACTAGCTAAATAATTGATCAATTAATTCATATGATCATGTTATAGACAATACCAACTAGTGTTGAATCATGCCTCCACCACTTCCTTGCCATGTGTCCTTGGCTAAGTTGTTTAACTTTCTTTTTGCCTGAGTTATCTCATCTGTAAAATAGAAATGACAAGAGCACCTATCTTAAAGGGCTGTTATGAAAATTAAACAAAGTAATATATAGAAAGTGGTTAACATAAAGCCTGGCATTTAGTAAGTACTCAATAAATGTTTAGCTATCAATAAGCATATTTTAGGAGGGAGTTGAATGTTCGGTTTCAGAACATCAGTCCTTGTGGAAAACCCTGTGGGAGTAATTTTTCTGGCCTACATTTTACCACATACTCTGCCTGCTACATGAGGAGGACCTTAGTGGTTACTTTCTGTGCATTTGGACAATATAGAAAGACCAATGAGAGAATAGGAGTTTTTCCACACTATCAAAGGTAACACTCTTTAATTCCTAAGTTTGATCCCTGGTCAGGGAACTAGATCCCACATACTTCAATGGAGAGCTTGCATGCTACAACTAAAACCTGGGGCAGCCAAATAAATAAATATAAAAAAAAATGAAGAAACTTTTTAAGATAAGCAAGTACTCTAACCAAGGATGCCCCTGGGAAATAATTCACTCATCAATTTTTATAAAACCCTTGTGTCTTATGAGAAGTTTTTAAAATTTTATTTGCCTTTTCTCCCTAGTTTCTCTTCAGTGATGACTATTCTCCTTTATCAGCTGGGCCTGAGCATTTTGACATACCTTATCAGACAAAACTGTGTTTCTGGACTTGTCCTTATACTTCTTAATGATTGGTATCATAAATCCCCTCCCACCCCCCCAAAAATATGTTATGGCCCAAAGTAATGTGCTGAAAGTCACTTTTCCTTTTCATGGGGATCATTTCAGTTATAGAAAGTATGCTTTTTAAATACATAAAAAGAAATTCAGACTAGTTTTTAAATACTGTTATCTCTGTAATGACTTAGTTTCTAGACAAAATTGGCATCCTTTTAAAAGCTTGATTTTTTTCTTCAGTTCCTCTCGTTTTTCATAAATGTGACCCAGAATATAAACCTGTTGCATGAAACCACAGACCAACAGCAAAAACAGAAGACAGGAAGGAGGTTATAGATTGTATATGATGAAGCCAAGCTAGGAGAGAGATCAAATCACTCCCATCTCTTTGCAGCTGATGTTTGAACTTGCCAGTGTAGATGGTAATCATGCACACATCAATCTATCTTCCTAGTAATGACCTCTTTAATGAGACTATAGTTGCCTGCATGTGTTGGTCCAATTCTACTCTTTTGTTTTTAAACATTCACAGTCTTTGCTTCTCATCTCAAGTGTTTTTTTAACAGACAATGTTACACATTCAATATTTTCTATTTAAAAAAATGTTGATTGACATGTTATCTTAGCTTGATATTTCTTCTCCTTCCCTCCCACACTCAGACACCAGGCCCTTTGAAGTTTCTTGAGTGACCACATACATATTGACTGAGCTATTTCTGTCATGAGCTTAAAAGTACCATGCATAAGTCATTCTCTATTTTCTTTTCACTCCCTTTCAATTCAAAGTATATGCTCTCTTGGCAATAGGAAATGATGCATTTCAACAGAGCACACTTTATAAAATGTCTGTTAGACCATTTTTATTTTATAGGGAATCAAATGTTCATGTCTTAAATATTGGCCAATCCTAAGTACTTCAGAATGGAGGTTATAAAAGCATGGTCCAAATAATGTCGTTGTAATGTGTCTTGGAGTTAACTTAATGGTATTATTATCTTCAAATAAATGTTTCCATTCATCCTGTTCCTCAGATCATTTTCAATTATAAGCAGTAAAGTAAAATTGAAATTGTCAAGTCCCATCAACAAGTGTTGATTAAGCACATCTCAGCTCTTTAAAGCTACTACAGACTGCAATCCTGAGAACATGTGTTATGGAATCAAAGTTGGGTCTACTCACCCATGCACAGTAAAAGCCAATCTACAAACATTGGGTTGTGGTGAAGGAAAGTGCAGCAGTTATTGCAGGCACCAAACAAGGAACCTAGGGCAGCTAGTCCTCAAGAAGCCTGAACTCCCCAAAGGGATTCAAGAAAGAATTTTTAAAGCCTAGGTGAGGAAGAGGAGACACAAGGTATGTGGTCAGCTTATGCACAATTTTCTGATAGGTTGATGGTGAGGTAACAGGGCAGTGTCACAGGGGTTAATATCTTCAGTCTTCAGGCTCCAGTAGACCTGGAGACTACATGATCAGGGCACCAAGTAATTAACTTCTTGCATTTGATGAAGGTTCTAGCATTTGTAAAACAACTCAGGAAATGTGCTTCAGATACTGTTTTCCAGGTACTTGAGAGAGGAGTTAAATGAGAAGATATAAGGGAGGGGTCTGTCCCAAGAAGTTCCCATAGGGTTCTGCTCCATTATGTATATATTTTCTTCCTTGATTTCTCTTCCTGTTATTTCCTTTCCATGCATCTTTGTGACTTAAAGCCTCAGCTATTAAGTTTATGAATATGGCTGCAGAAATAACTACAATGTTCAACTAAATTGGAGGGAAATCAAACTTTTTTTCAAATTGATTTTCCTAAATGAATGGCCAAGGGTGAAATTTGAAACTTAAGTGAAATTCTATGTATTTCTAAACAACCTCTTTTTGGCAAATACAGAATAATCACTTTAAAACTAAGAAATATAAAAATTAGTCACCTTATAATAGGCTCCTCATTATTTGCAGACTCCATGTTTATAAATTTGTTTCCCTACTACAACTTACATAAATCATAACTCAAATTCAGCTCACTCTAGCATTGTCTGCCATTTGTGACTTCTGCAGTGAAGAAAAATTTTTTGAGTTGTCAGTGTACAGGTCTCTGGCTGAAATCAAACAAGGCAGCACTTGGCTTTCTTATTTCAGTGTTCATACTATAAACAAGTGTCCTTTTTTCAGTCTATTTGATGCTACTCTTTTTTATGCTTTTGTTTGGTGATATTCCTGTTCCAAACGGCCCCCAAGCATAGTGCTGAAGTGCTGGCAAGTATTTCTAATTTCAAAAAGGGCTACAGTATGACTTACAAAGAAAATACATGTGTTAGGTAAGCATTATTCAGGCATGAGTTATTAGTGCCATTGGCTATCAGTCTATTGTTAATGAATTAACACAATATATTAAATAAGGTGTATTTAGAGACACACACATAAAACAAGGTTACATATTGATTAGCTGATGAAAATGTTGCAACCAAAAGCTCACAGGAACCCAACCTTGCATATCCCCTAGGAGCAATGGTTCGATACTTTATAAAGCATAACTACCACAAATAACAAAAATCAATTGTATTTTAAACCCAGGTTCAGTTAGAATTGCCAAGAAGTCAGATACATAAATAAATTAATAAAGTATCTTTCTATGCCAAGATCTCTGGATCATAGGCCCTTGAACTTTTTCATAAGAGGAGTACTGAAATTAGGTTAATTTATTTTTAAGATAATTCCCTATTTTCAGAAATAAAGATGTCTGCAATCAACAAATGTATCTCTAACAAAGCTTAAAAAAAAGAACATTTGAAAATTCTTATTTTTTTATGGATAATATCTTTGTTTATTTAAATACATGGATGCCTTGTCAAGCTAGTTTTTCCCCTTCAAATCAGATGCCATGATGTTTCAGTACTGCTTTAACCACCTCTTGGTATCTCAGCTAAGAATGCGTGTTTCAGTTCTACCTGGAAGTCTACCAGTTAGACTTCCACCTCTGGTACACAGTGGCCCCATAGTCTATCCCAGGTGTAAGCCATCATAGGGGACTGGAATGCAAAAGTAGAAAGTCAAGAGATACCTGGAGTAACAGACAAGTTTAGCCTTGAAGTGAAAAATGAAGCAGGGCAAAGGCTAACAGAGTTTTGCCAAGAGAACAGAGTGATCATAGCAAGCAACCTCTCCCAACAACCAAAGAGATGACTCTATACATGGACATCACCAGATGGTCAATACTGAAATCAGATTGATTATATTCTTTGCAGACAAAGATGGAGAAGCTCTATACAGTTAGCAAAAACAAGACCAGGGGCTGACTGTGGCTCATACCATGAACTCCTTATTGCAAAATTCAGATTCAAATTGAAGAAAGTACGGAAAACCACTAAGCCATTCAGGTATGACTTAAATCAAATCCCTTTTGATTATACAGTATAAGTGACAGATAAATTCAAGGGATTAGATCTGACAGACTGAGTGCCTGAAGAATTGTGGACAAGATTTATAACATTATATAGGAGGCAATAACCAAAACTATCCCCAAGAAAAAGATAAGCAAAAAGGCAACATGGTTGGCTGAGGAGGTCTTTCAAAGAGCTGAGAAAAGAAGAGAAGCAACAGACAAATGAAAAAAGGAAAGATAAACTATTAGCAAGGTGAAAAGACAGCCTTCAGAATGGGAGAGGATAATAGCAAAAGAAGCAACTGACAAACAACTAATCTCGAGAATATACAAGCAACTCCTACAGCTCAACTCCAGAAAAATAAAGGACCCAATCAAAAAATGGGCCAAAGAACTAAATAGACATTTCTCCAAAGAAGACATCCAGATGGCTAACAAACACATGAAAAGATGCTCAACATCACTCATTATCAGAGAAATGCAAATCAAAACCACTATGAGGTACCATTTCACACCAGTCAGAATGGCTGCGATCCAAAAGTCTACAAGTAATAAATGCTGGAGAGGGTGTGGAGAAAAGGGAACCCTCTTACACTGTTGGTGGGAATGCAAACTAGTACAGCCACTATGGAGAACAGTGTGGAGATTCCTTAAAAAACTGGAAATAGAACTGCTTTATGATCCAGCAATCCCACTGCTGGGCATACACACTGAGGAAACCAGAAGGGAAAGAGACACGTGTACCCCAAAGTTCATCACAGCACTGTTTATAATAGCCAGGACATGGAAGCAACCTAGATGTCCATCAGCAGATGAATGGATAAGAAAGCAGTGGTACATATACACAATGGAGTATTACTCAGCCATTAAAAAGAATACATTTGAATCAGTTCTAATGAGGTGGATGAAACTGGAGCCTATTATACAGAGTGAAGTAAGCCAGAAAGAAAAACACCAATACAGTATACTAACGCATATATATGGAATTTAGAAAGATGGTAACAATAACCCTGTGTACGAGACAGCAAGAGAGACACTGATGTATAGAACCATCCTATGGACTCTGTGGGAGAGGGAGAGGGTAGGGAGATTTGGGAAAATGGCATTGAAACATGTAAAATATCATGTATGAAACGAGTTGCCAATCCAGGTTCGATGCACGATACTGGATGCCTGGGGCTGGTGCACTGGGACGACCCAGAGGGATGGAATGGGGAGGGAGGAGGGAGGAGGGTTCAGGATGGGGAACACATGTATACCTGTGGCGGATTCATTTTGATATTTGGCAAAACTAATACAATTATGTAAAGTTTAAAAATAAAATAAAATTTAAAAAAAAAAAAAGGAAAGATATACCCATTGAATGCAGAGTTCCAGAGAATAGCAAGAAAAGATAAGAAAGTCTTCCTAAGTAAACAATGCAAAGAAATAGAGGAAATCAAAACAATGGGAAAGACTAGGGATCTCTTCAAGAAAACTAGAGATACCAAGGGGACATTTCATGCAAAAATAGGCACAATAAAGGACAGAAACATTATGGACCTAACAGAAGCAGAAGATACTAAGAAGAGGTGGCAAGAATACACAGAAGAACTGTACAAAAAAAATCTTAATAACCTGAATAACCACGATGGTGTAATCAGTCACCTAGCACTAGCCAGATATCCTGGAGTGAGAAGTCAAGTGGGCCTTATGAAGCATTATTACAAACCAAGCTAGTGGAGGTGAAGGGATGCTAGCTGAGCTATTTCAAATCCTAAAAGATGATCCTGTTAGAGTGCTGTACTCAATATTGCAGCAAATTTGGGAAATTCAGCAGTGGCCACGGGACTGGAAAAGGTCAGTTTTCATTCCTACCCCAAAGAAGGGTAATGTCAAAGAATGTTCAAACATTGCCACACAATTGCAATCATTTCACATACTAGCCAGGTAATGTTCAAAATCCATCAAGTTTCAACAGTATGTGAACCAAGAACTTCCAGATGTTCAAGCTAGATTTAGAAAAGGCAGAGGAACCAGAGATCAAATTGCCAACATCCATTGGATCATAGGAAAAGCAAAGGAATTCCAGAAAAACATCTACTTCTGCTTTATTGACTATGCTAAAGCCTTTAACTGTATAGATCACAATACACTGTGGAAAATTCCAAAAGAGATTGGAATACCAGACCACCATACCTGCCTCCTGAGAAACCTGTATGTAGGTCAGGAAGCAACAGTTAGAATTGGATAGGGAACAATGGACTGGTTCCCTCCCAGTTGGGAAAAGAATATGTCAAGGCTGTATTGTCACCCTGCTTATTTAACTTACATGCAGAGTATACCATGCAAAATGCAGGGCTGAATGAAGCACAAGCTGGAATCAAGATTGATGAGAAATATCAACAACCTCAGATACATAGATGATACCACCCTAATGGCAGAAAGCAAAGAAGAATTGAAGAGCCTCTTGATATGGGTGAAAGAGGAGAGTGAAAAACATGGCTTAAAACTCAACATTCAGAAAAGTAAGATCATGGCATCTGGTCCCATCGCTTCATGGCAAATGTATGGGGAAGCAATGGAAACAGTGGCAGACTTTATTTTCTTGGGCTGCAAAATCACTGCAGATGATGACTGCTGCCATGAAATTAAAAGATGCTTGTTCCTTGGAATAAAAGCTGTGACACACCTAGACAGCATATAAAAAAGCAGAGACCTCACTTTGCCAACAAAAGTTCATTTGGTCAAAGCTATGGCTTTTCCATTAGTCATGTATGGATGTGAGGATTGGCCCATAATGAAGGCTGAACACTGAAGAATTGATGCTCTCAAACTGTGGTGCTGGAAAAGTCCCTTGAGAATCCCTTGGACAGCAAGGAGATAAAACCAGTCAATCCTAAAGGAAATGAATCCTGAATATTCATTGGGAAGTCTGATGCTGAAGCTGAAGCTCCAATACTTTGGCCACCTGATGCAAAGAGCTGACTGACTCATTGGATAAGACCTAATGCTGGGAAAGATTGAGGGCAAGAAGAGAAGGTGAAGACAGAGGATAAGATGATTGGATGGCATCATCAACTCAATGGACATGAGTTTGAGCAAATTCCAGGAGAAAGTGAAGGACAGGGAAGCCTTGCATGCTGCAGTCCATGGGCTCCCAAATAGTCAGATACAACTGAGCATCTGAACAACAACAAGCCATCCCTGGCCCATTCCATCGAACCTATGGTTGTTCCTCAAACGGAGTGTCAAGCATCTCCAGCAACCTCTCAGCTGTCCTTAGTTACTTTATAACACAGCAACAGTGAACATGTGTGATTAGGTTAGCAAAATAATTTTTGCCAAGGTGTATAACACCATAGACTGAAACAGTTTTTTAAAAATTCAGGCATCAAAGAGATTTTTCTCTTTTTCTAGTTCCCCAAATGCATTCAAGATACTGCATAAGCTTAAAAAGCCCAAATGAAAACATAGCTAGATGTGATGTTGTTGTGGTGGTGAGGTGTTTGGTTAATGATGGATTTCTTTCGAAGCCAATTTTATTTCTTAAGCTAGAAAATGTCTCAGGTATACTGTGTCACTACATAATAAAAGTAGTGCTCTTTTGCTTTGGAACAATTTATTCTATCGACTCCTTTCTTACAGTACCAGATTTGCAATATATGGAAGTATACAATATGTTGGACAAGTGACTTGGGTTACCCAACAAACAAAGTAGAGTTCCGTCCATTTGCAGTTCAAGTGCAGTGATGCACCCTAATTAGGAAGGGCTGTGAGAAGAACAGTAGGACTACTTCGATTGTTCCAGAGGCAAAACACAGTAAGTGTTGATTAATGTGAGATTTATTGACAGGTTGTGAACCAGGGAGGCAAGTGGGTGGCCAGTTGGTCATTGCCTAATGTTTACACTGAGGCACCCAAATAATTTTCACTTTCCTGCAGCACATTTCCTGTATTCTCATTTTAAGTCTACTAATAACAGATTTTCTACCAGTAACTTTCACCTACTCTTTAGCCATCAGAAGACCTATTTATTTGGCACTAATCCTAAGTATTTTCTCTAAATTTTCCTTAGCTTTATTTCTTTCCATTATGACTTTTAAATAATAAACGTCATTAGTGGTTCCATAAGGCTTAATATTTAAAGCACTTTCATAGTTGTTAAAAAGGCAATCCTTACCATATCCATGAAAGTTAGACCAGGTCTGTTTCACTGTTAACCCCATGCACCTTCCTGTCAAAAATAAAAACTTCATAAACTCCTTTTAATGAAGGACCACATTTTGAATACTGTCAACAGACAAGGGTGTAAGTCCAGAGGACTTAATCCAACTTTTAACAGTAACTGGGACATGTGCTAAGGTACCGCTGAACATATGCTACTTTGAACAAAGGATGAGGTCTTATTTTATTAAGCTTGTATATAATACATAACATATTTCCATATACACCTGGGCAATCAGAAGGAAATTGATGACTATGAGTAAAGTAAGTAAAATATACTCCCTCCTGGATTCAAAGTGATCATCTAATTGAGGCAAATTACCTTATCCAGGATTTGTTCATAATAGAAAATGTAGCTCCTGAAAGGCTTAATGATACTGAATCGGTACCCTTTTGAACTAAATTACTTCTTTAGAGAGCAAAATGGTCTTCCTGGAAGAGGTAATTTACCTTAAACATATGAGCACTTTGCCTCAAAGAAAAAGTACCAATTTGCTCTGGGAACCCCATCCCTTAGTTGCTCACTCCCCTGCACAAAGAATTGGGCATCGCAAGCTCTTTGACTACTACAATTTAGGTACTTCAAAGTACAGCCAGTGTTGTCCTCCTTAAAGTGACCACGTTGGAATGTTAACTCTCTGAGAACAGGAAACTGCTCTCAGTTGGAAATTTAGATTGGGACTATTTAAATAGTATTCTTGTAAAAGGTTTGACAATTTCATGAGGGGAAATTTCACTGCTGTGACTCACACAAATTAGGTGAAAATGGATGATAATCCTTTCTGTGTTTAAACGCTTAGTTACTCAGTCCTGTCTGACTCTTTACAACCCCATGAACTGTAGCCTGTCAGGCTCCTCTGTCCGTTGAATTCTCCAGGCAAGAATGCTGGAGTGGGTTGCCATGCCCTCCTCCAGGGGATCTTCCCAGGGATCAAACCCATATCTCCTGAATTGTAGATGGATTATTTACAATCTGAGCCATCAGGGAAGCTGCTGATAATCCTTTCTAAGTAAAGCCTATTTGAGGGAATAGCCCACTCAGTGGCATGCAGGAGACCTGGGTTTGATCCTTGGGTTGGAAAGATTCCCCTGGAGAAGGAAATGGCAACCCACTCCAGTATTCTTGCCTGGAGAATCCCATGGATGGAGGAGCCTGGTGGGCTACAGTCCACAGGGTCGCAAAGAGTCGGACACGACTGAGCAACTTCATTTTCTAGTTGAATTCACTATCTGACCCCTTGAAAAAAAGCAATAGTCCAGATCCAGATAATCCCTTCAGTCTTTTATCAAAGAGTTCTTATAAATGCTAATGAAGGGCCTCTCTTGAGTTCCCAAACTTTGTATTGTAGACTAACCCTCTGCTCCCAGCACTGTTTTTAGGTGTGATGCCTTTTTCTCTAATATCCTTATGCTGTGGATTTACTGTTTGGACTTTATTTTTCTTGCACTTCAATGTTGCCCTTCTGCATATTTTAATAAACCATCCCTAAATTCTTTTTGGGCTTCCCAGGCAGCTCAGCGCCAATGCAGGGTGCAAAAGAAACTCAGGTTCGATCTCTGGGTTGGAAGATCCCCTGGAGATGGAAATGGCAACCCACTCCAGTATTCTTGCCTGGAAAATTCCATGGACAGAGGAGTCTGGGGTGCCCAGTCCATGGGGTCGCAAAGAGTTTTTATTGATGTGGCTGTTTTTGCTGTTGCTGTTTTTCAGAAGAGAAGCTAGCAGAGGCCAGATAAAGAAAGATATTACCTATATTTACCACTCATTATCTACAAACATTCTATTCCCATCTATGATATTCATTGCAAACCTGTCCAGGTTAGGCCTTGGTTTTTGTCTATCATTTTTCTAAGCTGGCAAGTCTTTGTTTTTTGTAGTGTTTGTAATTTTAAAAAAAGAAAAAGAAAGTTAAGTTCAAATCAGTTCTCATTGCAATGTCCCTTGATCATTAATAAGGCTATAAAACAAAACTAATATAAATATCTGAAACTATGCTGACATTATGCCATTTTTCAAGCCAACTGATATTGCTGGAATGAACTTTCTTCATTTTCTTGACTTGATCACTAAGTAATGAATCACTAATAAATCATTACTTTGTCAGACCTTTAGAGCTTAGTTTTTACCACAATTCTGCTTTCTTTAGCCTGCAGATATCAAGGCTTCTCTCCTTAACCACTTCCCTATATACTCAAAAGAGACAGGTCTTCCTCACACAGCCCCCTCCAACTGTTCCATGGGCTTCAGTTCAAAGAGCAGCATTTAATTTACAGATCAATGTATTTCTGTTTGTTTCAATAAACCCACACATTGTTAACTGTAATTTTTGCCATGGTTAAATGCTTGTTTTTACTTTGAGGGTGACTGTTTTGTAATTATGTAACTACAGCCAACATTTACTTCTAAAAAACAGAATTGACTTTTTTCTCCTTTTCAACCTTATACATTTTCAAGGAAGCCTTTTAGATAACAAAACCTGATTTCAACCTGGTTTCATTGTACATCAGGCACATCGCCTTCTCCACTGGATTGTATCTTTGAAATGGTAAAGCAATGCAAAAATCTACCACACGCATGTTTAATTCATTGGCTGACCTTTTAAAACGTAGATTTTGTCATTAAACTAAAAGTGACCCCAACCTTTAGATATATTGTACAATAATATTTAGGCACATAATATCTCGACACAAGAGTCCATAATTTTAAAGCATAGTTTTAGGCTTAAATAAATTGATCTTTTTCATTTTGCTTCAGAGTTCCACTCTGCTTTTTGTCCATCTCTCACTTCTGAGAGGTGATGTAAATTAACTCCTTAAAGGGAGCAGGAGCCTCTAAGAGAGAGGAATATTTTTCCAAAACAAGTTTTCTCGATTGCAGATCTGAGTCATTCAACTGACTTTGCTGGGGTAGGAGTTGTCACAGGTTGTTCACATAACCCTCCTTCTACTCACTGCACTGCCTACCCACCAGCACACGCCCAGTCTCTGAATTTTATATTGGTACAACTTGTCTCTCCTGTATTATATAGAAACGAATTCTCAAACTGTCTTCCTCGAGAGGTTGGACCAGGTCAATTAACCTTGTTATCCCCAAAGCTTAGCACAATGCCTGGGACATGTGTGGGCTCACTGAATAAATGTCTGAACAGGGATCAGTTAAATAATTAATTGAACTTTACATTCTTCTGAGGATCTTACAGTTTTCTCCAATCTGAAAACTACAGTTAAGGATAAACAGAGGGCAAAGGCTCATGATCACATAGGCCTAAATTCCCTTGACTTTAATTTTATCAAAACAGAAAAAGACATAATTCTCAGAATGTTGAGGCACTGGTCCAGTTAGTCTTGTGTTCACTATGCCACTACTATTGGTGGCTCAGACAGTAAAGACTCTGCCTGCAATGCAGCAGACACGGGTTCCATCTCTGGGTTGGAAAGATCCCCTGGAGAAGCGAATGGCAACCCACTCCAGTATTCTTGCCTGGAGAATTCCATGGACGAGGAGCCCAGTGGGCTGCAGTCCATGGGTTCACAAAGAGTTAGACACGACTGAGCGACTAACACACTATCTAAATAGAATGCACCTGCATTAACATTTCCATTAAACTATTTGTAAAATTTTAGACTCCCACTCAATGTATTATGGTCAGTATATTACAGAAAAACAGTCACAATTTTTTATTGATACTGGCAGAAAAACAAAGATAAATAGACATACTAAAATTTATAATCATGCCTTCTTTTATGGGCTCTACATTATCTGACTGTATCAATGACTATCCCATTACAGGTACAATAATATCCAGAACTCATCAGAAAAAGACTTTTAAGACTTCTTCACGTTGACAGGAAATGATCGACACATGTAAGTGAAACTAACTTCATTAGAAAAATAATTGAGTTGAATTCCTGTAATTGGATGGCTCTAAAAATCACCATAGTTTCAATTACTCTAGTATTGTGATGGAATTTCATCTCGTGAAAATTCAAGAACTTAACCAAATTATTTCTTTTAAATGGTAGATAACAAGAGTAAAAGTATTACTATGCTATTTAAATCTAATTTGAAAACATAATTTACATGATGAAAATTGCCCTACTTCTTAATCAGAGTCACTGTGGTGGAACTGTTTTAATAAAAGTTTCTATATATATATACATACATATATATATATAAAATTTAGCTTTCCTATTAGAAAATGAATTCTTCTATCTCCAAATTACAAATTGGCTCACACTTTTAACCATTTCTCCGAACCTGAAGCTTGCCTGAGATGAAGTGAAGAGGGTGCCACCTGATAACCCCATTGCTTTTGCTTTGCATTTCTGTCCTGTAAGATTATCAAACTTGTATTATGCTAGTCCCCGATTCAACATTACCACCTATTACTACCCAGTGAAAGAGTGCCAAAAGAAAAAGGCGGAACTCAGTGTATTCCAGGCTGCTACCCTCCCCATAGCTTCGCATTCATCAAGGCACCCAGCCTCCCTCAGCTTCTTCCAGCAAAAGAAATTCCCTTCTTATCACCAGGGAGAAGACAGGGCAGCATGAAAAAGATATGCAACCTCAGGGAAAAGATAGGAGATATGCAAACCAAACATCTTTTTATAGATATCATTGGATCACATCAATTGTTGATACCATACCCTGACAGGACAAAATTGCATGGATTAGAAGAATCGAAAATTATCATCTAAGAATCATTTTAGAATGATCCTGGTGGGAATGAGGTTTGATTCTAAAGGTAAATTCTCCCATCCTACCGTCTTGCTGGGGCTTCTCCTTTGCCCTTGGGCATGGGGTTATTTCCTCATCTGCATAACCTCAGATATACAGATGACACCACCCTTATGGCAGAAAGTGAAGAAGAACTAAAGAGCCTCTTGATGAAAGTGAAAGAGGAGAGTGAAAAAGTTGGCTTAAAACTCAATATTCAGAAAACTAAGATCATGGCATCTGGTCCCAGCCCTTCATGACAAATAGATGGGGAAACAGTGGAAACAGTGAAAGACTTTATTTTGGGGGGCTCCAAACTCACTGCAGATGATGACTGCAGCCATGAAATTAAAAGACGCTTACTCCTTAGAAGAAAACTTATGAACAACCTAGATAGCATATTAAAAAGCAGAGACATTGCTTTGCCAACAAAGGTCCTTCTAGTCAAAGTTATGGTTTTTCCAGTGGTCATGTATGGGTGTGAGAGTTGGACTATAAAGAAAGCTGAGCGCCAAAGAATTGATGCTTTTGAACTGTGGTGTTGGAGAAGACTCTTGAGAGTCCCTTGGACTGCAAGGAGATCCAACCAGTCCATCCTAAAGGAAATCAGTCCTGAATATTCATTGGAAGGACTGATGAAGTTGAAGCTCCAATACTTTGGCCACCTAATGCAAAGACCCTGATGCTGGGAAAGATTGAAGGTGGGAAGAGAAGGGGATAACAGAGGATGAGATGGTTGGATGGCATAACTGATTCAATGGACCAGAGTTTGAGTAAACTCCAGGAGTTGGTGATGGACAGAGGCCTGGCATGCTGCAATCCATGGGGTCACAGAGTCAGACACGACTGAGTGACTGAACTGAACTGAACTGAACTGAAGAATCATTTTAGGTCATAGGATCAAATGGCTGGGCAGTTAGTTACCTTAGAGACAATTTGCTCCTACTCTTTCATTTTGCCAACAAGGAAACTGAGACTCAGGGAAGATAATTGACTTGCCCAAAGTTATACAGAAATGAGTCACCCTGAACTAGAACCCAAGTTTCTTAACTTCCAGCCTAGTACCTTTTTCCACATCACCAACCTGGGTTTCCCTGGTGACTCAGACAATAAAGAATCTACTTGCAATGCAGGAGATCTGGGTTCGATTCCTGGGTTGGTAAGATTCCCTGGAGAAGGGAATAGCTATCCACTCCAGTATTCTTGCCTGGAGAATACCATGGCTAGAGAAACCTGGCGGGCTACAGTCCATGGGATTGCAAAGACTTGAACATGACCAAGCAGACCATCATTCCCTTCACTTTCAACCTGATTCCAATGAATAAAGTGGAGTGCTTCATTTCATCATGTCATCAGTGCGTTCATCCTCATCTCCCTCAGTCCCCCAGAATTTCTTTTGCCTATCTGTTCTCTTTTCAATTCATATTTGCATTTGAATGCATTTTATAATGTAAAACCTTTATCCCTAAAACATTGATTTTTTTTTTTCTGTAACTACTAATATAACTTTTGCCAGCCTTACAGTCTGTGTCCCACATGTCACTGTCACCTGACCTATATCAGGCCAGATTGTTTGCCCTACAGGACTGAAAGAGCTCATAAAATTCAATGCCTACTGTCAAAATTCATAGTAACCTCTCCAAGGATATTGCTAAAAGAAATGAAACATGATGCAGCAATTTAGTTAATTAAAAATACACTTGTAATGAGTTTGAAAGAGAAGTAATCATTTTCAGACACCAGCATGCTAAAATATAGATGTTACAGGACTATATGCAAAACTATTTAATCTTATAAATATGTCATTTTAATTCCAGCTAATGGGTATGGACACTTTAAAAAATGTAAAGAAACTGGATGGTAATTGATAGACTCTGCCTCACCAAAGTAGGGCACTGCATATAGAATTCTAGGCACTGTCTTGATTTTTACATATTGTGTTAATGAGTATATAAAAGGCCTATTTGGGTTTTCATTTATATGTTTTATTAAGGATAGAAAATTAGATTATGTGTGTAATAAACTGCCATTGAATTATAATTACACATATATCTTCAGGATATGAAGTTTTAAAAAGTCTTAACAGATAATGTAAGCAGAATAGTAACAATAAATAATACAACAATGAGAAACAGTTATTTCCCTGATTTGTGTATTAAATATATCAAAACTAAATGACTATATACACTTAGATGGATACATTTCTCCCTTTTTCTGCTTCTTTTTCTGCTATTTCTCTCTTCCCTCTATCCTATCCCCTATACATAGCTATAATATTCACTTTTTAGGGTATTTGCTAATCCCACACCCCATATCCTAAAATCCTCCAGACAGGGTGGATCCCAGCTGCTGTATACTTACCATGTACCCAATACCACATCACCTACTAGGCCCACAATGATTGAACATGTGGAAACCTTCAACATAAGTTGGGCTGAATTTTCTTCTGGGCCCTCCCCTAAGCCATAGGTGACCAGATGAGGATGAACATATACCTCAAGTTGTACTGAATCTGGACTTGTTATACAGAGATATAGGTCAGCCTCTACTATTTGGATAAACCTCTTGGTAATGTTCTTACATTAGAAATTCAGAAGCTGTAAGGAGGCCGTGCTTTTGTATTTGCTGATATTATGAAAGTTGATCTGGAAAAAGGGTGCTAAAAAAGAGAAGCTTCCCAGTTTCTTGACAGTGAGTTTCCAAATACCTATGAAATATAAACTACCCTTTCTACCTCAGGTTTCCTTGAGAAACTGTGTTTCTTACAAAAAGTACCCCTTTTTTCACTTATGCTAATTTTAAAGGACTTCTGTTTTGTTGTTGTTTAGTCATTAAATTATGTTCGACTCTTTGCAACTCCATGGACTGTAGACCACCAGGCTCCTCTGTCCATAGGATTTCCCAGGTAAGAATCCTGGAGTGGGTTGCCATTTCCTTCTCCAGGGGATCTTCCCCACTCAGGGATCAAACCTGAGTCTCCTGCTTAGCAGGCAGATTCTTTACTACTGCACCACCTGGGACACCCACTGCAATCAAATACACTTTTGTTTGTTTATTATTATTTTTGGCAAACATGAAAACTACACACAGACATCACATACTTCCATATTGACACACATACACACCTATTTAATTATAAGCCAAGAATTCTAGAACTCTGTATGCTGGGTGACTTTGAGTCCCTATCCTTTGCCACTTTATATCTTTATTTATTGCATCAGCTAGAATGTTTTGTAGGGATCTATAAAAATGACAAGAGAGTTCTTATCATAAATGGATGTTGGAGGAGGGTTCAGAATGGGGAGCACATGTACACCCGTGGCAGATTCATGTTGATATATGGCAAAGCCAATACACTGTTGTAAAGTAATTAGCCTCCAAATAAAATAAATAAATTAAAAAAAATAAAAAATAAGAACAAACAAACAAAAAAAAAATGACAAGAGATAAGTGTTGGGGATCACCTGTGCCAAAAAGATTGCAACACATTATTTCCTCTCTACTCACTAGCCTCTCACTTAATAACAAAATCATACATCCTGATTTAATCTTGCTGATATTTCTAATTTTTCACAGAGTATATGTACTTATTGAAATTAATAACATCTAGTCCCAATGTGCAGATGAAATAGGTACCTTGAAGCCATGTGTTCTGTGATCAGCAATGTTGCCTTCCATCTGGATATTGGTAACATATAAATAAAGCATTTTAGGAATGAACTATATGTTTCACTTTTTACTCAGTTACATAATTATAAAGATTGGAAATTATATTCTCTGTTAAAATTAATATGGCATGTAGAATTGGTAGTGTTGATTTGTTTGCTTTTTTATCTTGGAAAGTGGATTGAAATGATCAAATCAATACATTGTTCCATCATCAAAGATAGCTAAAATACAAGGTAAATATGCTGTCATGGTTTTTCAAGTAGATTTAACTTTTGCTGCTTTTAATCATGTAAAATTTGATGATATTCACATAACATCATCTCAACATACAATAACCTTAAAATCTTGGAAAAATACAGGTTTTATCAAAAAATGCTAAATAATACCAACTTTGAATTTAAGAACATAGGATTCTAAAGGAGAGGGGTCAGTCAATTCACAGGGCTCACCAGGAATTAAAAACCTCTCAGTCAGTATCACAATCTCTACTTCCATATTCTATTTGGCAGCAAGGAGTTACTGAGCACCTGTGAGTAATCTACACATGTATATTGTAAGCTGATTACATACATAGGGAACTCTATGCTTTAGTACATGAGTGATACGAAACATAAAAACATATAAATTAGTACTTGTCCAAAAGGAGTTTAGAATTGGCTTAAACTCTAGAAAGGTATATTGAGATTAAACAATGTGAGAAAAATTTGCTAAGTAACAAATTATTTGTAAAGATAATTGGTGCAGCATAAACCCTAAAAGAGGGAAAAATCCATTCATTCAGCAAATCTTTATTGTGCCAACTATTGTGTTCAGTTTTTGAGCTGTACCTGAAAGGACCAATAATACTAATAATTACATTAGCAGAGAGGAACAGGAATAGAAACAAAAGCATAAACAAGGGGATGCTGCTGCTGCTGCTGCTAAGTCGCTTCAGTCATGTCCGACTCTGTGCGACCCCATAGACGGAAGCCCACCAGGCTCCCCTGTCCCTGGGATTCTCCAGGCAAGAACACTGGAGTGGGTTGCCATTTCCTTCTCCAATGCATGAAAGCGAAAAGCAAAAGTGAAGTCTCTCAGTCGTGTCTGACTCTTCGCGACCCCATGGACTGCAGCCTACCAGGCTCCTCCGTCCATGGGATTTTCCAGGCAAGAGTACTGGAGTGGGGTGCCATTGCCTTCTCCGAAACAAGGGGATACAGGGAGCATATTTTAAGGACATTAATTAGATTCACTTGATTCACATAGGGGAGTCATGAGATATACTTAGAAACATTACTTAAAGCTAGAAAGATGTAGAAGGCCTTGGAAACCAGGCCAAGGAATTTGGACTTCACCTTTGACGGCAGTGACAAGCCTCTCGAACGTCAATGGCAAGCAAAATTTTGAGCAAGAAAGACATACTATCACAGAGTTTTAGCAAAATATATTTGGTAATGAAGGCATACTTTCAAAGTATAGATGAAGTGAGACTCAAGATAGGTTAATTGGAGATCCCTGAAATAGTGTGTCAGATGATAAGAGCTGGATTAGGAATTTAGCAGCAGGTAGAAAGAGGAAGGATAAATTTTAAAAGGCATAGATTTGAGAGCTATGATTGGTTGTGAAGGAAAAGAAAGGAGGAGAGAATCAAAGATTACAGTGAAGTTTAAGGCCTAGGTGGCTCAAAGAAATTACTGAGTCAAGACAGAAAGCTAGTTTTAAGGAAATTTATGAGTTCAGTATTAGGCATGTTGAATTGGAGACAATATGGGGCCATTCAAATGAAATTATCAGACAGATTAGTTAATAGTGAAGATAAATTCTGAGTCATATACATAAAATATCAGCCAATATTAAGTCTGGTCCCCATGTTAGGAGACATTGAGGGAAATGAAGAAAGTTAACATAGCTCTTCCCTCAAGAGTTTATAATTCCAGTGGTATATTAAATGCTAAAGTAAGCTATACTGTACTGTACTGGGTTAGAGAAGGGGGAAAGAAATGTAGGCCAGGACAATTATTGAAGGCTTCTTAAAAGAAGTGATACTTGCATCTGAACTAAAGAAGAGCCTGTATGACTTGTAGAATTTCTCAGCATATTGGTGAGGTTAACAATAATGATAAATATCTTATGATTTAATTTTGATAAATTAAATAATAATGATAATATCTCTTCCCAGCCAAGAAAAATGAGTCTTTCTCCATAAGCTTAGACCCAGAAGATATTAGAAAACTAAAAGAGAATGTGGCAAGGAACTTAATGAACATTAGGCACCAGTTCTGAACCACCTGATAGCATGTTTTCTATCCCTTTTCTTACCTGGTTTGCATGACCCTGTTTCAGAGAAAGCTCTTAAGGCATCACTACAGAAAAACACTTAATTCTCTTAGCTTGATATATGGGATCAGAAAAAAATATGGGTCACCCTAAAGGGTGAAATGAGTGACTGGAAAATAAACTAAAATTTTAGCAAATGTTTAATGCTTACTCCTCAGAACACTAGGCTGGGTTGGAAGGACGAAGAGTAGAGTCATAGAACCATGACATATTCCCTGCTCTCAAGGGGCTTATGGTCTGGTAGAGACGAACATCCCTACATAAGATAAAGCATATAGGATCAGAAGGAAGGCAAAGGCAGTTCTAAAAGTTGTGAACCAAAATCCCTATGATATGGTATGGAAGTAACCTGGTGGCTCAGAAGATAAAGAATCTGCCTGCAATGGAAGAGATCTGGGTTGGATCCCTGGATCAGAAAGATCTCCTGGAGAAAGGCATGGCAATCCATTCCACTATTCTTGCCTAGAGAAACCCATGGACAGAGGAGCCTGGCAGGATATAGTCCATAGGATCTCACAGAGTCAGACATGACTGAAGCGACTTAGCATGCATGCATGGTGTGGAAGGGTCACTGGTGAACCCTGTTCCAGTGACAAGGTTCAGCCAGTACCAGTCGGCAAGCCATGTACAATTACAATGGGCTTGGCAGTTAAAGAAAACGACTTACAAGTTGTACTCTGCATTTTGAACCCAAGTGTTTGTTTCTGAATCAAGTGCAATTGGAATAAAAATGTAATGAATGTCTTATTTTATTTTAAAACATAATTTTGGGTGATGTCATGATTCAAAGCATCAGAAATAGTCTTGAAAATGAAGGAAAAATTTTTAACTCACATTTTACAACTCTAATGTTTCAAGCAAAGAGTTGGATGAAAGGGGGTGGGGGGAACGAGCGAATTCAGTAGCTTTTTGGCTGGAAAAGATTGGCATTCTTCCTTGCTGCAAGAGCCAGAATTTGATTCAGGAGGAGCTGAAAGCTTCTCCATGCTGCTCTGGTGGCCCAGAGATTCTGGCTTTGAGAAGCACCATCTGGACCAGTGTGAACGACAAAGTCAAACCTCCCACGTGCGTTTGCCTGGCTGGGCAAATCAACTTCAGAGCAATGGCACAGGCTGCCTCTTGGGCTCCATCAGCTTTCTTCCTTGGTGGTGTGGGTAGCTCCAAGGTGCCACTGCTATCATGAAGAGAGTAAGACAGCTTTTCCTGTTGCTGTATATTGCAAATCATCCAATTTTGAGTTGCTATTTATCCCTCTTTTTGGCAGCTATAGTTACTCAGCTTCCTGTATCATCTTCTCTGTGAATCAAAGAGCTTTCCCTGCATATAGATCCTAACAAGTGTCTACTTGGCAAACCCTCATTAGAGGAGGTTTTTCCTGATTGTTTTATAAATGGGTGTGAATGAAGCTGGTGAGCCTGAGCTGAGCTCCACTGACTGTATTGTATTGTATCCCAAATCTTGCTTAGGATTTTAGTCTGTCAATTATTTTAGTCATGCTTGCTTTTCTTTTTTACTATTCTTGACAAAAGTTTAACTTCTGAGATCACAGCAATAGATTTGGAAACCAAATGGAGAGGTCATCAGCCTATACAGTAATCTATACTTCAATGTCCCATGTCGCTGAGAAAATCTGAATACCATCTCTAATGCCACTGTTCTTTTGTTTTCTTTTCTTTTGGCCCAACTGACTTTCCACCTAAAATCTAGCTGAGAGAGGAAGATGTTCAATTGACACCACTGCCTGTCTACTGCAATAGATATCTGCTAATGTTTCCTTTTTTAAATTTATTTTTATTAAAATATAGTTGATTTTGAATTTTGTCTTGCTAATGTTTTCTTGTACAATATAAATAACATTTTCTCTTTCTTACTACCCTTCATCTTAACAGGCAAAAAAGAGATCTATTTCCACATAACATAAAGGTGGTGCTGATGATCAAAAGTGACAATAGCATGCAACCTGCCAATTTTAATCCATTTCAAAAATACCTGTGCAAACTTCTTATACCTTGATATTTCAAATGTAGACTAGTCCAGTTAGTCCACAGGTCCCCAA
Organism: Bubalus kerabau; assembly: GCF_029407905.1. NCBI lineage: Eukaryota > Metazoa > Chordata > Mammalia > Artiodactyla > Bovidae > Bubalus > Bubalus kerabau. The sequence continues at coordinate 58,389,383 of NC_073647.1, read as the reverse complement.
ATGAGCTATATGCAAGCATTTTGAAGTCCTCAAATTATCAGCATTTAGGCCAGAGAAAGCTCTAAGAGACTTTTGGCCTTTAATTTATACAATTGAATTTTAGAAATAAAATAAAAAAAGGCTGCCAGCTGGGTTTCTTGCTGAGATGACTTTGCAAAAAGTTGAGATTTTATTTTTAAACCTAATGAGCTCTTTGTCCCAGATTGGGCAAGAATGCTGTAGTGAGTACATATGTAGCTTTAGTAAATAACCATGAAAATTTAGGGACAATGCCAGGTATAAGCATTTTATGAGAATGAGGTTAACTGTTAATCGGGATTCATACACTGGTGAAAGCAACCCACTCTGAGTACAGATTTATAGATAAGTTATATACATGGGAACATCAGAAGCTAAACAAGGTCACTAACCCAGGATGTGCCCTCAGGATTAGAATATAACTAGAGATGGCTATAACCTAATCAACTGCACTGTAATTTCTCTAAAGAATGTTCCTATACTATATGGTACTTTCCTGCATGGAGTCTATAAAAAGGAGAATTGGATAGAAAGAAATTGCTTGTGTTAACTAACTCTGTCCAGGAAAGACAGGCACTATATATTGCAATAATGATAACGATAATTATGGAATCATAAACATCATCATTTATTGATGTTTAAGTGACTTAATATATGTGAAGCACATAGAACAGCGTCTGGTACAAGTACATATTCACTAAGTGTAAGCTATAATTATTATGAAGCTGTAATAGTACAATAAAACACTCTACTAAGTAATTTAAAAACTTTAGTCTAAAACTAAAATCTACATCCAGCCCACAGTCCTAAGTGTTTTTACCAATCCTTCAACCCTGCTCCCACCACACATCCAAATACTCGTAAAAGCTGGTCTTCTAATCTAATTGCACAAGCCAGGATTAGACACAATCTGAACACCATCTTCTTCATTCTTCGAACCTCATCCTTCAAGAAGGTTTATTGATTGTATTTCACATTGTTAATGTATCTGTCACTAAGTTGTCTGTACCTCCAGTGTCACCACTCTGGTCTAAGCCACCACTTCCTCCTTCTTAGACTATTGCACATAGCTTCCTGATTGGTCTCCTTGCACACCCCTTTCCCTTATTTAAGCAGATCCTCCATACAGTAGCCAGAGTATCTCTTCAAAACCCAAATCTGATCACTGACACTTTTTATTAATTTTCTGTTGCTCTTACACTATTACTAACCAAATCATCAACTAGTCCTGCAAGGGCATGCTTCGTCTGTTACCTGCTGACCTCTCCAACCCCAAACTGTACCGCTGCCACTCTTGCTCCATATGCTTCTGCTACATTGCTTTATTCCAGTTCATAAAAAGTGTATTCAAAATGAGGACTTGATCTGGAAAGTCAAGGAAGTCCTCCCAGAGAAAATGAGGTTTGAACTGAGGAGCTCGAGGATAAGTAGGCGTTAAATTAAGGCAGAGCCTGGTGGGATGGGTGTGTGGAGAAGAGTGAAAAGTAATTTGGTGAAGAGGAAACTATTCCAGGAAAAGGGAACAAGTAGCATGAGCAAAAGCCCTGGAGAGGAAATGAGTTTGGTATGTTCTAGAAAATTAAGAGAGTGTGGCTTAAGGGTAATGATCAAGCAGGAAAATAATATGAGTTGAAGCTGGAAAAGGGGTAGGAGTCCAAGTGTGTTGTGGCTATGGTCCACCATGAGGAATTCACAAATGATAATGGATTTAGTGAATCTGAACTAAATGATTAAACTTTTTTTGTAAACTACAATTTTGTTCTTAATTCAAATTTTAAAATATATTTCATCCTTGTTTTCATCAAATATAAGTGTGCATTCTTCACTAAGTCATCAATGAAGTCTATTGGACCTGGATTGGTAGACAGTAGCAAAAGGGTGCCAGGGTGCAGAGAAAGGAATGCATTGCTGGTGGGCTTTCAGGTGCACTGGCACAACTGCGCACGACAAGAATTTGGCCCACACTGTGTAACACAAGCCAGCTCTCTCCCTTTTAAATCCAATAATTATGACTCAACAGTTGAGAGAACAGAACCAACAAACAGCTTGCCTGGATTAACCAGTTGAAAGATGAAACTTTAAATTGTTTTTGAAAAATAAAGTCGATTAGGGAACAACTTGGGAGCAAAGAGAAATAAACAAATTACATGTTTGCAATTCCACTATGATGTGTTTAAGCATAGGTCCTGGAGAGGAACAGAATGTGAAAGAAAGGAATAGAAAGAAAGAAAAGAGAAGAAGGAAGGAGGGAGGGAGGGGAAAAGGAAAAGAAAAGAAAACACCATCCAAAGCTTCAACTGAAAAGGACTTAAATAAAAATAACATTTTGATTTACTACTTTTCAAGACTTTTCAGTGAAAGAAATAAGGATAAAAGCAAGTATCAAAATATTGCTTGAAAAGCATCCCCACATTTTCAAACAAAGCATTTTTTAACAAAGGCTTGAGACAATTTCCAATTATTCATGTATTTTGTCATCAAGAAAGATAGCTCTTATTTTCCATATTTTAGGAATAGAGAAACCAAGGCATTGCATTCTTATGTAGCATATACAAGTCACTCTTAACAGAACACAAAGTGAAACTGAGGTTTCTTAGTATCTAACCTACCTTAGTCCACCAATATCACAAAAAATCCCATGAGGGCAGGGATCCTAACTCATTCCCATTTAGCATCTACCACAGAGCATGCACATAGTATAGTACCTTTTCAATAAATATTTGTTATATGGCTGAGTAAACCATTCCTGCCCAGGCTCACAAGTACCATTTGTTCTTCATTCATTGTCTGGAGTTTCTACCAATAGAGAGCAATATAAAACTTGCCAATATCAGTGTCTTGGAAACTGAATATATAGCAGTTTGGCAGGTTGCATTGTCCCACTTACGCACTAGAAAGTAAGTTTCTTTTTAGACATCTGTTTGCTTAAAACTCTTGGGTTTTGTTAATGGTAGTATTTAAAGACAGTTGTTATTCCATTCAGTTCAGTTCAGTTGCTCACTCGTGTCCGACTCTTTGCGACCCCATGAATTGCAGTATGCCAGGCCTCCCTGTCCATCACCAACTCTCAGAGTTTACCCAAACTCATGTCCATCGAGTTGGTGATGCCATCCAGCCATCTCGTCCTCTGTCGTCCCCTTCTCCTCCTGCCCCGAATCCCTCCCAGCATCAGAGTCTTTTCCAATGAGTCAGCTCTTCGCATCAGGTGGCCAAAGTGTTGGAGTTTCAGCTTCAGCATCAGTCCTTCCAATGAACACCCAGGACTGATCTCCTTTAGGATGGACTGGTTGGATTTCCTTGCAGTCCAAGGGACTCTCAAGAGTCTTCTCTAACACCACAGTTCAAAAGCATCAATTCTTTGGCACTCAGCTTTCTTCACCATCCAAATCTCACATCCATACATGACCACTGGAAAAACCATAGCCTTGACTAGATGGACCTTTGTTGGCAAAGTAATGTCTCTGCTTTTTAATATGCTGTCTAGGTTGGTCAGAACTTTCCTTCCAAGGAGCAAGCATCTTTTAATTTCATGGCTGCAGTCACCATCTGCAGTGATTTTGGAGCCCCAAAAAATAAAGTCTGACACTGTTTCCCCATCTATTTCCCATGAAGTGATGGGACCAGATGCCATGATCTTAGTTTTCTGAATGTTGATATTATTAGTTGACATTTTCCATGTTAACGGAAATGAGCCTAACATGCATGGTTGCACTACTCTGTCTTTGCATTCATATAAGGGAGGTCGTGGGCTCTGGCTTCTGCTAGTGAAGTAGGTGTCTGGATTAACGTGAGCTTGGCTGGTTGTGTCTTTCCAAGTCTCCACATTCTACCTGCCTTCCACACAGCAGAGTATGAGCAGTTTCACTATATCCCATGCTAAAGTCTACCTTGTTTGTCTTTAAAGAGAAGAATTTTTAGCTATCAAAGTGGTATACTCTAGCATATATCCTAATTTGTTAACCCTTATGTGAAATACAGATTGTTGACCTACCATTCAGATGCTGATTCAATATCTACTGACCTCCCATCAATGTGCTAAAGGCAATGTCAGGCACATTTACATACTTTGCCTTATTAATTCTCACAACAATTTTGTGAAATAGGTGTTGTTGCTCCATATCATAAATGAGTAAACTGAGTCTCACAGGAGGTATGTAACTTGCTCATAGTCACACAAAGGGGCACTCCAAGCCTCTGGAATTATTGTTGCATTGGCAACTTTATCATTCTTCTCAAATGAAGCTTGTATTCACTTTATATTATGACTAAAACAATGAATATTCATGACAGAAGTATCTTAACATAGAAACAAAACAAGGGGAAAAAGAAAAACAAGAACAAAAAGAAACTATTATAAAAATGATTTAGAGACAACTGCTGGCAATGCCTTGCTATGTTTTTCAAGGATTTTTCTATGTATATTTTTAAGGAATCAGACTTTGAGCAGTTTCATAATCATTTTTTCCTCAATTAACAATTATAATCATGTGTTATTTCAATAAAAAAGGCTACATCATAATTTTAATGACTCCCCTAATACTCCATCTCACGGATCTGCCTTAATTTATTTAATAAAACTTCCTTTTTTAATACTTTTAAGCTGTTTCCAATGTTTTGCTGTAATGAATCATTCTGCAAAGAACTTCATTACAACTCTGTTTTTATGCACATTTTTATTAATTTACTTGAAATAAATTCCTACAATGGAATTTCTAGATTAAATGGCATGCACACCTTCAGTTTGTTTGATACATATTTATCATATTTTTTCAATGGAGCTCAGGACTAAAACCCAGGCCAGTAGAGACATTTTTAAAAGAGGAAGAAATGTTGCCATGTTTCTCTTCTACTTTTTTATGATTATCTTGGCCTCGCCTGACTTGTTATCATCCCCCAGTCACTTCTTCCACTTCTTCCAGTCACTAGCAGTCTCTGCATTTGCACTTTGCCAGTAATTCACTTAAGACAGCCAAAAGAGCAGAGCTAGAATCTGACTTATGTTTCTGTATGAATGATGACTGGTCACAGGTAGGCACAGAACTATGAACAGGCAGATATATAATTATTAACATTTGGTAGCTGAATGAATCTTTCTGAAATAGGAACTTCTAAATTCAATAACTGAGCTATTTAAGATTTAATTCTATTTTCTTTCCAGCTCTTGAGATTTATCTTCCGGATTATGAGTCTTGCTTTCAGTCACTGGTCCTTAATACATTAAAAAAAAAAAAACTTTACACATATTTTTCTTACATTTTTTTTTCCTGGGAGGAAATGTGTTTGCAGATTGTCTACAAATACAGTTCAGGTTAAGTGATTTCATCCGCAGTGTTGAAATGCAATTAAGGCTTAAAATGGCCTCTAAGAAATGCTATATTTCAGTACCTGTGAGTAGAGGCAGACAGCCTGTATTTGAAAATTAATTCATATCTGACACATGAAAGAAGTTTATTTGATGTTTTCCCATCTCCATTAAAGGCCCAATTGTCCAGTGTCACAACCTTCTTTGGCCATTATCTTCTATTAATGGGAAAGTCTCCCTTCTTTAGCACATTAATAAATGAATAATGAAGGCCTAGACTCTAAAGCACAAACCCAGGAACACCCAGATATATTTTGCTTGCTTCAGTGCCATTCTTATTACAATACATACAATTAAAACACCATCTCTGTAGAGAGACAAATACAAAGATGGCCAAACTGCAGTTAAGGAGGCCTCTATCAAGCTGAACTCACACTGCTGGTGTCTAAAACAGCAGGATACCTAACATCATCTGCTACAGCAGGATTTCATGTGTATCCAGATTTCCCCATCAATAGTCTGAATAGCAACTCTTTTTCAATTAAGGTAATCTTATTTGTAAACTGTGATAGTATAAAAAAATAAGCTGCATAAAATATGGAACCAAGATTTCCAGAAAATGCCCTTTGCAGCCCTTTCTCCCTCTCCTTTCCCAGAATCAAATCTTTATTTTGAATTCTGGTCACCTCCCTCCTGTGTGACTACAGTCATCTCACAATCCTCCCTACATTAAAATGCATTCCACTGCAATAAATCCTGTAGTTCAAGAGATGCCATAAATACCTAATCTCTGGTATATTACTGATGTACAAAAGTGAGAAATCATAAAGGATTGTGGAAAATTAAAACAGTCAAGGTAGATGAGGGTTGAATATAGAGGAGGAGGCATTATTTGAATGGGTAAGAGGAAATGAAATTTGTGTCCACCCTCACATACATTGGCGCCCATCTACCCTGACTAGATGGTCCATGCTGGAAATCTCCCTGAGAGAGATGGAGAAAGAGATTTGACTGAAGTTTCCTGCCAGGTTTCTCAGCCAAGACTTATTTAAGGAACAACCTGGAGAACATCCACTATGAAGGAACAACTTAATTCTCTAAACTTTCCCACCACCCTTGGTCCTCTCACCTGTGTCTGGGATTCAATCCCTCAGGGAGCCTTAGGCAAACTCCTCCATCTCTGTAGCCAGTGCTCCTCCTTCATGCTTTGCCACAAGAGTTCATGTGTGTGTGTGTGTGTGTGCGCGCGTGTGTGTTAGTTGCTCAGTTGTGTTTGACTCTTTGTGACCCACCTGGGCTGTAGCCCACCAGGCTTCTCTGTCCATGAGATTCTCCAAGCAAGATTACTGGAGTGGGTTGCCATTACCCTCACTAGGGGATCTTCCTGACCCAGGGATGAAACCCAGGTCTCCCACATTGCATGCAGATTCTTTACCATCTGAGCTACCAGAGAAGCCCAGAAGAGCTCATAGTGACAAAAAAAATGTTAGCCAAAAAAAAAAAAAAATATATGAAAGCAATCTTAATGGAAAAAGCCCAGTGTCTCAAATGTTAGAAATGAATGTGCACAATTGACCATCGTGGTCTCTCTTTCAGTTCAGTTTAGTCGGTCAGTTCTGTCTGACTCTTTGCAACCCCATGGACTGCAACATGCCAGGCTCCCCTGTCCATCACCAACTCCTGGAGCTTGCTCAAACTCACATCCTTCAATTCAGTGATGCCATCCAACTATCTCATCCTCTGTCATCCCCTTCCCTTCCTGCCTTCAATCTTTCCCAGCATCAGGGTCTTTTCCAATGAGTCAGTTCTTTGCATCAGGTGGCCCAAGTATTGGAGTTTCAGCTTCAGCATCAGTCCTTCCAATGAACATTCAGGTCTCTCCTTAGAGAGTCCTTTCATTCAAAGTTAAAGAGGCAGCAAGAAGGAGAGAGGTTGAGGAAGTAAAGCTGTGGATTTTCCTTACAGCATTCTCAGTAGTACTGTGTATGAATCTATGTGTGTCTGTGTGTCTGGTTTTATATCTTGTAGTTTAACCCTTTTCTAGAAAATACAGGGTAGCAATTAAGAACCTGGAGTTTTTCATCAGCTGGAAATGGGACTGAATCAAAGCTCTTTTAATTATTAGCTTTATAGACTATCAGAAACACTTAACCTCCCAAGCTTTATTTCTCCCATCTGTGAACTGTAAACAATCATGGTACCTACATCATAGAATTAGCATGAAATCTAAATTTTATAATCTACGTAGACTATGTATGTATGTCCCTGGGCCCAAAGTAGGCAGTTAATAAATTACTGTTGTTGCTGCTGTGGTTGCTGTTATTATCCCCGTTCTTATTTTCTTAGTCACTAGACACATAAAATATGTCTCTTTTTCCAGCCGCCTCCCCCACTGTGTTGGGACAGGTAAGGAAAGGCTCTGACTTACTAGAGGATATATCTTACAATCAAAACTATTGAGCTTAGCAGGATTGCTGATTCATTGTCTCAATATTGTGCATTTGGTTATGTTCTATTCTACTTATCTAGAAACTTCTCATCCCTTGCCCAGAGCACCAACACCCTAGAACATTCATTCATTAGACGTTTTGAGCACTTGGTACATATTTGGCATTTTGCTATGCCCTGGATATACAATTATAAGCAAGATGAACATGGTACCTATCTTTGAAGAGTTCCCAGTTTGGTTTTGTTTATTAGGAGGAAGGGTAATGTGAACAGAGAGAGATGGATATGGCATGTGCTATGATAGAAGTTAACAGTCAATGTAAAGAAAGTAAGAATGTGGAACAGCCTAGGTGAATGACAGTGTCAGGGAAGGCTTTCCAGAGTAACTGTCTCTAGATCTACATCTTAAAGAGTATATAGAAATTATATCCAGAGAGAAGGGGAGGTTATTCCTGACAGATCTAGCAAAATGTGCAAAGATGTACAGTTGGCACAGTGTTAAAGAATCCACCTAGCAATGCAGGAGACAGAAGAGATACAGGTTCAATCCCTGGGTCAGGAAGATCCCCTGGAGTAGGAAATAGCGCCCCTCTCCAGCATTCTTGCTGCAATTCATAGGGTTACAGAGTCAGACACGACTTAGTGACTGAACAACCACAATGCATAAAACAAGAATGCCAGGGTGTGAAATTTTTGTTGTTGTTGTAAAAAATATTCCAAGGACTTGCCCAGTGGTCCAGTGGCTAATACTCTATGCTCCCAGTGCAGGGGGCCTGGGTTCCATCCTTGGTCAGGGAACTAGATCCCACAGGTTGCAACTACAGATCTCTTAAGCCAAAATGAACAAAGATCCCACAAGCTGCAACTAAAAGTGGTGCAGCCAAATAAATGAATAAGTAAACATTTTTAAAAAAAATTCCAGAAGATGTAAAAAATTTCTTGGTTTCTCTGATTAAGAAAAATATATTAATGTAAACTTTTAATTATTACCAAGAGTTTGCCAAGTGAGTATGAAACCAGAATCAGGAGAATTAACTGGATCATCTTATTAACTGTGGTCTGAATGTTTGTATCCCTCCAAAATTCATATATAGAAAACTGAATGGCCAAAGTGATGGTATTAGGAGGTGGGGCTGTTGGGAGGTGGTTAGGTTATGAAAAGGGCCTCCCTGGTGGCTCAGACAATAAAGAATCTGCCTGCAATGCAGGAGACCTGGGTTTGATCTCTGGGTCAGGAAGATTCCCTGGAGAAGGGAATGGCAACCCACTCCAATATTCTTGCCTGGAGAATTCCATGGACAGACGAGCCTGGTGGGCTATAGTCAGTGGGGTTGCAAAAGAGATGGACACAACTGAACGACTAACACTAGGTCATAAAGACAAATCTGTCATGAAAAGGAGTAGTGCTCTTATAAAAGAGGCCCCTTAGAGCTAATTTGCCTCTTCGACCATGTGAGGATAGAAGAAGTCTGCAACCCAGGAGAGGAAACTCACTAAATCTTAACCATGAGGACTCTCTGATCTTGGGCATCCAGCCTCCAGAACTAGGAGAAATCAATTTCTGCTGTTTATAAGCCACCCAGTCTCTGGTGTTTTGTTATAGCAGCCAGAACAAACTAAGATAGCTACCATCTTTAAACTTTAGGAGAGCCATCCTGAAGCAGTGAGAACTAGAGGATAAATAAGAATCAGCCACAAAATGTAGGAGGAAAAAAGTATTCCAGACATAGGAGACAGAATGAGTAAAGGCCGTAATGTGATATATCATTCAGTGTGAACCGAACGAAGTCTAACACCTGAAGGGGAAGAGAGTGATGGGGGAGTGCTGGGGAAGGGGACTGAACCTGGGAAGCATCATAAGTCATTGTAAGACTTTGAACTTCATCATGAAAGCAACTACAATTTGTTGAAGTGTTTTAAGGATGGATCTGACCACATCATTTTTTTCACTTTAAGATCACTCTTCCTGTAGATTAGAGCAGGATTTGAAAGGAAACAAGACGAGAGGTGGGGAGACCAGATAGGAAGCTCTTGCAATATTCTAGAAAAGGAGTGACAGTGGCTTGTGACAAAGGATATGGAAAGAAATATTTAGATGGCAGAATAGATAAAAGCTGGGAAGTGGTTGAATAAGGGGTATGGAGTGAGTGTAAGATAAATCCTATGTATCTGGCTTGAACAACTGAGTGGATGGTGAAGCTCTTCACTGGTACGAGAGACACCAGAACAGGAACAGACCAATAGGGTAGAAAAGATAATGTATTCTGTTTGGGACAGGTTGCCTTTCAGTTGCTTGTGTGACATCCAAATGGAAATACCAAGTTGGCAGTTGAATATGTAGATCTTGGGCTCATAGTGGAGGGCTAGGCTAGCAAGCTGTCTTTGAGAAACATGGGCACACTAATTATACTTCAATTACTTCTATAAATAGCTAATATCGTCCATTCTGAACTCATCTTAATTATTTTCTCTTATGAAGGAATGATCTTATTTAAAGCTTATTTACTGGTTTCAGTAATCAGAAAAGCCATCATAGATAAGGTGGCATTTGACCTGGGCCTCTGAAAGGCAAAGATGGTGGCAAAAAAAAAGAGGGTATTAGAGGCAAAGAGGAGAGAGACAGAAAAACATCTGTTCAGGAAGATGAGTCTTCCAAATTGACTACAGCACAAGGATGGTATATGCATTTAAGTGACTGTGTGCCAAGAATGATACTAGCCATGAGAAATATAAGTTGACTGAGGGATGGGGTCTGCATTGTTCATCCCTCAACCCCAAGACTGAGTTACAGTCACATCCTGTGCTTTCTGAGTACCCTCTGCTCAGTCTCATTATTGGACTTACCCACATTATATTGAAAGTATTTGTTTCTTGCATCAGGGTCCTTCACTGTAACAAGAATTCTTCCTGTCTTATTCACCATGTTATCATGCCTAGCACAAGTACTCGTCACGATAACTACTCAATTAATGTTCACTTGAACAAACTGAACTGCAACCAAGGAGCTTACAGTCTAGTAAGGAAAATGTAGAAGCTAAAGCTGGAGAGAAACATATTGTAGAGAGATCTAAATGTCAGTGCCAAGAGAAAGTGTTGGAATTATATCGGTAGGCAATGGGGTGTCAAGGCAAGTTTTTGAAGCTGATTTTGAAACTAATATTGATCCAATAGCCATGTATAGAATGCATTGGAGGAGTCAAGATGTTAGTCAAAAGAGTACACATAGCACAGCCAGCCAACTCATAGTGGGTACTCAGTAGACATTTACTGAAAACATGGATATAAGTCAGGGGCAGAAAATAAGGAATGGATGGAACTATTCTGTTCAGTTCAGTTCAGTCGCTCAGTCGTGTCTGACTCTTTGCAACCCCATGGACTGCAGAATGCCAGGCTTCCCTGTCCATCACCAACTCCTGGAGCTTGCTCAAACTCATGTCCATTGAGTCGATGATGGCATCCAACCATCTCATCCTCTGTCATCCCCTTCTCCTCCCGCCTTCAATCTTTCCCAGCATCAGGGTCTTTTCAAATGAGTCAACTCTTCGCATCAGGTGGTCAAAGTAGTGGAGTTTCAGCTTCAGCATCAGTCCTTCCAATGAATATTCAGGACTGATTTTCTTTAGGATGAACTGGTTGGATCTCCTTGCAGTCCAAGGGACTCTCAAGAGTCTTCTCCAACACCACAGTTCAAAAGCATCAATTCTTTGGCCTTCAGTTTTCTTTATAGTCCAACTCTCACACCCATACATGACTACTGGAAAAACCATAGCTTTGACTAGACGAACCTTTGTTGGCAAAGTAATGTCTCTGCTTTTTAATATGCTTTCTAGGTTGGTCATAGCTTTTCTCCCAAGGAGCAAGCATCTTTTAATTTCATGGCTGCAGTCACCATCTGCAGTGATTTTGGAACTATTAGGTGAGGAATTGAATGCATGTTCAGATATCCAGTAGCTCTCTGGAATACTTCTACCACCAAAAGCATTATGTATATGTTATAGTGCTGTAGTGTGAACCTGTTCTAAAAGGGTCTCACAGCAACAAGCATAAACTTTGTTCCCCACATCTCTCTTTTTTTAAAAACAAAAAAAAGGTTCTCCTATGAATTAACTTTAAGGAGATGATATTATTTTACATGATTTTGCTGGGATTCGGGTCATTTAGCTGCATGATTAATACTCTACCAAAGCCTGCATGCCATCAGGCAACATACGTATTTGCTGAATGCTTCAATTTGGCAAAATGGAAACAGCTTTAATAGTGATTATTGTGTGTGAAGATTTTCTGGGGTGGGAGACTGGCTATTATTGATTAAAATGGGCATAATTCTGCTGTCTTTGTTATTTCATTGTGGAGACTCCTAGACATTTGCATTTGATTATAGCTGTTGCACAGCTGTTCTGTTTTCTCATAAGCTTGCTCTCTGGTACCAAATATCGTAGATAATCAATCAGAACATCAAAGCATCCTATTTCTAGATTACTTCAGCCCAGAAGCCCAGTGACAATAAGCTGAGGTTTATCTCTGGGTCTAATTAATGTGTGAATCCAATTATTGTGCTGTATGGGTGTGATTTACCTAAGTCAAGCCTGTGGATCTATAGTGCACCTAGCTGATTTTTAGAATGCTGCAATCAAATTGGCCAGTCAAACGGAATGGACAAATTGCATTTAACAAAAACCAATGAAAAAGAAGGGAATTCAATTTTCCTTTTCCTTTAAAATCCACTGGCTTATGTAACTACCATATTCTGGTGAATGTTTTAAGTTTTCATTATGAAAACATTGGATTTACTTGAAATCCATTTAAAAAAAAATCCATATATCTATTCCACCTGAGAGTTATTTTATGCTGAAAACAAATAGCATTATTTTTCTAATATTGAAATAAGTGCTTGTACTTCTAAAATAAAAGATATATTTCAATAGAAGAAAACGGACATGTGTCTAAAGCAGCTTTATTTCTTATGATTTATTTTATTTGCTTTATATAATTTTATCTCCTTATGAATGAAGTTAAAGTTGGATTTTTATTTCTTATTCTGCTTAGTTTTTGTAATTTGGACAATTCTGCCTCAAAAAAGTCTTTGCTGGGCTATGTACCTCTGTACTGAAAGCATTCGCCTTAAGTGAGGCCACCATGGAAAGCTACATGGGTGCCTGAGCTCTCTGTAAGAAACCGATTAGAATATGCCCATGTGGTCAAGCCCTAAAAGAAACCAGAAAGAGAGGGAATACTGAAAATCAGAGAGAGAGATTACTTAAGAGAGTATCCATATCTTAAATTGGTGAATAAGTGAGTTTTCACTCTCTGTTCTATGCCCATAAGGGAAAATACATGAATATGCTAACTTGTGCAAAAACAAACAAACAAACATGGGAAGGACCAAACATAAAAGAATGTGATTCATTACCTACAGGAGATATGTGGACATGGGGTGGGCAGGATGGGGAGATGGAAACAGAGTAGAAAAAAATGGGTCAGAGGGTCACTACTCTTGAGTATACACTTTTTGGAGAGTTCAAATGTTGGAACCATGATAGTATTGCACATAGTCAAAAACTAAATAAAAATGAAATCAACAGGAATGAAGGTGAACTCAAAATGGAATACAAACAATAATAAAGGAACCTAATTGTATTTGTAATGAATAATATCATGACTCTAAATGGAAAAAGAAAGAAAACAACCCAAGTAACTTTTGAATACAGTATTTTAACTATGCATATTCAGGTAAAAAGTAAAAGAACAAGAAACAAATATTAACCCTAGTTTAGTATGCTTATTTCTTCACATTGCTATAATTACCAATTTTGGAAACACTTTATGCCTATTCTAGGAATGAGCGAATAAGTAAATATATTGTGGAAAGTGAGAACTAGAGTCTCATTGTGGAAGGGCGGTAAAGACATGGCAAGGGAGAGGAGCAAAATCAACTCTGTGATATTGATTATAAGTATAGGTATCAGTATATCCTCATGGTTTTTAACAGACTGAAGTGATTAGCAGCAGCAGCATAGATTAGATAGATGATTGAGAGAAAGCAGAGAGAGAGATAGACAGATAGATAGGAAAATACACACACACATACATACATACACGCATACCTACACACATATATTTGTTTGCTGAGATGCCTTAGAAACAGTAATGCTCCACAATAACTAGCAAAACTAGTATTCACTCTTAATTTCTACATATTATTTTCTACCAAAAGGACCCAGAGCCTCTTGGAATTGATTCCAGAACTGGGACAGAGAAAAAAGAAAATGAGCCCAGAAACAATTTGCTGAGCCAGAAACTAAAAAAGTGCTCAAAAAATGGTCATGGCAAGGGGACAGAAGATTCAGCTTGAGGGGCTCCATTGGCCAAATATGGAGAAATTTGAACATCAAAATAGTACTGCTGCTGCTAAGTCACTTCAGTCGTGTCCAACTCTGTGTGACCCCATAGACGGCAGCCCACCAGGCTCTGCTGTCCACAGGATTCTCTAGGCAAAAATACTGGAGTGGGTTGCCATTTCCTTCTCCAAAATGAGAATATATGTCAATACTAACATAAAAATGTTTAAATAAATGAATAGGAAATAAGATATAGCCGTCTCCTGCAGTAGAATTCAAACTAATAAGTGTGGTAAGATTAGTGTGTTGCACCGAACTTCCCAGGTGGTGCTAGTGGTAAAGAACCTGACAGATAGGAAATGCAGGAGACACAGAGATGTGGGTTTGATCCCTGGGTCAGGAAGATCCCTTGGAGAAGGGAATGGCTACCCACTCCAATATTCTTGCCTGGAGAATCCCATGGTCAGAGGAACCCGGGAGGCTACAGTCAGACAGAATTGAGCACAAGACTAGTGTGTTGCACTGAAAAGTGCACAGCCTCCCTTCTCCGGTATTTTTTTGGGGGGAAAGGGGGAAATCATAACCTGAGTGTCTGAATCTAATCAAGAATAAACAGTAGATAAATGTAAATTGAGGAATATTTTAGAAAATAAATAGCCTGTTCTCTTCAAAAATGTCACAATCATGAAAGGCAATAAAAGGATGATAACTGCTCCTGATCAAAGAACACTAAAAAGATACAATAAGTAAACCACTGGGCGATTCTAGATCAGATTCTAACACTCAAAAGACATTAGTGGGACAATTGACAACATTTGAATAAGGTTTTGATTAGGTAAAAACATTGTACCAGGGTTAGTTTCCTGATTGTTATGGTTATATTATGAATATGTAAGAGACTATCCTTATTTTTAATAGAGATATTAAATAAGGATATTTAACAAAGGAAAACCACTAGACCATTCAGGTATGACCTAAATCAAATCCCTTATGATTATACAGTGGGAGTGAGAAATAGATTTAAGGGCCTAGATCTGATAGATAGAGTGCCTGATGAACTATGGAATGAGGTTCCTGACATTGTACAGGAGATAGGGATCAAGACCATCCCCATGGAAAAGACATGCAAAAAAGCAAAATGGCTGTCTGGGGAGGCCTTACAAATAGCTGTGAAAAGAAGAGAAGCGAAAAGCAAAGGAGAAAAGGAAAGATATAAACATCTGAATGCAGAATTCCAAAGAATAGCAAGGAGAGATAAGAAAGCCTTCTTCAGGGATCGATGCAAAGAAATACAGGAAAACAACAGAATGGGAAAGACTAGAGACCTCTTCAAGAAAATCAGAGATACCAAAGGAACATTTCAAGCAAAAACGGGCTCGATAAAGGACAGAAATTGTATGGCCCTAACAGAAGCAGAAGCTATTAAGAAGAGATGGCAAGAATACACAGAAGAACTGTACAAAAAAGATCTTTATGACCCAGATAATCACGATGGTGTGATCACTCACCTAGAGCCAGACATCCTGGAATGTGAAGTCAAGTGGGCCTTAGAAAGCATCACTACGAACAAGGCTAGTGGAGGTGATAGAATTCCAGTTGAGCTATTCCAAATCCTGAAAGATGATGCTGTGAAAGTGCTGCACTCAATATGCCAGCAAATTTGAAAAACTCAGCAGTGGCCACAGGACTGGAAAAGGTCAGTTTTCATTCCAATCCCAAAGAAAGGCAATGCCACAGAATGCTCAAACTACCTCACAATGGCACTCATCTCACACACTAGGAAAGTAATGCTCAAAATTCTCCAAGCCAGGCTTCAGCAATATGTGAACCATGAACTTCCAGATGTTCAAGCTGGTTTTAGAAAAGGCAGAGGAGCCAGAGACCAAATTGCCAACATCTGCTGGATCATGGAAAAAGCAAGAGAGTTCCAAAAAAACATCTATTTCTGCTTTATTGACTATGCCAAAGCCTTTGACTGTGTGGATCACAATAAACTGTGGAAAATTCTTCAAGAGATGGGAATAACAGACCACCTGATCTGCCTCTTGAGAAACCTGTATGCAGGTCAGGAAGCAACAGTTAGAACTGAACATGGAAAAACAGACTGGTTCCAAATAGGAAAAGGAGTTCTTCAAGGCTGTATATTGTCACCCTGTTTATTTAACTTATATGCAGAGTACATCATGAGAAATGCTGGACTGGAAGAAACACAAGCTGGAATCAAGATTGCCAGGAGAAATATCAATAACCTCAGATATGCAGATGACACCACCCTTATGGCAGAAAGTGAAGAGGAACTAAAAAGCCTCTTGATGAAAGTGAAAGTGGAGAGTGAAAAAGTTGGCTTAAAGCTCAACATTCAGAAAACGAAGATCATGGCATCCGGTCCCACCACTTCATGGGAAATAGATGGGGAAACAGTGGAAACAGTGTCAGACTTTATTTTTCTGGGCTCCAAAATCACTGCAGATGGTGACTGCAACCATGAAATTAAAAGACGCTTACTCCTTGGAAGGAAAGTTATGACCAACCTAGATAGCATATTGAAAAGCAGACATTACTTTGCCAACAAAGGTCTGTCTAGTCAAGGCTATGGTTTTTTCTGTGGTCATGTATGGACGTGAGAGTTGGACTGTGAAGAAGGCTGAGGGCCAAAGAATTGATGCTTTTGAACTGTGGTGTTGGAGAAGAGTCTTGAGAGTCCCTTGGACTGCAAGGAGATCCAACCAGTCCATTCTGAAGGAGATCAGCCCTGGGATTTCTTTGGAAGGAATGATGCTAAAGCTGAAACTCCAGTACTTTGGCCATCTCATGCGAAGAGTTGGCTCATTGGAAAAGACTCTGATGCTGGGAGGGATTGGGGGCAAGAGGAGAAGGGGACGACAGAGGATGAGATGGCTCGATGGCATCACTGACTCGATGGACGTGAGTCTGAGTGAACTCCAGGAGTTGGTGATGGACAGGGAGGCCTGGCGTTCTGCGATTCATGGGGTCGCGAAGAGTCGGACACGACTGAGCGACTGATCTAATCTGATCTGACTGAAGTATTTAGGGGTAAAGGAGGAATATCATGTCTGTAACTTATTCTTAAGTCATTTAGAAAAATTTAATTGATATATTGATACACAAACCTGTGTGAAAATCTTATATAAAGAGACAAAGACTACAAAGATAGCAAGAGGTAAACATGTAGAGAATCTGGGCATCTGAATGAAAGAAATATGAAAACTGTGCTATTTTTGCAACTTCTCTGTGAGTCTGAAATTATGTCAGAATAAAAAGTTTAAAACTGTGAAAATAAAATATTTCAAATAAATCTACCCCAGTGCCAAGATCTTTGGGATCTGGACTAGCAGGATTTTCTGAAAATGTAAGGAAATAAGCCAGAAAGAAGTAATTCTCACTATCAGAGTAGTTGGATTAAATCATTCTATGACCTATTTTTGTCTTTGTTTCTTGTTCAATGTCCTTAGTATGGAATTTATGAAAGGCCCACAGAAAGATGATGCCACATCAGTTCCAATTATAAAAGCCAGGCCCGGTCGTTGACCTTTCCATACTTAGTGCTGATTTGACTTTAGACCACATCATCTTTTTATTTAAATACAAAACCTAACTTTCAAAGTAAAATCACAATATAAACTTAATCATGTCTTCCATTTTTGAGAAGTCTTGCTGTTACTGCTTTGAACTTTTAGGACTTTCCACCTGTCAAGTGCAAACTTCCTAGACTGCCGACTTCCCAGTTGGTGCAGTGGTAAAGAACCTGCCTGCTAATGCAGGAGATGCAAGAGGTGGCACAGGTTTGATTCCTGGGTAGGCAAGATCCCCCGGAGGAGGGCATGGCAACCCACTCCAGCATTCTTGCCTGGAAAATCCCATGGACAGAGGAGCCTGGTGGATTACAATCTATGGGTCGCAAAGAGTCAAGACAACTAGTGACTAAGCATGCAGCACACACTGTTGAGTGCATCCTAATTCATGCATTTGGCTTTTTCACATCCTTAAAATAAATTAGGGTGGCTGAAGATTAATGAAACTGAATAGTTCACCTAGACCAAGCACTAGCACAAGTCTAGTCCAGGACTAAACACTTTTGTTTTAAGGAAAAAGTATATATTTGGAAAAGTAAAATTACTAAAAATACTTTTCAAAGTAAAAAAAAAATCTAAAAACAGAGATAATTCACCTCTTAATTGGAAGTAGTGGAAGTGAGATGGGAATGAGATGATAATATGGGAATGGAAGTTAAGGTGGAAACATTTTGCTCTGTTTTATCCTTGCAGTAGGGCAAGTCATAAGATAAATTGTGAGCTATGCAAAATTTTCTTTCAATTTCCTAAATCTTCCTTCCTCCCCAGGTGTTTAGTGTTCTCTTCCTCTTTTCTTCTATTCTAACTTTTATATCATTCCTCATTCTCACTAAGGGATAAATGAATGATACAAACTCAGTGAGTTACCCTTCATTAAGATTTTAACAGATATCAATACCATAAGCAAAAGCTAAAACTCTAATGGCAAATTTCAGGCACGTGACAGCAGATGAAAGAGATCACCTGTCCACAAGTCTGTCCTCTATGGCTGCGTCTCCATTGCTGCCCTGCAAATAGGATCATCAGTGCCATCTTTCTAGATTCCATATATATATATATACATACATACATATACAATATTTGTCTTTTTCTTTCTGACTTACTTCACTCTGTATAATAGGAAAGTGAAAGTGAAAGTCATTCAGTCGTGTCCGGCTCTTTGTGACCCTATGGACTATACATCCATGGAATTCTGTAAGCCAGAATACTGGAGTGGGATCCCCTCCTCTAGGGGATCTTCCCAACCGAGGGATTGAACCCAGGTCTCCTGCATTGCAGGTGTATTCTTTAACAGCTGAACCATAAAGGAAGCCTAAGAATACTGGGGTGGGTAGCCTATCCCTTCTCCAGCAGATCTTCCTGACCCAGGAATCGAACAGGGGTCTCCTGTATTTCAGGCAGATTTTTTACCAACTGAGCTCTCAGGGAAGCCCTCTGTATAATAGGAGGTGGGACAAATTGAGAGAATAGCATGGAAACATATACATTACTATATGTAAAATAAATAGCAAGTGTGGAATCTGCTTTGTGACACAGAGAGCTTGAACAGTGCTCTGTGACAACCTAGAGGGGTGAGATAGAGTGGAAGATGGGAGGTGGGTTCAGGAGAGAGGGGATTTATGTATATGTGTAGCTGATTCATGTTGATGTATGGCAGAAACCGTAACAATTTCATAAAGCAATGTTTCTCCAATAAAGAAATAATAGAATAAATAAATACATTTTTTAAAAGAGAGAGATCATGTTGAAGGAGGGAGATAATGATTCTGGATCTTTTCAATACACCTGGTATCACTTACTTCTATGTAGGACGAGCTCTAACTTAGTAAACCAAAATATCACAATTACTTTGTACCTTAAAGCAAACTCGACTCTAGTGCTACATTTAGGTTACACAAGTTGGCAGCCTGGCATCTTAGCCCAGAACCACATTGGCTGTAGATATAAAAGCACTTTCAGTCTACTTATATTTACATAGCATCTTCCATCTTAGAATGTCTGCTTTTTTATTAAGATTATTTTAAAAAAAAAATCCATGAAAGATTGAAATACAATATTAATATTTTCTTTTCACAGATGAGTAAAGTGATTCAAAGTAGAGTGCCATCATCAGTTAGCAACCAAAAGTTAGCAACAGAATGATAAGAGAGGCTTCTGTCTTTGCATTCTTTATCTGAAAAGAAATGGTTTTACAGCTGGACTTGGACTCTTCCTAGCACTGTGTCATCTGCAGAGCTGGTTTAAAACCATATCATCCAGAGCCTAGGTATCCACATTTTGTTTGAAATTACACTTGGCTTTGCATCATCTGCCATAATCTCTTTCCCAACTGGCTTGATATTCTTTCTCTCTCATGGATACTGTAGGGAGGATGGCAATGTGAGTAGAAGGTTGCACCAGATGGCCTTAAAGGGCCCTTCCAAATACAAGATTCTCTAATTCTCTGATTTAATTTTGATGATTCAATTTTATGACTTTGGCTATCACCAGATGAAATTATGTAGACATTCTGCCTTCCAGTATTTAGCTCTCAGATATATGTCAACTTGTCTGTATCCAAATTCAATACATCAGTCAATGATTAAGCACTCACTTACATGCAGTATTCTACAAAGTGTGTCCTAAAGGCTCTGTCCCACAAATATGAATAACAGTTAGGAGCAGCATGTATGGTAGAGATGGACACATCAGTTTATCATAGTATGGGGACATCAGGTAATCCAATCAGCCAGATACTTCTCCATGTCCTAGTTTAAAGCCATGAAACAATCTTTTGACTGTGATTTGAGGTTCCTTGTGGATGGACAACAGAATGAAAATAGGCTGGTCATCAAATAACAATTATTGACCTACTGAGAGCTTACTATGTAGATTAAATACTTTATATATTAACTGACTTTAATTCTCACAGCAACTTTATCAGATAGGGACCAGCATTATTTCCCTTAGTCTACAGGTGAGGCAATCGAGATATGCAGAGTTTAAGTAACTTTTCCAAAGTCATCTAGGTAATAAGTGGTAGCCCTGGGATTCAAACTCAAGCAATCTCGTTCCTGGCCCATAAAGTCTATTAGCCCATAGTGTCACTGCAAGTATGTAGGCCACTTGATAGTTATATTGGATTTTCTATAAAGTAATCAATCACCCAGCTGCTTCTGAAATTAAAGCCACAAGGACCTATTGTATAGCACAGGGAACTCTGCTCAGTGTTATGAGGTAGCCTGGATGGGAGGGGGGTTTGGGGGAGAATGAAGACATGTCTGTGTATGGCTGAGTCCCTTCACTGTTCACCTGAAACTATCACAACATTGCTAATCAGCTATATCCCAATGCAAATGTAAGCTTTAAAAGATAAATAAATAAAACTAAAGCCAAAAAATAATGTCTCCTAGTAATTTAATAGATAGTGAGTGAGTGAAGTAAAAGTTGCTCAGTTGTATCTGACTCTTTGCAACCCCAT
This sequence comes from Bubalus kerabau, assembly GCF_029407905.1. Lineage (NCBI taxonomy): Eukaryota > Metazoa > Chordata > Mammalia > Artiodactyla > Bovidae > Bubalus > Bubalus kerabau. The sequence continues at coordinate 58,368,224 of NC_073647.1, read as the reverse complement.
GGACTATACACTCCATGGAATTCTCCAGGCCAGAATACTGGAGTGGGTAGCCTTTCCCTTCTCCAGGGGATCTTCCCAACCCAGGGATTGAACCCAGGTCTCCCGCATTGCAGGCAGATTATTTTACCAGCCGAGCCAATAGTAAAACATCTTTAATGGGGTCTGAGACTTTATTACATCTCTCTGGTCAACTCATTCTCCACTCACCACTATTATTCCAGACCTTCTCCATTCTTCTTCTGCCTCCAACACACTCTCCTCCCTGCTCACTCACAGAGGATGATCTTACCTCCTACTTTCCAGGGGTGGGGGGGAGCTATAATGTGTCATATGTCAAGTCCCACATCTTCCCAACATCAAATATACCTCCTTCCCTCTGTGTGCATCTGGTCATCTTTCAGAGCTAACATATCTCCTATGCTTTGTTTCTTAGCTCTCTCCATCTTCACAGAGATCTTATAGCATCAATGATGACACATTTTTCTATTCTACATATTTAACCTCATCCTTTCAACTGAATCCTTTCTACTGACTTTCATATATTCTCAGCCTGTCCGATTAGAACAACTAAAACCTTCACGACCCCATGTCCCCGTATAACTATTAACTCATCTCTTTTCTCCTTTTCTTTGCTACAGTTTCTCAAAAGAATTATCCGTCTTCCCTCTATTTCCTTTCTTTCCTCTACCACCCACTCAACTCAGTCCAATTTGATTCACACTCAATTAATTCTACCAAATAAACTTGTACTATCAATAATTTCTTTCATCTAAATCTAACACTGTTTTCATTCCTCTTATTTAAACTACATTTTGACACTGTTGACCACTCTCCATTTTTCTTGAAACATTCTCCTCTGCTGGCTTCCCTTAGACCATGCACTCCTGATTTTCCTCTTATAAGTCAACCTGCTTTTTTTCAGTCTTCTTTGTCAGCTCCATCTCCTCCACCAGCTTTTATATGTGCCTAAGTATATACCTGGGTGGGCTTCCCTGGTGGCTCAAATGGTAAAGAATCTACCTGCAATGAGGGAGACCTGGGTTCGATCCCTGGGTTGGGAAGATCCCCTGGAGGAGGGTGTGGCAACTCACTCCAGTATTCTTGCCAGGAGAATCCCATGGACAGAGGACCCTGATAGGCTACAGTCCATGGGGTTGCAAAGAGTCGGATACAACTGAACTACTAAGCACAGCACACAGAACATATACCTGGGTAAATATAAAAGACCATATTTTTCTCTTAATTTGCCTAAAATATATTTGACTACTTAAAGCAAAAATTATAGCATTAGTTTTTAGGATTTATAAAGTATATAAATGTATTACTTATGACAATTGTAACACAAAAGATGGTAGAGAGAATATTAATGGACCTATGTGGTTTCAAGGTTCTACATTTTTCATGAAGTGCCACAAGATTAACTGTAAATAGACTAAGAATTTAAGGATGTATCTTGTAATCTCTGAGATAACCACTAAAAATAATAAAAGGAGACAAGCTTAAAATCCAACAGCTAAATCAAAACAGAGGTTGAAATTATTAAAAATAATCTAAAAGAAAGCAGGAAAGAAGGAATGGAGGGAGGCACCAATAACTGACAGGACCCAATAGAAAATATAGATAACAAATATGATAGACCTAAATGCAACTATACCCATAATTATATAAAATGTGCTTTTTAATGAAGTTCAGTGTATCAGTCTTAGCCATTAAGGATCAGTCTGGTTTTTGTGCTTCTCCAAGTGGTGCAGTTGAGACTCATATTCAAGACTAACTGCAAAGCCCATCTTCACAGCCACTGGCCATGGTGCTGCCTCCCAGTATCTGTGTTCCAGGAGATCCACACTCTTCACGTTGGGCAGAGAAAACTGCACAGGAAGTCTGCAAAAGGGATTTTCCACACTTCACGTAAGAAAAGAAATCCCAAGAGTCCTGTAAGGCCTAAAGAATCTAATAACACAAGGGTCTGCTCCTGACCTTGGGGATGACTTACCTCTCCACAGCTGAGGAATGATAGAAAATTCTGCAAACAGGACATCAATGTTCATGGTATGGATTTTTCTCCTTAGAATTCAGGAGAAAAAGAACTAGATAGAGCTACCACTGGCCCTACAGCAACAGCAACACCACCTTCACTCTGATAGTTGCTTCTGGAGATACCCAGGCAGTCAAGCTCAAGTTAAATTAGAACACCAAGATTATTTCAGAGCATTGAGTATCCACTAACTGATTTTTGGTCTGAATTCAATTTAATCAATGAACCACATGTATATTGAGATTCCCTGAAAATTCTTGGCCTTCTTCCCCCCCAGTTTATAGTATCTTTTGCTACATCTTTATTCCATCTACCCCAAGTCCATTCTATAAAAGTAATTAACAATCACCCTAGGACTTCAAATTTCCCTTTTCACCCCAAATCTCCCAGTGTTCCTGGATTTTGTTTCCATGGTAATAACTAGCATTTGCTTCTGTGACTTTTATTTCATTTCCTTACCTGTAAATTTCCCTGTAACATACTAAAATATGACTTTTACCTTCCTCTTAAATTCCACATACCCCTTTAAAATGGAACTGATCTTTCCAAAAATATCAAAATCCTCAATGCTGTGAAACATAATGGAAGATATTTTATCCCCATGTTTCAGCAGTATTTGACATTGTTGACCATTTCCTTCTTCTGGATAAATTAAATTCCCCTCAGCTTTCATTATGCTCATCTTCTGGTTTCTTCCTACTCCTCTGTCTGTACCTTCCCAATCTTCTTTACAGGCTCTTTTCCTTTTATATGCCATTAGGATGTTGATGTTCATTTGGGTTTTGCCTTAGATTTTCTGCCCCTGTCAGTAACTTTCCAGCCTGGTTACAGTTGCCCCTGTTAGTTGCAAAGACCAGCTATATGGTGGTATCTCTCACATCTCTGTCTCCATCCTTGATCTCTTCTCTAAGCATGAGGAGTGCACACATGCTAAATCGCTTTAGTCATGTCCAATTCTATGCAACTCTATGGACTTCAGCCTGTCAGACTCCTCTGTTCATGGGATTCTCCAGACAAGAACACTGGACTGGGTTGTCATGCCATTCTCCAGGGGATCTTCCTGATTCAGGAATCAAATCCATGTTTCTTATGTCTCCTGCATTGGCAGGCAGGTTCTTTGCCACTAGCACCACTTGGGAAGCATGAGGCAAGTCTACTTAAATGGCAATTCGGTATGCCCACTTGAATACTCCTTTCCAAAGAGCTCACACTCATCATGCCAAAAATCATTTGCCATCTTCTCATCTACCGCTACCTCCTCCTGCTCTCTGTTTCAGGGAGTTGCACCTCCAAAACCCAATCACAGTTCTGTAATGATCAGAAACCATTGGCAGGAGGGTTCTTTACCACCTGGGAAGCCCACCAAGACCTATAAATTCCATCTCTCTCTCTCTCGCTCTCTCCCTTTCTCATTATTTTTCCCTCTCTTCTTCTCCCCTCCCTTCTCCCTCTGAAATCTGGCTATTTCTCTCCATCTTCACTGCCAACACTCTATGCAAGCCACCATCATCAGTTGCATGGATTATCACAATGCCTTCATAACTTGTTTCTTTACCTCTAGTCTTGTTCCGCTTAGGTCCGTTCTTCACATTGCTGCCAGACTCATCTTGGTATCGGTGGTTTCCTACTGTATTAGGGAAAATTCAAAACTTTTTAACACAGACTCTAGACACTTAGCATCAGGAGAGTCTGAGATGGTCTGAGTTAAAACCTTAGATCTGACAGTCACTATCTGGGTATACTTGGGCTATTTGGTTAACCTCACTGAGCTTCTGCATCCTTATCTGTAGAAGGAAAATAATGATGATTATAATGATAATAATAACATTAAAATAATAAACTTTTCATAATGTTGTGAGGATTTAATAAAATTGCACATAAATAAAGTACTTTAGAATGTTTCCTGTCTCATAATTAAATAAATGACTGCTATTTTTGTTGTTATTATTATTCAAAAATATTTTTTTAATTTTTACTGTGTGACAAAAATAATAGTAGATAATGGCTATGCTATTTTGAACAAAATAGACAAGGTTTCGACCTTCAGGGGGACTAAATTACAATCTAGCCACATTTCTTACCTCTTACAAACTTACACTGTAAACTGTACTACTGTAGTCTCATTAGACGCTGTTTTTCTCCCCTCTGGGCATTTTCCTATGCTCTTCCTGTTTCAGAAAATATTCTCTCCAAGTCCTCCCTCACCTGTTTAACTTTTCATCCTTCAGATCTCAATTTAAAATGTCACTTCCAAGATGTCTCTAACTAGATTAATCCCCCCCCCTTTTTTTAAGTCTTTATTGAACTTGTTATAACATTGCTTTTGCTTTATGTTTTGGCTTTTTGGCCCCAAAGCATGTGGGATCCTAGCTCCCCAACCAATGATCAAACCCACCATTCTGCTTTGTAAAAATGGAAAGACTATTTTGAATAAAACTAGATTCAACATTAGTTCAATTGTTGAAAAACAGCTATCATGTAGTCTGAGTTGGTATCAAACCCTAAAGTACATGCCTTACCTGCACATCATCTTGTTGAAGAGGTATTTGCATGGATTTCGCCTAAAAACAATTCATGTCACAGCTCTACACACCATTCTAAGGGTAATAGGCTGTATGGCTCAGAAGAATTTCAGAAATGATTTGACACATTTGTGGGATGCCTGACCAGAACTGGTTGGCCATAGAGAGAGGCACACATGGCCAGAAGTGACAAGGCTGCCAAAAGTTGACAAGCATTCCCAGCCAAGTTCTGGTCCTCAAGTTTCCTAGCTACAAAGATACTTTAATGTTTGTTTGTTTGGTTTTTAATTTAAATTTATTTATTTTAATTAGAGGCTAATTAATTACAATATTGTATTGGTTTTGCCATACATCAACATGAATCCACCACGGGTGTACACGTGTTCCCAATCCTGAACTCCCCCCCACCTCCCTCCCCATACCATCCCTCTGGGTCATTCCAGTGCACCAGCCCCAAGCTTCCTGTATCCTGCATTGAACCTGGACTGGCGATATATATGCATTAGTATACTGTATTGGTGTTTTTCTTTCTGGCTTACTTCACTCTGTATAATCGGCTCCAGTTTCATCCACCTCATTAGAACTGATTCAAATGTATTCTTTTTAATGGCTGAGTAGTATTCCACTGTGTATAAGCAAGGTGAAAAGACAGCCTTCAGAATGGGAGAAAATAATAGCAAATGAAGCAACTGACAAACAACTCATCTCAAAAATATACAAGCAACTCCTGCAGCTCAATTCCAGAAAAATAAACGAACTAATCAAAAAATGGGCCAAAGAACTAAATAGACAATTCTCCAAAGAAGACATACAGATGGCTACTTTAATGTTTTGAAAGATATACTGGCATCCTGCAAGTGCTTCAGTTCAAGTTCAGTTCTGTTCTGTCACCCAGTTATGTCTGACTCTTTGCGACCCCACGGACTGTAGCACCCCAGGCCTCCCTGTCCACCACCAACTCCCAGAGTTTACTCAAACTTATGCCCATCACGTTGGTGAGGCCATCCAACCATCTCATCCTCTGTCGTCCCCTTCTCCTCCTGCCCTAAATCTTTCCCAGTATCAAGGTCTTTTCAAATGAATCAGTTCTTTGCATCAGGTGGCCAAAGTATTAGAGCTTAGCTTCAACATCAGTACTTCCAAAGAATATTCAGGACTGATTTCTTTTACTATGGACTGGTTGGATCTCCTTGCAGTCCAAGAGACTCTTAAGAGTCTTCTCCAACACCACAGTTCAAAAGCATCAATTCTTTGGTGCTCAGCTTTCTTTATAGTCCAACTCTCACATGTTGCTGCTGCTAAGTCACTTCAGTTGTGTCCAACTCTGTGCAACCCCATAGACGACAGCCCACCAGGCTCCCCCATCCCTGGGATTCTCCAGGCAAGAACACTGGAGTGGGTTGCCATTTCCTTCTCCAATGCAGGAAAGTGAAAAGTGAAAGTGAAGTCACTCAGTTGTGTGCAACACTTAGCGACCCGATGGACTGCAGCCTACCAGGCTCCTCCATCCATGGGATTTTCCAGGCAAGAGTACTGGAGTGGGGTGCCATTACCTTCACCGATCCATATATGACCACCGGGAAAACAATAGCCTTGACTAGATGGAACTTTTTTGGCAAAGTAATGTCTCCGCTTTTTAATATGCTGTCTAGGTCATAACTTTTCTTCCAAGGAGTAAGCATCTATTAATTTCATGGCTACAGTCCCCATCTGCAGTTATTTTGGAGCCCCCAAAAATAAAGCCTGCCACTGTTTCCACTATTTCCCCATCTATTTGCCATGAAGCAATGGGACAGGATGCCATGATATTAGTTTTCTGAATGTTGAGCTTTAAGCCAACTTTTTCACTCTCCTTTTCACTTTCATCAAGAGGCTCTTTAGTTCTTCTTCTCTTCTGCCATAAGGGTGTCATCTGCATATCTGAGGTTATTGATATTTCTCTCGGCAATCTTGATTCCAGCTTGTGCTTCGTCCAGCCCAGGATTTATCATGATGTACTCTGCATATAAGTTAAATAAGCAGGGTGACAATATACAGCCTTGATGTACTCCTTTTCCTATTTGGAACCAGTCTGTTGTTCCATGTCCAGTTCTAACTGTTGCTTCCTGACCTGCATACAGGTTTCTCAAGAGGCAGGTCAGGTAATCTGGTATTCCCATCTCTTTAAGAATTTTCTACAGTTTGTGGTGATTCACACAGTAAAAGGCTTTGGCATAGTCAATAAAGCAGAAACAGATAGTTTTCTGGAACTCTCGTGCTTTTTTGATGATCCAGTGGATGTTAGCAATTTGATCTCTAGTTCCTCTGCCTTTTCTAAAACCAGCTTAAACATATGGAAACCCACAGTTCACATATTGTTGAAGCCTGGTTTGGAGAATTTTGAGCATTGCTTGGTAACCCACTCTAGCACCCTTGCTTGGAAAATCCCATGGACGGAGAAGCCTGGTAGGCTACAGTCCATGGGGTCACAAAGAGTCGGACACGACTGTGATTTCACTTTCACTTACTAGCATGTGCGATGAGTGTACTTGTGCAGTAGCTTGAACATTCTTGGGCATTGCCTTTCTTTGGGATTAGAATGAAAACTGACCTTTTCCAGTCCTGTGGCCACTGCTGAGTTTTCCAAATTTGCTGCCATATTGAGTCCAGGCACTTTCACAACATCATCTTTTAGGATTTGAAATAGTGTAACTGCAATTCCATCACCTCCACTAGCATTGTTCATAGTGATGCTTCCTAAGGCCCACTTGACTTCACCTTCCAGGATGTCTGGCTCTAGGTGAGTGATCACACCATCGTGATTATCTGGATCATGAAGATCTTTTTTGCATAGTTCTTCTGTGTATTCTTGCCACCTCTTCTTAATATCTTCTGCTTCTCTTAGGTCCATACTATTTCTGTTCATTATTGAGCCCATCGTTGCATGAAATGTTCCCTTGGTATATATAATTTCCCTGAAGAGATCTCTAGTCTTTCCCATTCTGTTGTTTTCCTCTATTTCTTTGCACTGGTCACTGAGGAAAGTTTTCATCTCTCTCCTTGCTATTCTTTGGAACTCTGAATTCAAATGGGTATGTCTTTCCTTTTCTCCTTTGCTTTTCACTTCTCTTCTTTGCACAGCTATTTTTAAGGCCTCTTCAGGCAGCCATTTTGCTTTTTTTCATTTCTTTTTCTTGGGGATTGTCTTGATCCCTGTCTCCTGTACAATGTCATGAACCTCCATCCATAGTTCATGATCTAGTCCCTTAAATCTATTTTTCACTTCCACTGTATAATCGTTAGGGATTTGATTTAGGCCATACCTGAATGATTAGTGGTTTTCCTTACTTTCTTCAATTTAATTCTGAATTTTGCAATAATGAGTTCATGATCTGAGCCACAATCAGCTCCTGGTCTTGTTTTTGCTGACTGTAGAGAGATTTTCCACCTTTAGCCATAAAGAATATAATCAATCTGATTTCAGTGTTGACCATCTGGTGAAGTCCATGTGTAGAGTCTTCGCTTGTGTTGTTGGAAGAAGGTGTTTGCTATGACCAGTGTGTTCTCTTGGCAAAACTCTATTAGCCTATTCCATGCTTTGTTCTGTATTCCAAAGCCAAATCTACTTGTTACCCAAGTGTTTCTTGACTGCCTACTTTTGCATTCCTGTACCCTATAAGGAAAAGGATATCTGTTTTGGGTGTTAGTACTAGAAGGTCTTGTAGGTCTTCATAGAACCATTCAGCTTTAGCATTACTGGTTTGGGCATAGATTCAGATTACTGTGATATTGAATGGTTTGCCTTGGAAACGAACAGAGATCATTCTATCATTTTGGGGACTGCATCCAAGTACTGCATTTTGGACTCTTTTGTTTACTATGATGGCTTCTCCATTTCTTCTAAGCGTTTCTTGCCCACAATAGTAGATATAATGGTCATCTGAGTTAAATTCACCCATTCCAGTCCATTTTAGTTCACTGATTCCTAAAATGCGACATTCACTCTTGCCATCTCCTGTTTGATCACTTCCAATTTGCCTTGATTCATGGACCTAACATTCCAGGCTCTTATGCAATATTACTTGTTACAGCATCTGACCTTGCTTCCATCACCAGTCACATCCACAACTAGGTGTTGTGTTTGCTTTGACTCCATCTCTTCATTCTTTCTGGAGTTATTTCTCCACTGATTTCCAGTAGCATATTGGGCACCTACCAACCTGGAAAGTGCATCTTTCAGTGTCCTATCTTTTTGCTTTTCATACTATTCTTGGGGTTCTCAAGGCAAGAATACTGAAGTGGTTTGCCATTCCCTTCTCCAGTGGACCACATTTTGTCAGAACTCTCCACCATGACTTGGGTGGCCCTGCACGGGATGATTCATAGTTTCACTGAGTTAGACAAGTCTGTGGTCCATGTGATTAGATTGGTTAGTTTTCTGTGATTGTGATTTTCAGTCTGTCTGCCCTCTGATGGGGAAGGATAAGAGGCATATGGAAGCTTCCTGATGACTAAAGGGGAAACTGGATCTTGTTCTGATGGTTGGGTCCATGCTCAGTTCAGTTCACTTCAGTCGCTCAGTCGTGTCTGACTCTTTGCGACCCCATGAATCACAGCAAGCCAGGACTCCCTGTCCGTCACCAACTCCCAGAGTTTACTCAGACTCACGTTCATCAAATCAGTGATGCCATCCAGCCATCTCATCCTCTGTCGTCCCCTTCTACTACTGCTACCAATCCCTCCCAGCATCAGAGTCTTTTCCAATGAGTCAACTCTTCGCATGAGGTGGCCAAAGTACTGGAGTTTCAGCCTTAGCATCACTCCTTCCAAAGAAATCCCAGGGCTGATCTCCTTCAGAATGGACTAATTGGATCTCCTTGCAGTCCAAGGGACTCTCAAAAGTCTTCTCCAACACCACAGTTCAAAAGCATCTATTCTTCGGCGCTCAGCCTTCTTCACAGTCCAACTCTCACATCCATACATGACCACTGGAAAAACCATAGCCTTGACTAGACGGACCTTTGTTGGCAAAGTAATGTCTCTGCTTTTCAATATGCTATCGAGGTTGGTCATAACTTTCCTTCCAAGGAGTAAGTGTCTTTTAATTTCATGGCTGCAGTCACCATCTGCAGTGATTTTGGAGCCTAAAAGAATAAAGCCTGACACTGTTTCCACTGTTTCCCCATCTATTTCCCATGAAGTGATGGGACCAGATGCCATGATCTTCGTTTTCTGAATGTTGAGCATTAAGCCAACTTTTTCACTCTCCACTTTCACTTTCATCAAGAGGCTTTTTAGTTCCTCTTCACTTTCTGCCATAAGGGTGGTGCCATCTGCATATCTGAGGTTATTGATATTTCTCCCGGCAATCTTGATTCCAGCTTGTGCTTCTTCCAGCCCAGCGTTTCTCATGATGTACTCTGTATGTAAGTTAAATAAGCAGGGTGACAATATACAGCCTTGAAGAACTCCTTTTCCTATTTGGAACCAGTCTGTTGTCCCATGTCCAGTTCTAACTGTTGCTTCCTGACCTGCATACAGATTTCTCAAGAGGCAGGTCAGGTCGTCTGGTATTCCCATCTCTTGAAGAATTTTCACAGTTTATTGTGATCCACACAGTCAAAGGCTTTGGCATAGTCAGTAAAGCAGAAATAGATGTTTTTCTGGAACTCTCTTGCTTTTTCAATGATCCAGCAGATGTTGGCAATTTGGTCTCTGGTTCCTCTGCCTTGATGTTTATGATTCATGTATTGCTGAAGCCTGATTTGGAGAATTTTGAGCATTACTTTACTAGCGTGTGAGATGAGTGCAATCGTGTGGTAGTTTGAGCATTCTTTGGCATTGCCTTTCTTTGGGACTGGAATGAAAACTGACCTTTTCCAGTCCTGTGGTCACTGCTGAGTTTTCCAAATTTGCTGGCATATTGAGTGCAGCACTTTCACAGCATCATCTTTCAGGATTTCAAATAGCTCAACTGGAATTCCATCACCTCCACTAGCTTTGTTCGTAGTGATGCTTTCTAAGGCCCACTTGACTTCACATTCCAGGATGTCTGGCTCTAGGTGAGTGATCCCACCATCATGATTATCTGGGTCGTGAAGATCTTTTTTGTACAGTTCTTCTGTGTATTCCTGCCACCTCTTATTAATATCTTCTGCTTTTGTTAGGTCCATACCATTTCTGTCCTTTATCGAGCCCATCTTTGTATGAAATGTTCCCTTGGTATTTTAATTTTCTTGAAGAGATCTCTAGTCTTTCCCATTCTATTGTTTTCCTCTATTTCTTTGCACTGATCGCTGAGGGAGGCTTTCTTATCCCTCCTTGCTATTCTTTGGAATTCTGCATTCAGATGCTTATATCTTTCCTTTTCTCCTTTGCTTTTTGCTTCTCTTCTTTTCACAGCTATTTGTAAGGCCTCCCCAGACAGCCATTTTGCTCTTTTGCATTTCTTTTCCATGGGGATGGTCTTGATCCCTATCTCCTGTACAATGTCACGAACCTCTGTCCATAATTCATCAGGCACTCTATCTATCAGATCTAGGCCCTTAAATCTATTTCTCACTGTATAATCATAAGGGATTTGATTTAGGTCATACCTGAATGGTTGAGTGGTTTTCCCTACTTTCTTCAATTTAAGTCTGAATTTGGCAATAAGGAGTTCATGATCTGAGCCACAGTCAGCTCCCGGTCTTGTTTTTGCTGACTGTGTAGAACTTCTCCATCTTTGGCTACAAAGAATATAATCAATCTGATTTCGGTGTTGACCATCTGGTGATGTCCATGTCTAGAGTCTTCTCTTGTGTTGTTGGAAATCGTGTTTGCTATGACCAGTGCATTTTCTTGGCAAAACTCTATTAGTCTCTGCCCTGCTTCTTTCCATATTCCAAGGCCAAATTTGCCTGTTACTCCAGGTGTTTCTTGACTTCCTACTTTTGCATTCCAGTCCCCTATAATGAAAAGGACATATTTTTTGGGTGTTAGTTCTAAAAGGTCTTGTAGGTCTTCATAGAACCGTTCAACTTCAGCTTCTTCAGCATTACTGGTTGGGGCATAGACTTGGATTACTGTGATATTGAATGGTTTGCCTTGGAAATGGACAGAGATCATTCTGTCGTTTTTGAGATTGCATCCAAGTACTGCATTTCAGACTCTTTTGTTGACCATGATGGCTATTCTATTTCTTCTGAGGGATTCCTGCCCGCAGTAGCAGATATAATGGTCATCTGAGTTAAATTCACCCATTCCAGTCCATTTTAGTTCACTGATTCCTAGAATGTCGATGTTCACTCTTGCCATTTCTTGTTTGGCCACTTCCAATTTGCCTTGATTCATGGACCTGACATTCCAGGTTCCTATGCAATATTGCTCTTTACAGCATCGGACCTTGCTTCTATCACCAGTCACATCCACAACCGGGTATTATATTTGCTTTGCCTCCATCCCTTCATTCTTCTGGAGTTATTTCTCCACTGATCTCCAGTAGCATATTGGGAACCTACTGACCTGGGGAGTTCCTCTTTCAGTATCCTATCATTTTGCCTTTTCATACTGTTCATGGGGTTCTCAAGGCAGGAATACTGAAGTGGTTTGCCATTCCCTTCTCCAGTGGACCACATTCTGTCAGACCTCTCCACCATGACCCACCCATCTTGGGTGGCCCCCCAGGTATGGCTTAGTTTCATTGAGTTAGACAAGGCTGTGGTCTTAGTATGATTAGATCGACTAGTTTTCTGTGAGTATGGTTTCAGTGTGTCTGCCCTCTGATGCCCTCTTACAACACCTACTGTCTTACTTGGGTTTCTCTTACCTTGGACGTGGGGTATCTCTTCATGCTGCTCCAGGAAAGCGCAACTGCTGCTCCTTACCTTGGATGAGGGATATCTCCTCACTACCGCCCCTTCTGACCTTGAACGTGGAATAGCTCCTCTAGGCCCTCCTGCACCCCTGCAGCCACCGCTCCTTGGAGGTGGGGTTACTCCTCCAGGCCAGGGCCCCTGGCCTCGGACGTGGGGTAGCTCCTCTCGGCTGCCGCCCCTAACCTCGGACATGGGGTAGCTCCTCTCGGCTGCTGCCCCTGACCTCAGACGTGGGGTAGCTCCTTCTGGCCACCACCCCTGACCTTGGACGTGGGGTAGCTCCTTCTGGCCGCCACTCCTGACCTCGGACGTGGGGTAGCTCCTCTCGGCCGCCATGCTCAGTAAATCTTTAATCAAATTTTCTGTTGATGGATGGAGCTGTGTTCCCTCCCTGCTATTTTAGAGAAGGATATGGTATGATGGAGGTAATGAAGATATTTGCAACCTCCTTCAAAAGATACCATGCATGTACTGCAAGCATTTCAGACTGTAATAGAGTCTTAGCTAGTATTACAACTGAATCATTTTAGGTTCCAAAACTCCCCTTTTCCATAAAAAAAGTCTTTCCTTGAAGATGAATATCAGTTCAGTTCAGTTCAGTTCAGTCGCTCAGTCATGTCTGACTCTTTGCGACCCCATGAATCACAGCACGCCAGGCCTCCCTGTCCATCACCAACTCCCGCAGTTCACTCAGACTCATGTCCATCGAATCAGTGATGCCATCCAGCCATCTCATCCTCTGTTGTCCCCTTCTCTCCTGCCCCCAATCCCTCCCAGCATCAGAGTCTTTTCCAATGAGTCAATTCTTCTCATGAGGTGGCCAAAGTACTGGAGTTACAGCTTTAGCATCATTCCTTCCAAAGAAAGAAGATGAATATACAAATATTTGTATATAGAAGATGAATATACAAAATAACAAAAAGTAGAGTTACTCACCCTTATTCCCTTCCTATGTGCTTGTGCTAAGTCTCTTCAGTCATGTCTGACTCTTTGCAACCCCATGGAGTGAAGCCAGCCAGGCTCCTCTGTCCATGGGATTTCCCTGGCAAGAATACTGGAGTGGGTTGCCATTTCCCTCTCTAGGGAATCTTCCTGATCCAGTGATCAAACCCAAATCTCTTGTGTCTCCTGTATTGGCAGGTGGGTTCTTTACCACTGGTGCCACCTGGAAAGCCTTTCCCATGCCCCCAAACTAATGACCTTTGAGGGAAGAGCAGAAAGATCACTGTACTGGCAATCAGAAAGCAGACACACAGAATTCCAGGACAGAAACAGAACATAAAATAATCCAGCACAGCTGTTCACTCTGTTCTTGAATTCTTTTCTACAAGAACTCTCCAAGCTCTATCCGCCATAGTGCTTCTGTTCTTGAAAAAATCCTTTCCCCTCAGTAGACTTCAGTTTATACACCTGTGGGAAGAGGAGTGAGATGAATGCAGTCTAAGGTCTTTTCATCATATAAACACGATTCAGTAGTGCTAATAACAAGAGTTCTCACCCAGAAAGGAGATGATGAAATTTGTTAAGTTTTGCATTCTGTGCAACCAGTAGTCCAAAGGAATATGATCTGAAATATCCTATAGGACTATATAGGTAGCTTCAAGGATTCTAAAATCCCTCTAAATTTTCATGTAAAACTGGAGCATTCTTCTGGTAATGGAGCCCATTGGATTTTTTGTTTGTTTGCTTTTTTGTTTTATTTTGCATTCATTTATTGCAATATTTTTGGATTTAAAAGGAAAACCCAGAGTTTTTTATAAAGTTGCTTCTTTCAGAGATGATATTACCATCCCAACTTTGGCTGTTCTAGAGTACTCTTGGCTTCCTTTGAGTAGTTGAATTTGTAATAGGTTTTGTCTTTTTTCATTTTTCAATCTTTTCTGGCTCTTTCCAATAAAATCCAAGTATGTTCAGTACATGAACATTCAAATGAGGCATAAGAGGTACAAATATTTCCCAAAGTTTCTTTGTCATATAAATTTTCTTTAATTTTTTTATTTTATTGTGATAAGAACACTTAATATGATACCCTTTTACAGATTTTTAACTATACAATGCAACTTTTATTAATTAAAGAACCACACACTGGTGATTAATTTCCTAGTAAGCCTGTCACTGTAATAAAGGAGAGATAAAAAGCCTGATATTGTCATAACCTAAGTAATGATTTACACCCCAGTCTTTTCTTCCAACCATTTTCAGAGAATACCCATACCTAAAATGTGGAGTCAAAATCTGCCTGGAACTCTTTTGGTTATGTTTATTTACTACAGTAGAAATTCTGAAATTATTTATATGCACTAAAGGATTAATCAAGTGAGTAAATGTGTGGATGTTATAGGGAGTCACAGTTCTCATTATGGAAGAAAGAAAATACATGTAAGGAATGAGGAAAGATGAGATTAGGATTGAAAGTATCAATATGATACCCTTGTAGTGATACCATAATAGCAATGGGTGTATATAGTATCTAGATCTTGGTTTCTACATATTATTACCCATTAAAATGAACTATGACTCATTGGAGAAGTTGCTGATACCATTTCTTGCGATGGAAGGTACAAAATGAACCTGAAGTATCTTGTCTTGGTAGAAAGCAAGAAAGTGCTAGAAAAAAATAATAGGAAATGGCATATTTTGAAATAAATATCTTGAAATGGACCACCTCCCACCGAGTAAATACAGTATAATTTGAGCATCAAAATTTTAAAGGTAATGGAAAATAATCCATTGGATAAAACAGATATTCATGAATCCATATCTATAAAGTTAATTGGTATATCAGGATCCACAAAATGGAGGTTGCCCCAGTGGCCTGGCCCACATCACAAATCTAAACCTAGGTCAGTCTGCACTTAAAAGAATCACCCGTCAAGGAAACAATGCCAATCACAATCCTCCAGCTCAGCTTTAGCCAGCTTACCATGGAACAGGACTTGCCAGCCATATAAGGAAACCCTGACCTTTAGCCAATCATGCCATTTTCAAATTGCCTCTTCTAATGCTCTATAAAACTCACTTTCCCAAAATCCCTCAGGAAGAGTGCTGCACTGCTTGTTTGGCACTGTATTCCCCCAATCCATGGATCGTTTTCCCTAGAATAAAGGATAGCAAATTCATGACTAAACTATTTTAGTTTTGCCATTTGACAATAGTGGTAATAAATAGAGAGAGACAGACACAGAGAGAAGGACAGAGAGGAAAACAGACAGAATGTCAGCTAACAAGTATGGAGGGAGTGGTGGATTTAGAAAAGCACTATTTTGTAACCATTATAATAAAGATCAGTTTAGGCAAAATTATCAGTTGATGCTAAATTCAAGGTAGGGGAATGGATGACAAACAGGATATATGCATGGTCTTAAAATGTCTCCCTACAATTCCTTTATTAGTTGCAAAGGGGAAGTAGTAACTATACTATGAATGAAACAGATAAAATGTTGACCAATGATCAAAATTAACCTTATCAATGAAGGGCAGATAGACAGTGTGTGCCTCTGTAGGCACTTTCCTGAAATGGACTCCAGATTGTTTTTATAGTCTCCCTTGAACCTAATTATGAGGAAACAGTGGAGAAACTTAAATTGAAGTACATGCTATACAAAACTCAATTGCACTCTTTAAATTTCCTGAATTTGATAACTGCACTGTGCTTATATAAGAAAATCTCTTCTTTTTAGGAAAGACACAAAGAATAAATAAAAGCTTATGAGCATTTTCTGAAATAGTTTGTCTTAAAATGCTTATATAAATGTATAAATAAATATATAAATATATATATAGAAAGACAAAAGACATGCAGAGATAAAGATAAAGAGGACAGAGAGAGACTAATAAAGCAAATAAATGTAGCAAAATATTAAATATTAGTGATGGCTGAACCTGAGTAAAGGGCAATCAGTTTTCTATATTGGTCTTGCAACTTTACTGTAAGCTTGATATTACTTCAAAATAAAAATTTTAATTAAAAATTGACTACTAGGTACTTCCCTGGCAGTCCAGTGGTTAAGACTCCATGCTTCCAATGCAGGGGGCACAGGTTCAATCCACAGTCAGGGAAGTAAGATCCCTGACATGCTGCGCAGCACAGCCAAAAAATAAACAAATAATTTTTAAAATTGACTGGTGCTGATGTTCATCCTAATTTCAAATGATAAATAGAATTTCTTTTAAAACTTTCTTGCCCAGGGGGGTCGCACAGAGTTGGACACGACTGAAGCGACTTAGCACCAGCAGCAGCAGCAGCAGGAAATACTTTATACTCAAATGTGCTTATTTTCTTTGTAGTGAAAAGGATGACAACATGAAATATGTGAAGCACTGAACACATAACGACCCAATTAGAAGCAACTTTTTTAAAACTAGAGGAAAAAAGTTCCTACTCAGTAGTAGGATGTGATGCATAGCATTTTACTCCTGCACACACACTCAAGAATCTATTTGCATATCATGCTATTAAACTTTTTTCTCACAGAGTCACCACTGGCCAAACTTTATTAACACTTCCCTGTAAGACAGCAAACAGAGCATTGGATGAGGAGCCAAGAAGGCCTGGGCCCAAGTCCCAGCTCTGTCACTTACTAGGCATGTAGGTGTAGCTGTCTAATGTCAGCTTTCCCATCTAGACAATGGGGTTCAGGAACACACAGAACTTTCTACAAGTATACCTGCATCTGGCCTTGTCTTGAGGGGTTGGGTCTGAAGCTGATAGTACGTGTTGGACTTGGATTGTGTGTCTTTCTGTTTAATCTGAGCATCCTCTAGGGTGGAGCTTGTCTGCAGGAGCTATATATTCCTAAAAGGAATTTGACAAGCTGCTTTCAGGAGTAGTAAATCCTAGACAACCAGTTGCAATGAATTCACTAGCTTGTGCATACTATGGCCATTTTGCTTCTTGTGTCTGAAATCATTGTGTTGGTCCAGAGACTGACAACACAGGAAACAAATTTCTTTTACCCCACAGATCTTTCTTGTGTGCTTTTGAGACCTATTTCTTTCACTTACTGACAATTGAACATTTTTCCCCCTCCTGTTAGCTCTGCTGAGCCAATCTTCCTATGAGAGAGTAAGAGCTGAATTGTATTCTGCCTTCAGCAGCAACACTTTTGTCAGTTAGACTGTGACTGCTGAATCTTTATTCTTGGGACATGGTGAGATAGGGCAAGAGTTTCCAGATTGCTGACTAGCTATTTTGAGACTTGTAAATTTGTGGCACAACTGACTTGTAAACCAGTGCTTGTATGAATGCATCTGATACCCAAACATAAAAATGTACCATTTTATCCATCTTGTTCACATTAAAATTATAATTTTCTCTAATTCTTCTTCATCTTCTTTTCACATTTTATGCCATTCATGAAACAAGCAGGATTAACTACCAGAGAGAAGTAAAATGTAGTTGGTAAACATAGGACATACACAGCACTTTGCACTTACTGTCGCTGTCTCTATTTTGTTTTTCCAAATCTTCACTCTCAGATAATTTTCTCCATCAAAATCTTTGTCCCCAGTAGTTTTCTTTAGTTGTGCCTATAGAGTTTTATAACAGAGAAGATGACTCAGAATATTAAGTAGCAAGCTGGGGAAATAAGTGCTGTGTTTCTAATTCTTATCAGTGCTTCAGGCCAGTCATCTGCAAAATGGGACTAAAGATACACATGATATATAAGTAAAAAGTCATGAGCATGTGTTGCTGCTGCTGCTGCTGCTAAGTTGCTTCAGTCATGTCCGACTCTGTGCGACCCCATAGACGGCAGCCCACCAGGCTCCCCCGTCCTTGGGATTCTCCAGGCAAGAACACTGGAGTGGGTTGCCATTTCTTTCTCCAATGCATGAAACTGAAAAGTGAAAGTGAAGTTGCTCACTCGTGCCCGACTTGTCACGACCCCATGGACTGCAGCCTACCAGGCTCTTCCGTCCATGGGATTTTCCAGGCAAGAGTACTGGGGTAGGGTGCCATTGCCTTCTCCTGAGCATGTGCAATGTGATACAAATTCAAAACAGTAGCACATGTGCCATTTAAGATTTTTACTAGGAGGAAAACTTCTGGATTCACAAAGCTCAAGGTTCAACCTGAATTAATTAATAAATGTCGAGGAGATACACCTCAAAATGCACCAAAATTCTTAAATGATACTTTAACTCCCCAGTATGACAATTGGAAGATGTATTGATTTTCTACTACTGCTATAACAAATTACCACTAACTTTGTGCCTTAAGCAATACAAATGTACTATCATATTGTATAGGTCAGAAGTCTAACGTGGGTCTCACTGGGCTAAAATCAAGGTATCAGCAAGACCAAAATCCTTTCTGAAGATGATAGTGGATTATCTGGATGGTCCTAATATCCTTACCATGGGAGCAAACTTGAGAGAGAGAGAGAGAGAAAGAAAGAGAGAGAAAGAGATATGACAGAAGCAGAGGATGGAGTGAAGCACTTTAAAGATGGAGGAAGGGATCTCGGAGCCAAGGAATATAGCTGTCCTCTAGAAGACTTTATTTTTATTTTATTGAATTATAATTGACTTACAATATGCAAATTTCATGTGTACAGTATAGCGATTCAGAATTTTTACAGATTATATTCCACTAAATGTTACTACAAGATAATGGCTATAATTCCCTGTGTTATACACTATATCCTGGTTGCTTATGTATTTTATACATAGTAGTTTATATCTATCAGTCCCATACCACTGTCTTTTCCCTCCATCTTCCCTCTCCACACCGGGAACCACTGGTTTGTTTTCTGAAGTTTGAGTCTGTTTTTGTTCTGCTGTAAATATTCATTTGCATTACATTTTAGATTCCACATATATATGATATCATACAGTATTTGTCTTTCTCTCTCTGACATTTCATTAAGCATAATATTCTCTAGGCCCATTCACAATACAGCAATGGCCAAATTTCATTCTTTTGTATGACTGAGTAATATTTCATTGAATTTGTTTATCACATCTGCTTTATCCATTCAACTGTTGATGGACACTTGGGTTGTTTCCAAGTCTTGGCTATTGTAAATAATGCTGCAAGGAACATTATGGTGCATATAGCTTTTCAAATTATTTTTTTGTTGTTGTTTTTTCTGGATATAAACCCATGCGTGGAATTGCTAGATCATATGATAGTTCTATTTTTAGTTTTTTGAGGAAACTACATACCATTTTCCATAGTGGATACACCAGTTTACATTCCTACCAACAGTGTATAAGAGTTCTTTGTTCTCTATATTTGCTCCAACATTTGTTATTTATAGACTTTTTGATGGTGGCCATTCTGACAGGTATAAGGTGATACCTCATTGTGGTTTTGGTTTGCATTTCTCTAATAGTTAGTGAGCTGGGCATCTTTACATGTTAGCCATCTGCATGTCTTCTTGGGAAAAATCTTTTCTATTCAGGTCTTTTGCCCATTTTTTAATTGTTTTTTTTTTTTTTTTTTGAAGTTGAGTTGTCTGAGCTGTTTATATGTTTTGAATATTAATCCCTTGTCAGTCATATAATTTGCATATGGTTTATCTCATTTAGAAGATTGTCTTTTCATTTTGTCAATAGTTTCCTTTACTGTGCAAAAGTTTTTAACTTTAATTGGGTCCCATTTGTTTATTTATTAATCGTTTTTGTCTTAGGAGACAGATCCAAAAAAATATTGCTACAATTTATGTCAAAGGGTGTTCTCCCTATGTTCTCTTCTAGGAGTTTTATGGTTTCCATCTCACATTTAGGTCTTTAATCCATTTTGAATTTATTTTTATACGGTGTGAGGAAATGTTCTAATCTCATTGTTTTATATGTAGCTGTCCTATTTTCCCAGTACCACTTATTGAAGACATTGTATTTTCTGCATTGTATATTCTTGCCTCCTTTGTTGTAGATTAATTAACCATAGGTTCATGGTTTTCTTTCTGGGCTATTTTGTTCCATTGATCTATGTGTGCTTTTGTGCCAGTAACATGCTGTTTTGATTACTGTAGCTTTGTATTATAGTCTGAACTCTGGGAGGATAATTCCTCCTGCTTTGTACTTTATTCTCAAGATTGCTTTGGCAATTTGGGCCTTCTGTGATTCCAAATGAATTTTAGGATTATTTGTTCTAGTTTGTAAAAAAAAAAAAATGTCATAAGTATCTTAATAGGGATTGTATTAAATCCCTATTTGGGTAGTATAGATTTCTTTGGGTAGTATAGACACTTTCAACGTATTGATTCTTTCAGTCCATGAACACAGGATGTCTTTCCATTTCTTTGCGTTATCTGGAACTTCCTTCGTCAATGTTTTTGCTCTCTGAGAAATTCTTTATCTCTCCTTCAATTCTAAATGATAATATTGCTTCATAGGGTATCTTAGGTTACATGGTATTCCCTTCAGGCTTTGGACTATCATGCCACACCCTCTGGCCTGCAAAATTTTTGCAGAGAAGTCAGCTGATAGCTTTATGGGGATTTCATTACATATGACTCCTTATTTTTCTCTTGCTGCCTTTATAATTCTGTCTTTACATTTTGCCACTTGAATTATGATATGTCTGGATGTGGGTCTGTTTGGGTTCATCTTGTTTGGAACCCTCTGTGCTTTCTGTTGGGCTTTCCTGGTAGCTCAGTTGGTAAAGAATCCACCTGCAAAGCAGGAGACTCCGGTTCAATTCCTGGGTCAGGAAAAACCCCTGGAGAAGGGATAAGCTACCCACTCCAGTATTCTTGGGCTTCCCTAGAGGGTCAGATGGTAAAGAATCCACCTGTATTGTGGGAGACCTGGGTTCGATCCCTGGGTTGGGAAGATCCCCTGAAGGAGAGCATGGTAACCCATTCTAGTATTCTTGCCTGGAGAATGCCTAGACAGGGGAGCCTGGTGGGCTGCAGTTCATGGGGTCACAAAGAGTCGGACACGACTGAGCAACTAAGCCCGCACATGCTTCCTGTACCTAGACATCTGTTTCTTTTTTCAGATTTGAGAAGTTTTCAGTCATAGTTTCCTCAGATACATTTTTAATACCCTTCTAACTGTCTTCATCTAGGACCCCTATAATGCAAGTGTTGGTAAACTTAATGTTATCCCAAAGATCTCTTAAATTGCTTTCACTTTTTTTAAATTTGTTTTTGTTTTTGCTGTTCTGATTGGGTGATTTCCATTATTCTACCTTGCAGGTCACTTATATGTTCTTCTGTATGACTTAATCTGGTATTCATTCCTTCTAGTGTGTTTTATATTTTAGCTATTAAAATATTCATTTGGTTGGATTTTTTATATTTTCTAGTTCCTTATTTGAAATGCTCACTGTTTGCTTCAATTCTTTCCATAATAATGTTAACATTTTTATCATGAATATTTTGAATAATTTTGTCTGGCAGATTGTTTTTGTTTCATTATGTATTCTTCAGAGTTTTTCTGCCTTTTCATTTTGCTTAATTTTCTCTGCCTGTATGAGTTTAGGTGAGACAATTACCTACTGTCATTTTAAAGGGGTGTTCTTATGTGGGAGGATCTCTATGCAGACTGTGGGTGTCCAATGCCCTTTATGAGAGTGCTAGATTTGATGTGGATGCAAGTCGTGTGTTTCTTCAAGATGTGTTGGCAACTATCACTTTGGTAGGAGGTGGGGCTGGAGATGGAGATGCTAGAACTGGCACCAGGTGTTAAGCAGGGCTTTCCCTCTGCTCAGTAGCCATCATTGCCTTATCAGAGTAGAGTCTGACTCCAAGTTGGTGAAGCAGAAACCCTGAGAGTCAGCCCAAGCTGGCTCTACTTCCTTTAAGTGTGGATTTTTCCCTCTCCTCATACTTGGACCTGTGCCTCAGAAGAGGGGAGTACTGAAGCAAGTGAGAGTCACACATACAGAGAGGCAATGTGCTGCCAATCTAGGCACTTATGTCTCTGCTCAGACAGCCTCTGATGCAAGTCTCCTTTATCCCTCACACCTGATCACTGTCCCCCAGCCTCTGTCACTCCTGTCCTGCCAAGAAACTTCTCTACAGGCCCGGTGTGGGCTTACATGGACTCTTGGCATGTGCCAGCAGGTGAGCTGTGGTGGAGTGTCCACCATTAGAGATCTAGGTGGCTTCTCAGGTGCTGTTTGAGAAAGTGCCAACAGTCACCACCACCACCCCAACCCAGGCTCCATCCTGGGACTGGGTCACCTCTGCATCCCACAGTTGAATCTTTCCCTTGGTCATGGCCACCCCAGATGCTATGCTATGCTGTGGTACACAGTAAGAAAAGCCAAGAACATTTGCTCAGCTTGGGCTAGGGTGAGCTGCTAGGCATTTGTGGGAAACCCAGCAGCTTCTAGAGCAGACCTCTCTCTGCCCTGCCTACAGGCCGAACCAGTGTGTGCATGCTCCTGATGGGCAGAGCCCAGGCTTCCCACAGTCTCTCTGTCTGTCCCAGTGGTCCTCAGACCAGTGAAGGGGGTTTGTGTCTTCCTCATAGGACCCCAGGACTGGGAGTCCAATCTGTGGCTCATACTGCTTACTCTCCAGAGCAGGTGTTCACCTGTATAATTTCCAGTTTCCTCTGAATCCTCTCCCAGGGGCACAGGTCCTGACCCAATCACTTTTCTTTCCTTCCTACCCAAGCATGTGTGTATCTTTCTTACAGCCTTGGTTGTACAGGAGTCCTTCTGCCAGTTTCCGGTCAAGTTTTCTCTAGGAATTAATTGTTCCACATGTATTTTGATGTGTTCATGGGGGAGGTGACCTCCACATCCTCTTACTCCACCATCTTGATCTCTCTTTTGCTGTCTCTATTAGCTTGAAAAGGCAAAGAAGTAGATCTTCTCCTAAAGCCTTCAGAAAGAATGTATCACTGTTGACACCTTGATTTTAGCCTGCAAGGCCTATTTTGTACTTCTGGCTTTCAGGATGGTGAGATAATAAATTTGTGTTGCTTTTAGCATTAAGTTTGTCATAATTTATTAAAGCTGATAGGATTCTAAAGGCCACTTGCATATCTTAACTTTCTGTGCTATCCTCCATCTTCAAAGTCAACAAAGTCAAATCTCTCTGACTTTTCTTCCATTATCACATCTCTTTCTGACCTTAGCTGGGAAATGTTCTCTAAGGTTAAGAATTCATATGATTTGATAATCCAGAATAATCTCCACATATCAAGATCCTTATTTGTTTTCGCAACTGTAAAGTCTCTTTTGACATGCATGCATGCATGCTCGGTCATGTCTGACTCTTTGCGGCCCCATGGACTGTAGCCCTCCAGGTTCTTCTGTCCATGGGATTTCCCAGGCAAGAATACTAGAGTGGGTTGCCATTTGCTACTCCAGGGGATCTTCCTGACCCAGAGGTCAAACCCAAGTCTCCTGCATCTCCTGCATTGGCAGGCAGATTCTTTACCACTGAGCCATATGGGAAGCCCTTTTGACATGGAAGTTAATTTATTCACAGGTTTCAGGGATTAGGACATGGACATCTTTAGGGAGTGGGGGCATTATTCTGCCTTCTACAGAAGGCTTAAGTTCTACACCTGGTTCATCAACTATCTAGAGATGTTACTTTAAGGAAATGTTATCAACTCTCTAGATCATAGATTTCTTTATCTGTGTAATGATCATAATACTTTGCTGTGTCACAGAATTGCTCTCAGCATTAAATGAGTGAAAGAGTGTGAAAGCACTTATATGCTACAAAGGTTAAGTAAATACAAGGGATTATTATTTCAGGAAAGGTGGAAGGGCAACAGTAGCAGTAATTTAAATAATGGATAATGAAGGAGATATGGGTGTCCTCTTTGTCCTGCACATCAAGCCTTATCAAGCTATTTATGGGTATACTTAGGGGTGTCCCTTGTGAACTTACAGAGTCCTCTCATAATCTCTTTACTGGACATTTTCATTTATCTCATTAATTTGGGTTACCATACAACCACTGGAGAGTGGCATCTTATCATGATCTAGCTGCTTCTTGCCATGGTGCCCTCCATGTCCATCCCACATTCTCTTGCTGCTCCTGGAGCTATAGATGTTAGAGGTGTGAAAGAGATGTTATAATTCCTTCAAATGCTTCCAATGTTCATTGAGCTGAGACCACACTGTGCCCATATACTGGACATTTTGTATCATATGTGGTCACCTGACCACCATGGCTGGTTCATTAAAGACTGGAAACAATGAAAACTTAGACTTCATTCAAGGTTACTTTCACTTGGAGTTTTTGTCAAACCAGCAAACAGGATTGGCAAGAATATATGCCAGCAACACAAGAAAGTCAGTAGTGAATGCATGTGTGTGTGTTCAATCGTGTCTGACTCTTTGCAACCCATGGACTGCAGCCTGCCAGGCTCCTCCATCCATGGAATTTTGCAAACAAGAACACTGGAGTGGGTTGCCATTTCCTTCTCCAGGGAATCTTCCTGACCCAGGGATTGAAGCTCCATCTCCTGCATTGGCCAGCAGATTCTTTACCACTGAGCCACCTGGGAACCCCCCGTGAATGCATCTAGGCAGAAATAGAGATCTGTAATGTTAGAGGAGTTAAATACCATGAAGTTGCTGCCTGTTCTATGATTTTAGCCTGGGAGAGGGCCCACCTCAGCACTCAAGAGGCTACCCATTACTTTTCATTAAATTCTCACTATACCACATTTAAATACTTCTGTGTCCTATTACTTACTGACTCATTAAGGCTAAAGCCTGACCACATGACATTCCATATCATGTGCCTCACAAGTCCCTTGTAAATACAAGTCTTTCTTCTTGTGCTTGCAATGCCTCTATTCAAAAAGTCTTTGGGAATAGATCAAGGAACAGACATTGAGCCACCCTTCCCACCCCTTCTCTATCTCATCTTTGCCAACCAACTTCCCACTTACAAGACTATCCCTGCCATTTCCTCATGGACTCATCTCACTCTTTCCATGCCTCCTCTTTTCCTTCTCCTAGGCCTCTTCCCTCCAGGTGACAAAACCCATTTAAATGGACCCTGTGGTCCTATCAGCTAATTAGATGCACTCGGGTATGTATGAATGTCAGGCTCAACTGGGACCACTGTTATTGATAAAATTATATTTGTTGTGAGACACACCCAGTAACAGATAGAGCTATTATTGCCAAACAGTACCAGTTCACAATTCAAATAAAAGACAAATTTCTTAAAGACAAGAAGCTTGTGATCTATTAAGTAACACAAAGAAACTATACCTAGGCTATCTCTATACACATGAAAGCAAAATCTTTATAGAACCTCATCAGTTGTAACTTTGGGCAGAACTAATTAACTGAACTCCTGAGACATGGAAAATTCTGTTCCTATCACTGGGCAGACAATTGCTAATCAGTTTAACTGAAAGTTGAAGTCAGAACACTTTGGAAAGGATACTGCAGCCACACATGGAAAAAAAGCTCTATAAAAGAAACATCCAAGTCCACAATCACAATGTCATGGTCTGTGGGAAGAATCTGGAGTATGTGCACATAGTGCCTTCCCCACACACGATCTGGGGTATACTTAGAGTTCACACATGCTTCTAATCTGGTGGATTGGAATGATGGATTCAGATCAGAGACTATCACCAAATAAGTACACAAAGAAAAGGAAAAAGCAGATATCTCTGAACTCCTCTCCCTGAACCACTCACATGGCTAAGCTGGTCTTTTAATTCTTACACTTCCTATTGAAGTGTCATCTGAACTGTTCCTGACAAGGTGCTCCAAGGGCTGTAGAAGCCATTGAATCAGCTCTGGCACTGGAGGTGAGCAAATTGTTTCATGCACACCAGGAAGTGGCAGAGAATTGCTTGCCATCATAACGCAGCACTCAGGGGTCAAGAGACTTCATATCTGAGTTACAATGAGGGATGTGCTATGGAGGAAACTTGGTTCATGCCCAAGTTTGTACTTTAATGCTGAGGTCATTTCACTTGGGAAGAATTCAAAAATCCCAAACATTTTGTTTGCTGCAATTTTGTGTCCCAGAAGTGCCTGTTTACACTGATTCCATTCAGCCACATTGAAGGGTTTACCTGCACTGCCCTGATTAATGAACATTGTATTTTCCTTATAGCAAGAATTGAAAAAATTGGAGCAGGGCCCAGCATGGTAACTCCTCCAGTGTTAGAAATAACATACAGAGGTGGTCATTCTAACTCAGTAGAAGAACAAATAAGATGTCAAACTGTAGAGATGCAAATAACTGGTCAATTCAGTCCAACAACTGCTCAGTGACTACTCAATTGCAAGTAGATAAAGACTTATTCTTTCTAAAAGCTGTGTTGTTATAGAAGCGTGAAGGGCAACCTGTCTCCTCAAGAGAAATTTCTATCTATTTTTTCCTAATATATAGTGTTTCTAATATACTCTGTATATTCTTGATAGTTCTTGGTAGTCTACACTTTAAAAATCTTCACAAAAATATGTTTTTTCCCCATAAACTCTGAGATGATAGAAATAGGAGTATTTCTATCCTAAAGAAATAGGGTATTTCTTTACTCTGCCATTTTTCCCATTATTTCTATTTTCGTCTAGAATGTGATATAAGCTAGAAAAGACTGCAGTACTTTTGAAGTCACAGATGCCTCTCTGACCCTTTCAAAAACATATGAAAATTCTCAAAAACTGAAACAAACATGTTAATCAAAATATCAGAAATGTAACCTATAGTATATATCCTAAATGTCACTGTCCCATACAGGATTGGGAGGTTGCAATCTCTTAGTAACTATATATATATATACACATATATATAAAAATATAAATATATACACACAGATATAGATTTTATATATATATATATATATATATATATATATATATATGGTAAATATATTTACCAGCATACTCCTGGTTCAAAATTCTCATCTTAAAAAAAGAGGGGAGGCTGTATCCAGAGAAGAATGCAGCAAAATATTATTTATTAGCTGTTTTCTATTGTAATAAAAAAAAAAAAAGACAGCAAAGAAATGTCTAAGAAAACTGTTTGAAGCAAAAAAAAAAAAAAAGACACCTGAATGAAGTCAGAACTTCCCTCTTGGTAGTGCTGCTTCAGTAGCCAGTTAGAAAGATGAACGCTGTTTCCAGAATATAGTAGCACTGAATTTAACCATATACCATAAAGCCTTCTGATTTCATGTAACAAGCAATCGAATATATACTGCTAGACATGATGTAAAAGAGCATGGAAGGTACATCGAGAGTATATTCAAGAAAAACTGGTGTGAGACAAGACAACTCGTGTAAAAATAAAAAGGGAAAATGGTTCAGGCTTAGGAACATAATTTGAATGTCACAGAAACCAAAGTTGTTACCCTGGGGACAGGGGTACCATTGATAATCAGACATATTGTTTTCGCTTTTCCCAGGACTCAGAAATGAATCATTAGTATGTAAAAGTTAAAAAAAAAAGAAAAAAATGCGTGTCTGACAGACTTGCCACAATCTCATCTTCAGTTTTGCCATTAATACTGAATGTAGATTTATGAGGGCAGAGAAATTAGACTTAGCAAAGCTACAGTGAATTGATTTGTAGGGAAGCTCTGTACTGGATGACTGCTGCGCCATGCTCAGTAGCTCAGTCATGTCCAACTCTTTGTGACCCCATGGACTTAGTCCATCAGGGCTGCTCTGTCCATGGGATTCTCCAGGCAAGAATGCTGGAGTGGTTTGCCATTCCCTTCTCCAGGGGATCTTCCCGACCCAGGGGTCGAGCCCAGGTCTCTTGCATCTCCTACACTGGCAGGCAGATTCTTTACCACTGAGCCACCTGGAGGGTAGAGTTAAGAGGGGTTTGGCTCCATATTTCCTAAAGGAAACTAGAAATTGGCCACGTGGAATTTTCTAGAAGTTGCCTTCATTGTGTGACAAATAATTGTTCTCTGTTTTAAATGCATTTAATATTTTTGAATGAATGGTAGCCTTAGAAATTAAACAGACTATTCCCCCATTTTTTTTAAAGGAGAATGATATTTCTCTGTCATACACCAACAACAAATACATTTTAGTCATTCAATAGGAACCATACAATGCTCATGAAATTGCAAGGGAAAACAGCAATCTTGCCAAGAACAAACAGAAAGGTAAAATGCCAAGCCTCTCTGCAATTTGTTTTTTCCCCAAGTGCTAGAAGTGTTGGTAGACATGTGTATGCAGGGCCCTGATAATAAGCAAATGAACATGTTTAACCTCTGGGCCAGATGAGCTGTATGGAAGAGTCCTGTCAGACTGTGTCATGTCTAGGGGAAGTCACATAAGATGTCAGTACAAACTAGGCTGGTATCCTTCAAATATTAGATTCACCAGCTTCTAGGAAATGCATTCCCATCCAATTAAGTGACTTTCTTAAAAGAAAAAGAGTAATATAATTCTCTTTCGGTGAGCTATTGCTTTGGAAAATTTATTTCATAGAAAGCAAAACTATCAAGTTAGGAAAGATTTATAGAGATAATTTAGACAAGGTTGCTCAATTTGGAAGCCCTAAACTGAGATCCAGGCAAGGGAAGTGGTTTCCTCTAGGAAATTGTGCACAAAAGCCAAGACCTACCTGACCAGTGCTGAATCTACATATGCCATTTACAAAATGTTACAACCAGATTTCCTGAATACCCTTCCAGATTTTCCTCCACTGGAGACTTCCTAATTCTTATTCAAAATACTCCCTGACATTTCCATTGGAGGCATTTCATAAGAAAAGCAGAGTGAATGTTGTAGGTGTGTGCCAAATCGCTTTAGTCATGTCCGACTCTTTGTGACTCCACAGACTGTAGCCCGCCAGCCTCCTCTGTCCAGGGGATTCTCTAGGCAAGAATACTGCAGCGGATTGCCATTTTCTTCTCTAGAGGATCTTCCCAACCCAGGGATCGAACTCGTGTCTCTTATGTCTCCTGCATTGGCAGGTGGGTTCTTTACCCCTAGTGCCACCAATATTGTAGATAATAGTGATAAATACAAAAGAGGCTAAGGTCAGATCAGGGATGATTCAAATTTACCTATGACTTAAACTCAAATTAAAGCCATATGGACAAAGATGTTTTCTTACAATTTGAACATAAGACTGTGATCATCCCTGTTCTGTCTTGAATAAAGCATATTTTCCTCAGTAGATATATTACCATTTAATAGTCTGTGTGATTAATTAACAGAATGCTAAATTAAAGAAATTCTGTCTGTAATACTATTATTTATTTCTTCATCATGGAAGAATGTCACTGGTAGTCTTATTTTAACCTATGTATTCCATTCTGCTTTCATATTCAAATGCTACTGCACTAAAGGTTGGAGGAAAAACAGCCATTCTATAGTAAGAAACAACCTTTCTTGCCATAGAAAGAGTACCTCATTCTGCCACTCACTAGATGGGCAACTTTGGACAAGATAACTTCTCTGAGTTTTAGTTTTTTTCATGCATGAAACATAGTTCACAGAAAGAGTTAAGTTGAACTCTATATAATAGTTGAACATGAGAGTTTGGGAGCATTAATCTCTGGCTCAGGAAGATCCCCTGGAGAAGGGAATGGCTACCCACTCCAGTATTCTTGCCTAGAGAACTCCATGAACAGAGGAGCCTGGTGGGCTACAGTCCATGGGGTCACAAAGAGTCGGACATGACTGAGCGACTAACATTTTCACTTATCTTCTATTACCAACCCAGAACTGGTTAGAATGAAATAGAATTAAAATAAAAAATGCTCTTTTTCAGGTTCATAGGCAACTTTTAAACAATGGAGGAGCATAGTAGTAAAACCATGAAGAAAATAATGTAAATTTATCCTGTTCCATAGTCGTGGGTTTACCTGTAGATAATTCCTTCCTGTTTAATATTATATGTGAATTAAGTCTATTAAGCTGGAATAGCCATCAGTGCTGTATAGAAAGCATGCATATTAGTGGATATTAAAGGCATAAATACATACATACACATACACATAAGTGCACATATACAGGGACTTGCCAAGAGAACTTAGCCAAAAGCTATATTTGGTTTAAACTGTAAAGTGTTTTTTTATGTGCCTTTTGATTCTCTCCTTACACCTTCTATATCAGAGGCTATCCTGTTTCTCAGTCAGTAATTGTTGGCCTCAAAGAACAGGAATATATTCAGACAAGCTTAAGTAAAAGGGGGTTTAATAAAAGACTGCAACCAACAACCTCATGGAAATCCAAAACAGTCAGAAAATGAGGAACCAGAAATTTACCTCTTAAATCACAAACCATTGTTCACCCTATCTCCAAAAACCTCTCATCTCTGCCCTTCTGGCTCCACTCTTTCTGCCTCAACTTCCTCTGCTTTCCTATGGCACAATTTGGATAGAGGAGCCATTCAGGTCATTTATCTGCTCATTTTCTAAGTGATTAAAACAATCATTAAAATATATTGTATCTCAAATATTTTATATGAAAAATGTTATCTTGAAGTATAATTGACTTACAATATTTTATTAGTTTCAGGTGTACAACATAGTGATTTTATATTTTTTATACATTACAAAATGACCATCACAATAAATCTAGTTACTATTTGTCACCATACAAATTTATTGACATATTATTGACCATATTCCCTATGCTGTATATTACATTCCCAAGAGTTGGACACAACTGAACAACTGAGCACATGATTTATTTATTATTGGACATTTGTATCTCAATCTCCTTCATCTATTTTGCTCAGCCTTCTATCACTCTCCCTTCTGGCAAAGACCTATTTCTTCTCCATATCTATGACTCTGTTTCTATATTGTTCTGTTCGTTCATTTATTTTGTTTTTATTTATTTCATTTTTTATTGAAATATAGTTGCTTTACAATATTGTGAGTTACAACTATACAATGTAGTGATTCACAGCCATGAGGCTATGCTCTACTGATTCAGTTCAGTTCAGTCACTCAGTCGTGTCCGACTCTTTGCGACCCCATGAATCGCAGCATGACAGGGCTCCCTGTCCATTACCAACTCCCGGAGTTCACTCAGACTCACGTCCATCAAGTCAGTGATGCCATCCAGCCATCTCATCCTCTGTCATCCCCTTCTTCTCCTGTCGCCAATCCCTCCCAGCATCAGAGTCTTTTCCAATGAGTCAACACTTTGCATGAAGTGGCCAAAGTACTGGACTTTCAGCTTTAGCATCAGTCCTTCCAAAGAAATCCCAGGGCTGAACTCCTTCAGAATGGACTGGCTGGATCTCCTTGCAGTCCAAGGGACTCTCAAGAGTCTTCTCCAACACTACAGTTCAAAAGCATCAATTCTTCGGCACTCAGCCTTCTTCACAGTCCAACTCTCACATCCATACATGACCACTGGAAAAACCATAGCCTTGACTAGACAGACCTTTGTTGGCAAAGTAATGTCTCTGCTTTTCAATATGCTATCGAGGTTGGTCATAACTTTCCTTCCAAGGAGTAAGTGTCTTTTAATTTCATGGCTGAAGTCAACATCTGCAGTGATTTTGGAGCTCAAAAGAATAAAGTCTGACACTGTTTCCACTGTTTCCCCATCTATTTCCCATGAAGTGATGGGACCAGATGCCATGATCTTCGTTTTCTGAATGTTGAGCTTTAAGCCAACTTTTTTACTCTCCACTTTCACATTCATCAAGAGGCTTCTTAGTTCCTCTTCACTTTCTGCCATAAGGGTGGTGTCATCTGCATATCTGAGGTTATTGATATTTCTCCCAGCAATCTTGATTCGAGCTTGTGCTTCTTCCAGCCCAGCATTTCTCATGGTGTACTCTGCATATAAGTTAAATAAGCAGGGAGACAATATACAGCCTTGATGTACTCCTTTTCCTATTTGGAACCAGTCTGTTGTTCCATGTTCAGTTCTAACTGTTGCTTCCTGACTTGCATACAGGTTTCTCAAGAGGCAGATCAGGTGGTCTGATATTCCCATCTCTTTCAGAATTTTCCACAGTTTATTGTGATCCACACAGTCAAAGGCTTTGGCAGGTCAATAAAGCAGAAATAGATGTTTTTTTCTGGAACTTTCTCGCTTTTTCCATGATCAGTGGATGTTGGCAATTTGATCTCTGGTTCCTCTGCCTTTTCTAAAACCAGCTTGAATATCTGGAAGTTCACGGTTCACGTATTGTTGAAGTCTGGCTTGGAGAATTTTGAGCATTACTTTACTAGCGTGTGAGATGAGTGCAATTGTGAGGTAGCTTGAGCATTCTGTGGCATTGCCTTTCTTTGGGATTGGAATGAAAACTGACCTTTTCCAGTCCTGTGGTCACTGCTGAGTTTTCCAAATTTGTTGGTATATTGAGTGCCGCACTTTCACAGCATCATCTTTCAGGATTTGAAATAGCTCAACTGGAATTCCATCACCTCCACTAGCTTTGTTCATAGTGATGCTTTCTAAGGCCCACTTGACTTCACATTCCAGGATGTCTGGCTCTAGGTGAGTGATCCCACCATCATGATTATCTAGGTCATGAAGATCTTTTTTGTACAGTTCTTCTGTGTATTCCTGCCACCTCTTCTTAATATCTTCTGCTTCAGTTAGGTCCATAGCATTTCTGTCCTTTATCGAGCTCATCTTTGCATGAAATATTCCCTTGGTATCTCTAATTATCTTTTTTTTTTAATTTTATTTTATTTTTAAACTTTACATAATTGTATTAGTTTTGCCAAATATCAAAATGAATCCACCACAGGTATACATGTGTTCCCCATCCTGAACCCTCCTCCCTCCTCCCTCCCCATTCCATCCCTCTGGGTCGTCCCAGTGCACCAGCCCCAAGCATCCAGTATCGTTCATCGAACCTGGACTGGCAACTCGTTTCATACATGATATTTTACATGTTTCAATGCCATTCTCCCAAATCATCCCACCCTCTCCCTCTCTCTCACAGTCCATAAGACTGTTCTATACATCAGTGTCTCTTTTGCTGTCTCGTACACAGGGTTATTGTTACCATCTTTCTAAATTCCATATATATGCGTTAGTATACTGTATTGGTGTTTTTCTTTCTGGCTTACTTCACTCTGTAATTATCTTGAAGAGATCTCTAGTCTTTCCCATTCTGTTGTTTTCCTCTATTTCTTTGCATTGATCACTGAGGAAGGCTTTCTTATCTCTTCTTGCTATTCTTTGGAACTCTGCATTCAGATGCTTATATCTTCCTTTTTCTCCTTTGCTTTTCACTTCTCTTCTTTTCACAGCTATCTGTAAGGCCTCCCCAGACAGCCATTTTGCTCTTTTGCATGTCTTTCCCATGGGGATGGTCTTGATCCCTGTCTCCTATACAATGTCAAGAACCTCCGTCCATAGTTCATCAGGCACTCTATCAGATCTAGTTCCTTAAATCTATTTCTCACTTGCACTGTATAATCATAAAGGTTTTGATTTAAGTCATACCTGAATGGTCTAGTGGTTTTCCCTACTTTCTTCAATTTAAGTCTGAATTTAGTGATAAGGAGTTCATGATCTGAGCCACAGTCAGCTCCTGGTCTTGTTTTTGTTGACTGTATAGAGCTTCTCCATCTTTGGCTGCAAAGAATATAATCAATCTGATTTAGGTGTTGACCATCTGGTGATGTCCATGTCTAGAGTCTTCTCTTGTGTTGTTGGAAGAGGGTGTTTGCTATGACCAGTGCATTTTCTTGGCAAAACTCTATTAGTCTTTGCCCTGCTTCATTCTGTATTCCAAGGCCAAATTTGCCTGTTACTCCAGGTGTTTCTTGACTTCCTACTTTTGCATTCCAGTCCCCTATAATGAAAAGGACATCTTTTTGGGGTGTTAGTTCTAAAAGGTCTTGTAGGTCTTCATAGAACCGTTCAACTTTAGCTTCTTCAGCGTTACTGGTTGGGGTATAGACTTGGATTACTGTGATATTGAATGGTTTGCCTTGGAAACGAACAGAGATCATTCTGTTGTTTTTGAGATTGCATCCAAGTACTGCATTTCAGACTCTTTTGTTGACCATGATGGCTACTCCATTTCTTCTGAGGGATTCCTGCCCGCAGTAGTAGATATAATGGTCATCTGAATTAAATTCACCCATTCCAGTCCATTTTAGTTCGCTGATTCCTAGAATGTCGACGTTCACTCTTGCCATCTCTTGTTTGACCACTTCCAATTTGCCTTGATTCATGGACCTGACATTCCAGGTTCCTATGCAATATTGCTCTTTACAGCATCGGACCTTGCTTCTATCACCAGTCACATCCACAACTGGGTATTGTCTATGCTTTGGCTCCATCCCTTCATTCTTCTGGAGTTATTTCTCCACTGATCTCCAGTAGCATATTGGGAACCTACTGACCTGGGGAGTTCCTCTTTCAGTATCCTATCATTTTGCCTTTTCATACTGTCCATGTGGTTCTCAAGGCAAGAATACTGAAGTGGTTTGCCATTCCCTTCTCCAGTGGACCACATTCTGTTAAACCTCTCCACCATGACCCGCCCATCTTGGGTGGCCCCACGGGCATGGCTTAGTTTCATTGAGATAGACAAAGCTGTGGTCCTAGTGTGATTAGATGGACTAGTTTTCTGTGAGTATGGTTTCAGTGCATCTGCCCTCTGATGCCCTCTTTCAACACCTACTGTCTTACTTGGGTTTCTCTTACCTTGGACGTGGGATATCTCTTCACAGCTGCTCCAGCAACACAGCCACTGTTCCTTACCTTGGACGAGGGGTATCTCCTCACCACCGCCCCTCCTGACCTTGAATGTTGGATAGCTCCTCTAGGCCCTCCTGCGCCCATGCAGCCACTGCTCCTTGGATGTGGGGTTGCTCCTTCCAGCTGCCGCCCCTGGCCTCGGGCGTTTGATAGCTCCTCTCGGCTGCCGCCCCTGACCTCAGACGTGGGGTAGCTCCTCCTGGCCGGCCGCCGCCCCTACCTTGCACTGGGTAGCTCCTCTCGGCCATTCCTGCGCAGTCGCAGCCTGGCACTCTCGGCCACTGCCCCTGACCTCGGACGTGGGGTAACTCCTCTTGGCCGCTGCCTCTCCACTTATAGTTATTATAAATATTGGCCATATTCCCTGTGTTGTAAAATATATCTTTACAGCATATTTAGTTTTGCTGAAAAGACAGGTGAGAGTCTTACAGGAGTTCCTTTGTACATAACTAGTTGCTTTTCTTTTTCTATTTTTAGGGCCCTCTCTTTAATTTTTGCCATTTTAATTATACTGTGTCTTGATGTGGACCTCTTTAGATTCATCTTATTTGGAGCTCTGTATTCCCCTGACCAGGATGCCTCATTCTTTTCCCAGGTTAGGGAAGTTTTTAACTGTTAATTCTTCAAATAAATAAGTTCTCTGCCCCTACCTCTCTCTCTTGCCTTCTGAGACCACTGTAATGTAAATATTAGTACTCTTGATGTTGTCCCAGAGGTCTCTTACACTGTTTTCATGTTTTAAAATTCTTTTTTTCTGTTCAGCTTGAGTGTTTTCCACTACTCTTTCTTCTAGTTTGCTGATTTGTTCTTCTGTATCATCTAATATACTGTTGATTCCTTATAGTGTACTTCTTCTTCAATGATTGCATTGTTCAACTTTATTTCATTCATCTTTATATTTCCAAAGTGAAAGTGAAAATGTTAGTCGTTCAGTCATGTCTGACTCTTTGGGATCCCATGGACTGTAGCCTGCCAGGCTCCTCTGTCCATGGAATTCTTCAGGCAAGAATAATGGAGTGAGTAGCCATTCCCTTCTCAAGGCGAACTTCCCAATTCAGGGATCAAACTTGGGTCTTCTGCATTGCAGGCAGATTCTTTACCATTTGAGCCACCAGGGAAGCTCTTATATTTCCAAACTCTCTTTTAAACTTCTCACTGTGTTCATTCCATTTGGAATTCATTGAGTAGCCTTTTATGATTATTACCTTGAACTCTTTATCAAGTAGATTATTATTCTTCATTTTGCTTAGTTGTTTTTCTGTGGTTTTATCATATTCCTCTGTCTCCTCATTTTGCTTAGTTCTTTCTATTTTTAAATATTAGGTAGGTCAGTTACAGTTCCTGACTTTGGAGAAATAGCCTTATGTAGCAGACACTTTATGGGGTTCAACAACACACTACCATCTGGTCACCTGAATTATATGCTCCAGTTGTTCCCTTTTGTGGGCTACATGGGCCCTTCTGTTGCAGCAGGGCTGACTGCTATGGATGCACTGGTAGGCATAGCTGGCCCCTGGCCCACTTGGTTGCTAGGCCCTTCTTTACATGGTGGCTGCCAACCCACTGGTGTAGAGCTGGGTCCCAGCATGGCAGAACGCAGGGGTTGGGTGTCCTGAGGCTTGTGCTGGCTTGCTGATGAGTTGGGTCAGGCCCCAGAGTGGCTGCTTGTCCCAGGAAATCCCAGGCTGGTTGTCCAGCTCAGAAGGCCCCAGGGATGGTGACAATCTGCTAGTGGATGAGTAAACCCTGGATACTAATAGGCTAAAAAGATACTCCAAAATAGTGCTTGCCAGTACCAGTGCCCTTATGGTAGAATAGGATCCCCAAAATGGCTGCCACCAGCATCTATGTTCCTAAGGATAGTCCTAATTGCCTCCTACCAACCCAAGAGGCTCTCTAAGATCAGCAAGGGAGTCTGACCAGACTCTTTTCAAACTACTATCTCTGTGTTGGTCTTGGAATGTATGAGATTTTGCATATGCCCTTTAAGAGTAGAGACTGTTTCTGACAGCCCTCTACCTCTCCCATACCTAAGCCACACTGGTCTTCAAAATTACATGTTCTGCAGGCTCATCTCCCCAGTGTGCACCCCCAGGCTTGAAAGCTTGAGATGTGGCTCAGACCCCTCGCTTCTTGGGGAGAACCTCTGCAATTGTGATTATCCTCCCATTCGTGGGTTGCCTCTTCCAGGAGTGTGAGTCTTGACTATTCCCCATCTCCACCACTTCTACCCATTTTTCTGTGTTTCTTTCTTTTTAGCTTTAGTTTTATCATTTATGCTAGTCTTCAGGTCATTCTCATAAACAGTTGTTCTGTAAATAGTTGTAATTTTGGTGTGCCATTGGGAGGAGTTGTTCTCAAGGTCTTCCTACTCCACCACCTTGGTCATGCCTTCCTTTTTTTTTTTTTTTTTGGATAGCAGAATAAGTGAATAGCTTCTCTCTTCCAGGGCCCAGTACTTGGATTCCACAATTTTTTTTCTACTCTCCAGCCCTTTTCTCAAGTATGGTTTGACTTTTATACTTTTGCACTATCTTGCTTGCACAAGCTGCATCCATCATTTCTAGTTTGGATTCCTTTAAAGTGGAATGAGAATGAAAAAAGACCTATGCTAGGAAGTGATACGATATTTGAGATTTGCCTCAAAATAATTCTGGTGAAGGAATGGGTGGGTATAGCTCAAGCAAGATTAGACATGTAGGGATAATTATTGAAGCTGGATGATGAGAGTATCCTGTTTAATTATACTATACTCTCTAATTTTAGATATGTTTGAAATTATCCATAAAATAAAGTAAAAAACAAAACATGTGAAGCAATATGAATGTAGAATCTTCTTAATTATTATAATTTCCCCCATCTTCTACTTTTTTCTCACCCACGCCTAATTTGACAGATTTTTTTTTAGCGCCCTGCATTTACTGAGTCTTACAAAGGCATTCAGCCTAGATATCATTGAAGCAACAACTCATTTTGCATTCACATTTCATCAGTTTACATAATATTTAATTAAATCATATAATTACATTATTATGTACAACTGGCATAAATAGATTTAGAATCAGTTCAGTTCAGTCGCTCAGTCGTGTCCAGCTCTTTGCGACCCCATGAATTGCAGCTCGCCAGGCCTCCCTGTCCATTACCAACTCCCAGAGTTCACTCAAACTCATGTCTGTCGACTCGGTGATGCCATCCAGCCATCTCATCCTCTGTCGTCCCCTTCTCCTCCTGACCCCAATCCCTCCCAGCATCAGAGTCTTTTCCAATGAGTCAACTCTTCACATGAGGTGGTCAACGTACTGGAGTTTCAGATTCAGCATCAGTCCTTCCAATGAACACCCAGGACTTATCTCCTTTAGAATGGACTGGTTGGATCTCCTTGCAGTCCAAGGGACTCTCAAGAGTCTTCTCCAATACCACAGTTCAAAAGCATCCATTCTTCAGCGCTCAGCCTTCTTCACAGTCCAACTCTCACATCCATACATGACCACTGGAAAAACCATAGCCTTGACTAGGTGGACCTTTGTTGGCAAAGTAGCAAACTCAACTAATTTTCAATAAGCATACAACTCAAACTGTTTAAGCAGAAGTATCTGGGCAAACTCAACACTTCTACTCACACTACTTCTAACCACACTTCTAACTATAAGCAGTTAGTGTATGGAGCCTATTGGTCCTGGTCCTGAGTGTCAGTTAATCCAGTAAGGTGATTAAGAGGAAGTTCACTAAGAGAATCTATTGTATTTTGTTGTTGTCACCATTGTTATGTATGTGTTTGCCTTCATTTTTCAAGATTTAATCCTGACTGCAATTAATCTCTCATGATCTTAAACTCAGGACATTTGAAGATTTCATGCTTGCTTTGAATGATCTTCTGGTATGTAATGGAGCCAAGGGGACTAAGTTTTTCAGTTACTTATGTTTGGCAAGGATGAGGAGTATATTTCCATATTCTTATTCTTATGATTTCCTGCTTTCTCACAACTCTCTGATTTGCTCAATTAAAAAGAAATAGAAGTTAAGTCGTTTTATTGACATTGGCTTGATTATACTTGCTAAGATTCCTAGTAGCAATATTGAGGAATTAATTAAAATCCTGAGATGAGAGTACCTATCCAGAGAGACAAAGAATGAGTGTGTTAGTAGCCCCCAGCTCTAAGTTTCTGCAATCATTTGTGGAAATACCTTGAGGAAATATGCCAGTTTTTATTTTTCTATGCAGGGTGGCAAAAGGTGATATGACAGACCAATCTTTTTATAATGATAAAACTGTAGGGACCAAAATTCTTTCTCCTCCACCCTCCATGACACCTCATAAAGCTAATTCCAGAATGAACTAGTCCCACTGCCCATTGATCTTCTTTTATCAAACTTATAGCCATGGATATTGAAAGGAACTGCTTTCCCATCACTTAACCACTTTGGTATGAGTAACTTGTGAAAACACAGGAGCAAGGCAATTTTTTCTTCCATTTTCCATCTCAGGTATGCAGTAACAACATGCATTCTGAGTCACGCAGAGTCCACTCTAAAGAATGTGTGCTGTAAGCTCAGAGGGGCTAATAATCAAATTAGGTTGCTAACAAATGGCAATTTATAATGCTAAAACTAATGAGAGGTCAAAGAACTAAAATATGCAAGGAGTTTTAATTATCCTGTCCTTTGTGATTCCACAAGAATATTTTTAAAGGAACACTATCACCAGTATTCAACTGATATTTTAAGTTTCATTAAGATTTACATAACTTGTTACATATTGGGAAATACATTCTTTCTTTCCGAGCAGAGCAAGGACCTAAATCCTTCTCTTTGGGGTTGGAAAAAAAGAACTGTCTTGCTTTGATATTCAGTTTATTGAACCCTTTCCTTTACATAGCACTGATGGAAAACATGGAATCTCTTCAAGGAAATCTCTAGATTGGATAGCATAGGAACTGTAGCAAATAAAATAACTACAACTTTTCTGTCCTTATTTCCTATGCCATTTCACTTTTTTTTTTTTTTTTAGTCCCTCTCTCTTTTTTATTTTTTGCCAGTTTGTTTATGTTTTACTGACTCTGTGATGCTCAGGCCTTGACCATGAACTTCAGCAGTGGAACAACTGTTTCTCCTGCTGCTATTTCTTGTTCTTCAACTCTCCTCATGCTTGTTGAACCTGCAGTATGTGCTTTCTTGGGCTGCAGGGGCTTGTACTTCCTGAGGTTCTCTTTTTGAGTCTGATTAACAACAGTGAGAAGTCGGGAAATGAATTTACAAACACCTAGGACCTTGGAGGGCTTGGATGACACACTACTTGTCATTTTGATGATGCCTAGCCTGGGCAGTGCCACTTTCAGGCCACCCAGTTGTTTCAGCAGCTCCATCTTGCCAGGAAGATCTCAAGCCTTAAACTTGGCCATGGCTGCACAAGCTGCTGCCATTGCCTACACTGAGGGATTTTTTTCATTTCTTATTGGCACTCCCCTCTGGCACAAGTGGGATCCCAGGTGGCTCTAGTGGTAAAGAAGCCACTTGCCAGTGCAGGAGACATAAGAGATGCAGGTTCTATCCCTAGGTTGGGAAGATCCCCTGGAGAAGAGCATGGCAATCCACTCCAGTATTCTTGCCTGGAGAATCCAATGGACAGAGGAGCCTGGCAGGCTACAGTCCATGGGGGTCACAAAGAGTCAGACACAAAAGAAGTGACTTAGCATGCATGTACTGTCATATGTACATCCACACACACCACCACAACCACCACATGCAACATTTCTGCAGATCAAAGTGCTCTTCATCTCTCAGAGCCTACCTTCTTTCTATGTAGTGTTCAAGATGGGTTTGTATATTTATTTATTTGGTTGGAGAGAGGGTGGCAAAACTGATGAACTGAAGAAAGTGACAATGTCAACTGAATGTGGAACCTTGTTCCTTGGAAGAAAAGCTATGGCCAACCTAGACAGCATATTAAAAAGCAGAGACATCGCTCTGCCAACAAAGGTCCATCTAGTCAAAGCTATAGTTTTTCCAGTAGTCATGTATGGATGTGAGAGCTAGATCGTAAAGAAGCCTGAGCACTGAAAAATTGATGCTTTCGAACTGTGGTATTGGAGAAGACTCTTGAGAGCCCTTGGGCTGCAAAGAGATAAAACCAGTCAATCCTAAAAGAAATCAATCCTGAATATTCATTGGAAGGACTGATGCTGAAGCTGAAGCTCCAATAGTTTGGTCATCTGATGCGAAGAGCCGACTCATTGGAAAAGATCCTGATGCTGGGAAAGATTGAAGGCAGGAGGAGAAGGGGATGACAGAGGATGAGATGGTAGGATGGCATCACCGACTCAATGGACATGGGTTTGAGCAAGCTTCGGGATATGGTGAAGGACAGGGAAGCCTGGCATGCTGCAATCCATGGGGTCACAAAGAGTCAAATATGACTGAGCAACTAAACAAGCAAAAATAAAACCGAAAAAAGCTGCTACCTCTAAAAGCTAGAGAAAAGATCAATTCAGGCATTGGAGATGTTAACAGCAATACACTCTGAACACAGATGGTCTGGAAAGGCTTTTGCTACAAAGAGGGTTAATTGTCCAAAGGTAATGTCTGTCCATCAAGCCAATTTAAGGCCAAAGAATGCATCTGGGCATGGAGTTTTCTTTCATCAATAGCTGTGTCGATAAAACAGCAAAAGGAACACAAAAAAATCGAGCCCATCCATATCAATAAGGCAGCAAGACAAGTAACCCAGAGCACTGAAGGGTCTGGGTGTTGAACTAATTGCCCTTATTATTGAAAAAAATGTTAAAGCATAAAAGCAAATCCAACAAGGACATTGGGAACAGTGCAAATAACAAAATTTTCTCCCTGAAAGGGAAGAAAACATCTGGAAATTTTGTTAAACTTGTCATCACCATACCCTACCATGTGACATTGTTACACTGCTCTTTTTAAAAGTTAGCCCATTGTTTTATGAGACAGTGTGTATTACTAGCATAAGGGAAAAGAGTGTGAGCCCTAGAGTCAAACTAAATACAGTTCAATACTTATTAGCCACATACTCTTGGTCAGGTTACTTTTTTCTTTCTAAGCCTCAGTATCCTCATTTTGGCAGCAAAAGTCCAGGTTTTAGAGTCAAACTGCCTGGCTTCCAATCCTCTGCTCTACCACTAACTGGCAGGTAACCCTGAGCAAATTGCATAACTTCTCTGTGACTCAGTTTCCCCTTCAATATAATGTTATTGTTGTTCAGTCACTAAGTCATGTCTGACTCTTTGAGACCCATGGACGGCAGCAGGCCAGGCTCCCTGTCCTTCACTATCTCTTGGAGTTTACTCAAATGCATATCCATTGACTCATGACGCTATCCAACCATCTTCATCCTCTATGGCCCCCATCTCCTTTTGCCTTAAGTTTTTCCCAGCATCAGAATCTTTTCCAATGAGTCAACTCTTCATATCAGGTGGCCAAAGTACTGGAGTATCGGTCCTTCCAATGAATATTCAGGGTTGATTTCCTTTAGGATTGATTGGTTTGATCTCTTTGCAGTCTGAGGGATTCTCAAGAGTCTTCTCCAATGCCACAGTTCAAAAACATCATTGCCTCAGTGCTCAGCCTTCTTTATGGTCCAGCTCTCACATCCATACACAACTACTGAAAAAACCATAGCTTTTCTTTGCAACCCCATGGACTGCAGCATGCCAGGCCTCCATGTCCATCAACAACTCCCAGAGTTTACCCAAACTCATGTCAACTGAGTCAGTGATGCCATCTAACCGTCTCATTCTCTGTCATCCCCTTCTCCTCCCACCTTCAATCTTTCCCAGCATCAGGGTCTTTTCAAATGAGTCAGCTCTTTGTGTCAGGTAACCAAAGTATTGGAGTTTCAGCTTCAGCATCAGTCCTTCCAATGAACACTCAGGACTGATCTCCTTTAGGATGGTCTGGTTGGATCTCCTTGCAGTCCAAGGGACTCTCAAGAGTCTTATACATCACAGCACATCACAGCACATCACAGCTTATACATCGCAGCAAAGTGATGTCTCTGCTTTTTAATATGCTCTCTAGGTTTGTCAGGGCTTTCCTTCCAAGGAGCAAGCATCTTTTAAACTCCTGGCTGCAGTCACCATCTGCAGTAATTTTTGGAGCCCAAGAAAATAAAATCTGTCACTGCTTCCACTTTTTCCCCTTCTATTTGCCATGAAGTGATGGGACTGGATGCCATGATCTTATTTTTTTGAATGTTGAGTTATGGGCCCCATTGATTGTCAGGACCTCACAGGAATTTTGTGAAAATTATATGCATAACAGAACACACATAAAGCATCTGGTAAGAGTTCCATTGATATAAGTCATTATAGTACCTACCTCAGAAGCTTGTATTCATAGTAAGGATGAAATGAGACAATGAATGAAAAGCTTTTAAGCTCGGTGTAGTCAGTGTTCAATAAATGCTAGGTTTTGCTCTGTGCTTTCCTTTTCACTTTTCAACTGCCTTTTAAACTTCTAGAAGATGAGTCTTAATTTTTTTTCTTTGTTCTATAATATCTAGCACTCTGTTATATGCAAATAAAAGTAACTCAATTATAGCCAAAGGAAAGAATAAAGGAACAAAAGTAGAAACTCAAACATCAGAACCATGGACTCACAAGCCTTGAGAAGATTGGGTTTATTAAAAAGTGATGGTATAGGTCAAATGACATGTCTGATTTTTGGTAAATTATAAATATTAATGAGCATAACA
This sequence comes from Bubalus kerabau, assembly GCF_029407905.1. Taxonomy (NCBI): domain Eukaryota; kingdom Metazoa; phylum Chordata; class Mammalia; order Artiodactyla; family Bovidae; genus Bubalus; species Bubalus kerabau. The sequence continues at coordinate 58,324,555 of NC_073647.1, read as the reverse complement.
ATTTGGCATTTGATTCCTTACGTGTGTCAAGAAGAAAATATATTTTTCCCTCTACCCTTCCAGGTTCTTGGCTGAAACCCCTTGTAATAAAAGACAGATTAACATGAGAAAAACAATTTTAATTACATACATACTAAGTATAATAGTAATGGAGCCCCACAAAGATATGACACTCAAAAGGCAGTCAGACAATAGAGGCTTATAAGATCCCCTGGAGAAGGAACTGGAGAAGGCAACCCATTCCAGGATTCTTGCCTGGGAAATCCAATGGACAGAGGAGCCTGACTGGTTACAGTCCATGTGGTCGCAAAAGAGTCAGACTCAACTCAGCAATTAAACAACAACACATCACCCTGAGGCAAAGAATGCAGTATGGGTATGGGATGTTAAAGCAGGGTAGGTGAGTTGTGGGACAATGAGATCAGTAAATAAAGTTACTCTGCCAGTCAGATAAATTTTTGAGGTGAAAAAAATGACCTCTGAAAATAGCTCTCTCCATGCTACCAGCCCCTTTTCTAATGTAAGTTTCATTTATAAATGTAGATTTCCTTTAAGAAAGGGAAACTTCTACTCTGTTTTCAAACTTCTCCTATGTTTGCAGTTTCTCAAGATAATTCTTATGCCATAGAGGCATATTTTGGGGTCGAATTTCATTTGAAAATAGTGATGACTACAATAGATGATTCAGCCAAAAAAAAGAAATGACCCAACTAATGGTGTTACATAGACACAGGTTAGGAGGTAGTTCTCAGACTTGAGACTTCTGTGAATCACCTTTACAAAATTTCATTATATCAGTATACCACCAAAAAAAAAACTTCACAATTTGTGTTTTATACACATATCACCCTTACTATTATTTTCTTAACAGTTTTTTTCTTTAACTTAAATTGTGTTGAAAACAGGACAACAAGCCCAAAATGGAGTCACTTATGCCAAGCCCTATGTCACCAAGACTTAATTACAGTTTTGGCCTCTCCCAGAAATGGAATCAAGAACCAATCAGCCATCAGTTGCTTAGCACTAATGAGGTCATCTGCCTGATAGACACCTGCTGTCTCCTAAAGTGAAATGACCTTACCATAATCCACTTTTTGCCCAATTAACTTTCTTATTCCCACTCCCTTCCACCTATAATTTTTTTTTTCATTTTGTACAGCTCCTCAGAGCTCCTTTCTATCTGCTAGAAGGGATGCTGTCCAATTCATGAAATATTGAATAAAACCAATAAGATCTTTAAAAGTTTTGCAGTTGAACTTTGATTTTGTTAGGTATTTATAATAGGAAAAAGGAGTCCAGAATGGCAGTGGCTAAAAGACAAGGAAGGGAAAAGCCCGAAAAAATAGAAAAAAGGAAGGTCCGAAGATCAGAGTGAGGACCTGAGGTAAAACAAACAGCACCCCTGGCTAGCCCAATTTACATAGGGCAGGCCCAGGGGGAGGAGAAAAAACATGAAAAGAGAAGCCAAAATTGGGCTGGGGGCCTCTCTTCTCTTCGCATCTTTTGGGTTGGCATTCCCTCATACCTCAAGGATGTATTTTCCTTTACTTTCTAAATAAAACTGAGCTGTAACACAGAGCTGTAACACTGGTCTGTCCAAGGGCTGTCTGTCGCTTCAAATTTTTGTGGCAATGAGACAGAGCCAAGGAAATTGCAAACTCCTCCAACATCTATGGTGCCGTTTCTTGGATTTAACCTGACTGAAACAGCCTTAGCTTGGTCCCCGCAAGGAAGAGGCCAAGCACAGCAGGAGCCCAACTCAGCAAAAGCTCCCATGGTGAAAGCTAAACGTGAAGAAAACCGAGTGCAGGGGAAGTGACAAGAAGCTCAGTGTGCTGGAAACTGAGACAGAAAAAAACAAACTCAGCAGAAAGCTCACGTGGCTCAGCCTCAGATTCCAGAAAACCTCCAGTTAAGGTAGGCGGTCCTAACTCCTATGGCTGGAAGGACATATGTCTAACAAAATCTTAATTTCTTTACAATCTCATTTATTGTTTCCTCAAACCCCCCGTGAACAGGAGAGCAGCAGCAGGTGCAATTGAGGCACTCTGGCAAGGGCTACTCCTCAGTGTGTCCCAAAGGCTCCACTATCTGCTGGGCCCCAATAGCTGTTACCCAAGCGCATAGGGGTTCTTCTGTCCTTAATATTCTATGTGCCAAGGATCAGGCCAATGAAAACTGTGAGTACAGGCCAGGTATTTAGCAGATTTTCTGGCAGGTTATGAAGGGGATATGATGGCACGTTTTTCCCACTGCTTTTGTCTCCTGTCCTTCAGCTCCTCTCTCCCGGGACTTAAGCCCGGCCAAAACCCAAGATACCTGGTTTCAGGACCTAATGAACTTCAGCCTCTGATGTCTCATTGCAAAAATTCAGTGAGAGACACAGTGATAGGTAAGAGGTGGATTTATTCGGATTCAGAGAGAAGCACACTCCACAGGGTGTGGACCATCACAGAGGAGAGTGCAGGGGCAATGGAATGTGGTATGGCTAGTTTTTTCGAGCTAGGTGAATTTATTTTGGAATCTTTTGTTGACCATGATGGCTACTCCATTTCTTCTGAGGGATTCCTGCCCGCAGTAGTAGATATAATGGTCATCTGAATTAAATTCACCCATTCCAGTCCATTTTAGTTCGCTGATTCCTAGAATGTCAACGTTCACTCTTGCCACCTCCTGTTTGACCACTTCCAATTTGCCTTGATTCATGGACCTGACATTCCAGGTTCCTATGCAATATTGCTCTTTACAGCATCGGACCTTGCTTCTATCACCAGTCACTTCCACAGCTGGGTATTGTTTTTGCTTTGGTTCCATCCCTTCAATCTTCTGGAGTTATTTCTCCACTGATCTCCAGTAGCATATTGGGCACCTACTGACCTGTGGAGTTCCTCTTTCAGTATCCTATCATTTTGCCTTTTCAAACTGTTCATGGGGTTCTCAAGGCAAGAATACTGAAGTGGTTTGCCACTCCCTTCTTTAGTGGACCACATTCTTTAAGACCTCTCCACCATGACCTGCCCGTTTTGGGTGGCCCCACAGGTATGGCTTAGTTTCATTGAGTTAGACAAGGCTGTGGTCCTAGTGTGATTAGATGGACTAGTTTTCTGTGATTATAGTTTCAGTGTGTCTGCCCTCTGATGCCCCCTTGCAACACCTACCGTCTTACTTGGGTTTCTCTTACCTTGGATGTGGGGTATCTCTTCATGGCTGCTCCAGCAAAGTGCAGCCACTGCTCCTTACTTTGAAGGAGGGGTATCTCCTCACCACCTCCCCTCCTGACCTTGAACGTGGAATAGCTCCTCTATGCTCTCCTGTGCCTGCAGAGCCACAGCTTCTTGGACGTGGTGTTGCTCCTCCCAGCCACCGCCCCTGGCCACAGACATGGGGAAGCTCCTCTTAGATGTTCCTGTGCTGTCGCAGTCTAGCACTCTCGGCTGCCGCCCCAACCTCAGACACGGGGTAGCTCCTCCCAGCTTCTGCCCCTGACCTCGGACCATGGGGTAGCTCCTCTCCATCATGTTATGTGCGTCGTTGCAGCTGCCCGCACTATGTGTGCCATCACAGCTGCCCGTGCTATCCAAGGCAAACCATTCAATATCACAGTAATCCAAGTCTATGCCCCAACCAGTAACGCTGAAGAAGCTGAAGTTGAATGCTTCTGTGAAGACCAACAAGACCTTTTAGAAAAGTGAAAGTGAAGTCGCTCAGTCGTGTCCAACTCTTTGCGACCCCATGGACTGTAACCTACCATGCTGCTCCATCCATGGGATTCTCCAGGCAAGAGTACTTGAGTGGGCTGCCATTTCCTTCTCCAGGGGATCTTCCCAACCCAGGGATCAAACCCGGGTCTCCTGCATTCCAGGCAGACGCTTTAACCTCTGAGCCACCAGGGAAGCCCAACAAGACCTTTTAGAACACCCAAAAAAGATGTCCTTTTCATTATAGGGGACTGGAATGCAAAAGTAGGAAGTCAAGAAACACCTGGAGTAACGGGCAAATTTGGTCTTGGAATACGGAATGAAGCAGGGCAGAGACTAATAGAGTTTTGCCAAGAAAATGCACTGGTCATAGCAAACACCCTCTTCTAACAACACAAGAGAAGACTCTACACATAGACATCACCAGATGGTCAAAACTGAAATCAGATTGATTATATTCTTTGCAGCCAAAGATTGAGAAACTCTATACAGTCAGCAAAAACAAGACCAGGAGCAGACTGTGGCTCAGATCATGAATTCCTTATTGCTAAATTCAGACTTAAATTGAAGAAAGTAGGGAAACCACTAGACCATTGAGGTATGACCTAAATCAAAACCCTTATGATTATACAGTGGAAGTCAGAAATAGATTTAAGGGAGTAGATCTGACAGATAGAGTGCCTGATGAACTATGGACGGAGATTCATGACATTGTACAGGAGACAGGGATCAAGATCATTCACATGGACAAGACATGCAAAAGAGCGAAATGGCTGTCTGGGGAAGCCTTACAAATAGCTGTGAAAAGAAGAGAAGTGAAAAGCAAAGGAGAAAAGGGAAGATATAAGCATCTGAATGCGGAGTTCCAAAGAATAGCAAGGAGAGATAAGAAAGCCTTCCTCAGTGATCAATGCAAAGAAATAGAGGAAAACAACAGAATGGGAAAGACTAGAGATCTCTTCAGGAAAATTAGAGATACCAAGGGAACATTTCATGGAAAGATGGCTTGATAAAGGATAGAAATGGTATGGACCTAACAAAAGCAGAAGATATTAAGAAGAGGTGGCAGGAATACACAGAAGAACTGTACAAAAAAGATCTTAACAACCAAGATAATCATGATGGTGGGATCACTCACCTAGAGCCAGACATCCTGAAATGTGAAGTCAAGTGGGCCTTAGAAAGCATCACTACTAACAAAGCTAGTGGAGGTGATGGAATTCCAGTTGAGCTATTTGAAATCCTGAAAGATGATGCTGTGAAAGTGCTGCACTCAATATGCCAGCAAATTTGGAAAACTCAGCAGTGGCCACAGGACTGGAAAAAGTCAGTTTGCATTCCAACCCCAAAGAATGACAATGCCACAGAATCCTCAGACTACCACACAATTGCACTCATCTCCCATGCTAGTAAAGTAATGCTCAAAATTCTCCAAGACAGGCTTCAGCAATATGTGAACCGTGAACTTCCAGATATTCAAGCTGGTTTTAGAAAAGGCAGAGGAACCAGAGATCAAATTACCAACATCCGCTGGACCATGGAAAAAGCAAGAGAGAAAAACATCTATTTCTGCTTTATTGACTATGCCAAAGCCTTTGACTGTGTGGATCACAATAAACTGTGGAAAATTCTGAAAGAGATGGGAATACCAGAACACCTGACCTGCCTCTTGAGAAATTTGTATGCAGGTCAGGAAGCAACAGTTAGAACTGGACATGGAACAACAGACTGGTTCCAAATAGGAAAAGAAGTACATCAAGGCTGTATGTTGTCACCCTGCTTATTTAACTTACATACAGAGTACATCATGAGAAACGCTGGGCTGGAAGAAGCACAAGCTGGAATCCAGATTGCTGGGAGAAATATCAATAACCTCAGATATGCAGATGGCACCACCCTTATGGCAGAAAGTGAAGAGGAACTCAAAAGCCTCTTGATGAAAGTGAAAGTGGAGAGTGAAAAAGTTGGCTTAAAGCCCAACATTCAGAAGACGAAGATCATGGCATCTGGCCCCACCACTTCATGGGAAAGAGATGGGGAAACAGTGTCAGACTTTATTTTTTTGGGCTCCAAAATCACTGCAGATGGTGATTGCAGCCATGAATTTAAGAGACACTTACTCCTTGAAGGAAAAGCTATTACCAACCTAGATAGCATATTGAAAAGCAGAGACATTACTTTGCCAACAAAGGTCCGTCTAGTCAAGGCTATGGTTTTTTCCAATGGTCATGTATGGATGCGAGACTTGGACTGTGAAGAAAGCTGAGTGCTGAAGCATTGATGCTTTTGAGCTGTGGTGTTGGAGAAGACTCTTGAGAGTCCCTTGGACTGCAAGGAGATCCAACCAGTCCATTCTGAAGGAGATCAGCCCTGGGATTTCTTTGGAAGGACTGATGCTAAAGCTGCAAGTCCAGTACTTTGGCCACCTCATGCGAAGAGTTGACTCATTGAAAAAGACTCTGATGCTGGGAGGGATTGGGGTCAGGAGGAGAAGGGGATGACAGAGGATGAGATGGCTGGATGGCATCACTGACTCGATGGACGTGAGTCTCAGTGAACTCCAGGAGTTGGTGATGGCCTGGTGTGCTGGGATTCATGGGTTTGCAAATAGTCGGACATGACTGTGTGACTGAACTGAACTGAACTGAACTGAGGTGAAATGATATGCTAATGAGTGGGAGGATCATCCCAACCATTTGGGCACCACCCACTCCTCCCTTTTTTGACAGTGACTTGGAACTGTCCTGCCACCTCTGGCTGTGTCATCAAGCTTGCAGATTGGGTATCAAGGTTTAGTTGAATTTAACTTGTCATTTTGGACCCATTAGATTTTAATCGGTTTATGTTATGCCCTTGGTCTATGTCATTTTTTCAAAAGTTGTGCCCTGATCCCTTCCCTTCTGTTTCATGCTGTTTTCCTGAGCCCCGTCTGGGCCCACAATGTTGCCTCTACAGTCTTCTGGATGGACAACCAGAGAATAGCTGGTCCTTGGGAGGGAAATACTGTATAATATCCAATCCCTCTAGATAGTCAGGCCTTCATCTTCCATGTTTCCTACATGTGCAACAACAGCATCTCTCAGTGAACACACTAGGGCGGGTGACAGGCACACAATGCCTGCTAGAAGTCTATCTGTTGGTGGCATCCCTTCAAGAGCAATTGGACTTCCAGGGATAATGTTTGCCACTTTGGGAGTCAGCTCTGCAGGCTCTTTGGGCCCAAACCCTTACCACCCTTCTCCTAAAGTTACATACTTACCCCTGGATCAAATCTCCACTCCACTTTTATGGAACATCTGGTCTGTTGCCTCTTATCAATTTGTTCATAAGCCAATTACTAGCTCCTACAACCAGGATCCTGCCCCCTTATAGGTGATATCGCTCAACCCAGCCTATTATTAAAATACTCTTAATGCCCCTAACAGGACCAGATAACCCACTCCTTTGTCATTACTTCTGTTACTACCTAAAGTGGGTCTAGGACAATGAAATGTTTACCATTGGAGACACCCTAATCTGCTCTTATGGAGGACTAGGGGAGGAAATAGTGACTTACATTCCCTTGGAGCAGTAAGAGGATAAGGTTTATGGCTTCTTCACCAAGTTCCCAGTCTCAGGGCACAGGCTTGGATTGCTTTACATCACGATATCTATTCCCATCTGTGGTGAATAAACTGGCAATGAGTTAAAATTACAACCCTTTAATCCTACCCAGCACTGGTCACACTGAAGACCTTGGGGATGCCCAACTCCAGTTTGGGAGTCCCAGGAGGTCAACCTGCCTCGACCTGCCTAGGGATCTGGCCCTCAAAATGTTGTCATGCCTCAACCTGCTCAGGAATCCCCCAGTCCAGGGACCCCAGGAGGTTGACATGCCTCGACCTGCCCAGGGACCCAATTCTCAGGAGGCCGACAAGCCTCGACTTTACTGAGGATTTGATCTCCAGGAGGCTGTCACACATCAGCTTGCCTGGGGATCTGCACCCTGAACCTGGGATGCCTGGCCTCAGGTTGCAACAGTACTGGGTAGGATAAAGCTTCAAAAAGACTCTCCCCTAAGGAAGTCCACCCATGGAAATTGAAGGAGGCCTTTTTTTTTTTCTTTCTTTTTTCTTTTCCTCCCTGTCATCACTGTCTTTCAGATGGGAAATAACCAATCCACTTCTTGACAGATGCACTTAAGATGCATCCTTGATAACTGGAAGCTATTTGATCCTCTAAGTCTAAGGAGAAGTTGCTTAAAATTCTTTTGTGCCACTGCATGGACATGGTATCCTCTGGGGGACAAGGAACAGTGGCCTGAGGATGAGAGTTTAAATTAAAATACCATCCTTCAGCTAGACTTATTCTGCAAAAGACAAGGGAAATGGACAGAGATCCCCTATGTCCAAATTTTCTTCCAACTAAGAGATATGGAGGAACTCTCTCTTAAGTATGGGATTGTTGTATGCCCTAAAAGTGAGCCTACTAGGCAAATGGTGTTAGGCACAGACAACCAAGAGAAGGAACCCCCTGGTGAAGGCTTACCTCCCATGGCTCCCGAGTTGCCTGGTGTTCCTTCCTTGTATCCAAACATGCCCCCATATCCAGGAGCACCTCCTCCACAAAAGCCAACTCGAGTATGTCCCTTAGTCAAAACTGGAGGAGAATTCAGACCAACCCAAGTCCATAAGCCCTTCTTCCTCTTAAAACTAAGGCAGATCAAACAAGACCTGGGAAGCTATACAGATGACCCAGCCAAATATATAGATACATTCGAACACATTACCTTGGCCTTTGACTTGATATGGAAGGACATCATGGTCATATTTAATCAAACTTTATCTGACCCTGAGCATGCTAGGGTCTTAAAGGAAGCCCAAAGGTATGCTATGGGGCTTCACATGTCAAGCAATAAATACCCACCAGGGGAAACTGCAGTCCCCTCCTCAGATTCTAAATGGAATTATAATGACCCTGAGCACATCTGGGAAAGGGATCATTTTCTGATCTGTGTGAAGGCAGGACTGAAAGCAGCCCAGCAAACAGTAATCAGCTATGCCGGGGCCTCGGCAATAACTCAGGAGCCCAACGAGAACCCCATTGCCTTTCTGGAAAGGCTAAAAGAGGCCCTCCAAAAGTTTACCAATCTGGACTTAGACTCTTATGAAAGACAGGTGATTTTAAAGGAGAAATTCCTGTCCCAATGTGCATCAGACATCAGGATAAAGTTACAACAGCTACAGCAGCAAGACCCTGCTGCCTCTTTAGATGAGATGCTCCAGACAGCCACCAATACATTTTATAATAGAGAATAGGAGAGGGAGGCCAAGGCCCAAGAAAGGGAGAAAAGGAAAGAGACAAGGCATGCCCAGATGCTGGCCGCCCTCCAGGGAAGCCCTATGGTAAAACCCAAGTCTTTGAAGGACAAGGCACAAGGCAAATGCCTAGTCTGTAGACAGGCAGGACATTGGGCCAAAGAGTGTCCAAACCATGACAAGTCACCTAAAATGGCTTGCTACAAATGCCATCAATTGAGAAATTGGGCGGCACTCTGCCCTCAGGACCCAAGATCCTCAAGGTCAAGCACCAAGCTTTCCCTCACTATGGTTCAACAGGATTGAAGTGGCCCACTCCAGCCAGCCCACCTCTCACAGATAACCATCATGGGGCTGGAGCCAAGGGTACAACTGGATGTGGCAAGTAGGTCCAAGAATTTCTTGGTTGACACAAGGGACTACTGTCCTGACCTCCTACTCTGGAGCCTTCTCCTCCCAAACCTGTACCATTTGGGGTGCTACAGGGAAAATAATTACTAAAATATTCAACTGAGCACTTCTTTGTTGCTGGGATTGACAAATATTTTCCCACCAGTTGCTGGTGGTCCCTGAGTGTCTTAATCCCTTATTGGGAACAGATATACTCACTAAACTGAGGACCACCCTTGTGATGTGAAGCTTTTCAGCCCCTAAGGCCCTACAGCTTCTGGTTACTGCTGAAGAACCCATTACACCCTCCCCAATAGAAAGGGACCAAACACTATGGTAGAACAAAATTAACCCCCCAGTGAGGGACCAGGGGACTCCTGGATGAGCCCACCAAACTGAACTGGTCATCATTGTCCTCCGAGATCCCACTCGGTTTCCTAACTGGAAAAAATATGCCCTCAGAAGAGAAGCTCAGGAAGGACTACAGCCTCTAATAAATTCCTTGCCTGTGGGCTATTGGCCCCCACCAATTCGCTGTATACAACCCAGATCCTCCCTGTAAAGAAAAAGGACAGAACCTGGCAAATGGTTCAAGATCTCTGGATCATAAATGAAGCTGTAATTCCACCCATCCTACAGTATCCAATTCCTACGTAATCTTGGGAGAAATCCCATCCAGTGCCAAGTGGTTTACAGTCTTGGATCTCAAAGATGCATTCTTTTGCATACCACTAGTTAAAGAATCCCAATATCTGTTTGCCTTCCGGTGCGAGACTCCAGGAGGAAAACACCAACAGATGACAGAGATAGCCTTCACCTGTTTGGGCAGGCTCTTAGCTGGGATCTCCTAGATCCGGACCTAGGACCTAATGGGAAAATATTACAATATGTAGATGACCTACTAATCTGTTTTCCAGATGAGAAAAATGCCCAACCACATGTAATTCAGGTTCTAAACTTTTTGGCAGAGAGGGGATATAAAGTCTCCCGTGCCAAGGCACAGATGGTCGAGATGAAGGTCAATTACCTGGGAGTTCAGATTACACACAGGTCCAGGAGGCTGCCCTCTTACAAGGTACAAGGAATCCTCTAGTTGCCCTCCCCCACGACTCAAAAACAATCGCAAGCTTTTCTGGGGCTAACTGGGTATTGTAGAATCTGGATACCCAACCATGGTCTAATTGCCCAGGCCTTATATGAAAGCTTGAAGTGACAGGATGATTCAATCCCACTGATATGGGGAACTCCTCAAAAGAAGGCAGAGGCTACACTAGAACAAGCCTTAACTCAAGCCCCTGCCTTGAGGTTGCCAGACCCAGAAAAGACATTCCAACTTTATGTCCATGAAAAGAAGGAATAGCCTTGGGAGTGTTAACTCAAAGGTTGGGACCTTAACTCCAGCCTGTAGCTTATTTATTAAAGAGGCTCGACCCAACCGCCTGAGGCTGGCCTCCCTGCCTTTGAAATCTTGCAGCTATTGCAATCCTGATAGAAGATGCTTTAAAACTCTCTTTTGGGGAAAAAATAACTATTTTTACCAGCCACCAAGTGAAACAACTCCTAAATGGGATAGGCCATTTATCGATGTCAGATCAAAGAATGCTCAGATATCAAGTAATGCTGATGGAAAATCCAGGCCTCACTATATTCCCTTGTGAGGTTCTTAACACAGCCACCCTCCTGCCTACCCGCAAAGGCTCTCCCCTTTCACTCTTGCTTAGGAACCTTGGACCACTGGACAAAACCCTGAGAGGGATTGTCGAAGAGCCTCTGACCAATCCATTCACAGGATGGATTGAAGGCTTTCCCATCTGGACTGAGAAGGCTGAGGAGGTGGTAAAAAAAAGGAAAAAAAAAAAAAAAAAAAAACGCTCCATGAAATCATTCCATGATTTGGTCTGCCCAGGTCATCACAAAGTGATAAAGGGACATCATTTACTTCTAAGGTCACCCAAGGGGTCTCTAAAGCATTGGGCATTACTTATTACCTCCATTGTGTCTGGAGGCCTCAGTCTTCAGGAAAAGTAGAAAGAGCCAACCAATTCTTAAAATCAAAATAAAATAAAATAAATAACCCAGGAGACCTCCCTGGGATGGAAGGAGGCTTTACCAATAGCTCTTCTCAGCACCTGTGTTGCCCCTAAGGAACAGGTTGGTCTTAGTCCTTATGAGATACTATATGGGAGACCTTTCATTTATGTCAATGACCTCTTCCTAGATCCAGAGGCTCAGACCCTCCAGTCTTATACCATGGCCATTGGGCAATTCCAACAAGATATATGCTTATGGGGTGTCAACCAAGACCCAAAAGATTCTAAAGAGTCACGACTATATGCTCCAGGGACTCAAGTCCTAATTAAAGTCTGGAAAGATGAGTCCCCAAAGGCTCATCTCCAGCCCACATGGAAGGGCCCCTACCCTGTAATACTTTCTACCCCTCACAGCAGTCAAGGTACCAGGACATGACTCATGAGTCAAGCCATTGAAGAAAAGAGGAAAGGAGACTCAATACACCTATGAGCCCCTGGGAGATCTCAGATACCTATTTAGAACTACAAATAAGTGTCATTCTAATGAACACCCCCATAATTAAGTTTCTGGGGATAAGATTTCTCAGAACAGCTCTAAACAGCCAACACAGTTTGGCAGGGGTTGTACTCCAAAACAGACAGGAGATAGATCTCCTGATCCCTGAACAAGTAGGGACTTGAGCCATCTTGAATAAGACATGTTGTTTCTGGGTAAATACCTCCAATTAAGTTAAAGAAAGTCTCACAGTCCTCAAGAAAAACATTCAGACCCTACAGGATATCAAAGAATGAGCTGGAGAGTTCTCGGGGTGGCTACAATCTCTCTTTGGGGGATTCTCCTGGCGATGGGAAATTTGGAGTTGGCTAATGCCCCTACTAGTCCTTGTTATCACCATATTGATGTTACTTATGATTTCCCCATGTATTATCAATTGTCTAACCCATTTTGTCTCTGCCCAGGTCAACAAGCTACAACATGCAGTGTCAGTTCAACAGGGATATATAAAACTACAGCCAACCACAGAAAATATCACTCACCCTTAGATGGACACTGCTGTAAGGACTCTGAGGCTTGAGACTAGCAAGAGGGGGAGGCCCAATGCCCCTTGCCATCCCAGTTCAGCAGGAAGTAGTAGGAAAGACCTTGATGCCACTATTCCCAAAGAACTGAGCCTTCTATCTCTTGATGGGGGAATGTTAGGTAGTTAGAATAGGAAAAAGAAGTCCAGAATGGTGGTGGCTAAAAGACAAGGAAGGGAAAAGCCCGCAAAAATAGAACAAAGGAAGGTCTGAGGACCGGAGTGAGGACCTCAGGTAAAACAAACAGCCCTCCTGGCCAGCACAATTTACATAGGGCAGGCCCAGGGAGAGGAGGGAAAATATATATATATAAAAAGAGGAGCCAAAATTGGGCTGGGGGGCCTCTCTTCTCTTTGTGTCTTTTGGGTCAGCATTCCCTCATGCCTCAAGGATGTATTTTCCTTTACTTTCTAAATAAAACTGAGCTGTAACACAGAGCTGTAACACTGGTCTGTCTGAGGGCTGTAACGCTGGTCCATTTCGTTGCTTCAAATTTTTGTTGCGACTAGACAGAACCAAGGAAATTACAAACTCTTTGGACAGTTTTTAACAATGGTCTTCATGTATTGATTTGAAAAAAGAGTTTATATCATTATATTAAATAGAAACTAGCATTATTTATCAAAAATAGAAGGTGAGAATAAAAATAAATATAATGAAAACAAAACAATGTTCTTAAAATCTAGATAATTATTGTTGCCTGGCAGAGGCTCCTGAGTCTATATCTTTGAGACCTGCTTTTTCTTTGTTAAAAAATTTATTTAGAACACAACAGAGGGCTTCCTTGATGGTCCAGTGGTTAAGAATCCACCTGCCAATGCCAGGGACACAGGTTCCATCCCTGGTCCAGAAAGATCCCATATGCCATGGAACAACTAAGCCCGTGCAGCACAACTACTGAGCCAGTGCTCTAGAGACTGCAAGCCACAACTACTGAGCCCTTGAGCCACAACTACTGAAGTTCCTGGAGTCTGAAGACCTAGAGTCTGTGCTCCGCAACAAGAGAAGCCACCCCAGTGAGAAGCCTGTGCGTTGCAACTAGAGAGTAGTCCACACACAGAAATAAAGACCAAGTGCAGCCAAAAATAAACAATAAAATAAAATAAATAAGTAAACAAGTAAATTATTGAAAAAGAATACATCAGAATTGTTGAACACTAACTTGTACCAAAGTGGGAACTGGAAAAGAACACAAAAGGGAAAACTTCCCCTCTCTGACTCAGTATTATTTAATGTCTATATACTCTGTGAACCGCCTGAAATCATTTTGTGATTTCATGAAACACTGGCCTATATGACCAATGAAAAATGGTTTCTGGCTCTCCTAATGCTTGTACAGTAGCATTCTTAGAGTGTAGCCCCTGAATTACCTGCATCTGAATCACCTGTGGGGGCTTGTTAAAAAGGGTGAGTGGTAACTAATGTTAACTACTTAATCTGGTAGTGGTAACTACTTAATCTGGATACTGGAACCCAACGTGTGAGTGGGCTAAGTCATTCATCTTGTCCAACTCTTTGCAACACTGTGGACTGTAACCCGCCATCTCCTCTGTCCATGGGGTTCTCCAGGCAAGAATACTGGAGTGGGTTGCCATGTCCTTCTCCAAGGGATCTTCCCAACCCGGAGATGGAACCCATGTCTCATGTATCCTACATTGCCAGGCGGGTTCTTTATCACTAGCACCACCTGTGAAGCCCACTGGGCCCCAACATAACTACATTATTAAGGAACACTCACAGATGATTTTGATGCACAATAAAACTTGAGAAGCAAGGCTATATTATAACAGTTACTGAGGAAGTTGGAACCATCCCTATAACAGCTCAGTAGAAATAAAAAAGCTGAAAGAAGATGTGAAAGTAGACTTTAGCTAAAAGAAGTAACCTGCCCCAATCTTGAATAGTAAGGCTACAGCCTGAAAGATAAGCATTGCATTTATTTGGAGTATTTTAATACCAGAATGAAATAGAAAAAAAATGAACAGCATCAGGAAATGAGAAAACAAAATAATTCAAAGAAGAAAGGGATTGATTTACAAGAAAAGATGAAAGGAATTTAAAATGTCACTTTGCTAAGTGATCATTAAGCAGGGGTGTGATAGCACTTTATAAATGTTTGAATCATATACAAAAAGGGGGAGAAATAATTTGTTAAATAATAACAAGAAGGGATAATTAGATATTAAGAGAATGTAACTGACCAAATTCTCATCCATATATAACTCAAGCATTCCTGCTCTGCACTTTGTGTCCAACTTCTGTCTTAAGGGATGTGCTCTGATCTTCTCCCCAAAAGAGGCTGGAGCATGGCTCTAGTGTCTGTGTCTTTGTTCCAGCATACTCCTCTGAAGGGGAGCACAATATGCCACCCCAAAATATGCCTCTTTGGCATAAGGATTTTTTTGAGCTAATTATTTTTGAGAGGCTACAGATAGAAGATTCTCTGAAAATAGAGTATAACTTGTCCTTTCCTGAGGGTAAATTACATTTATGAGGAAAATTTCCATTTGTAAGGGTGTCTCCCCCTCTCTACCAGGAAGAGAAGGTTGGCTCGAAATCACTACATAATATTGTCAAGGAGAAGGCTCTGACATAAATCTGTATAACAACCTTATCCTTGTTTACTGTGCTTTTCCTGGTCACCTCTTAACTGGCTCCCCCACCTAACTCCCAGGCCACTGTGGTTGTCCTGACCTCCATATCCCTTCTAAAACTACAGCCTAGACTCACTCCACTAGGGCAAACCTTCAGGTTCAGTGGCTCTAACACCTTAAGGGTATTATAGGGGATTCTGCACTAGCGCTTGGGAGACCTCCACTTTGAGGAGCTGAGAAATTGATTGGCAGCAGGGCCAGACTCTGGCAAATCTGAGCAGTTATAAAATTTGTCTTCAGCACATTTTTTGTGCCACCCCCAGCTCCAGATTCCCAGACATCTCAAGATATATAAGTAAATGTCCCTCTTATAAGAAGACAAAGGGATCAAATAAATACCACTCATATATGGAGTATCTTAATATGTATTGGGTTGCACCCCACAGGCCTGGAAGCCCTGTATTTGCCTGGCTTCAAGAAAGAAGAGACAGCCCAGTGTTGGCAACAGAGACATCAATGTTTTAAATCAGTAGGGGGACCTTCCATGGCTGAAGCAAGTTCCTGGAGCAACTCCCCACCATGTGCAGCAGACGGTGGGCAGGACACAGTAATCACTAGCTGAGGCTGGGGACAACTACATAGGAACATCGGTCATGTGAGTAGGGTGTAAGTGAAGCAGGCACTAGTGGAGCAAGGGATGTACTAGAGAGCAAAAGAGCAGCCATTTGGGGTTGGCCTAATCATATCATATGTTACCTCTGGGAGCAGGAATGGTAATTACTTTAAAAGAGCACTGTGGGAGAAGAAAGAGGCTTAAATTAAATGCAGGAATTCTAAAGTTAGAATTTTAGACCCTGGGGCATCTGAGCGCTGAGTCGTTTGGGGGAAGAGGAATGCCATCAGTAGACTTCAGTTTACCATGTTAGTGATTCTGTAGGGGAGGGAAAATAGTTTTCCTTTTACTTTTCTAGGTTCTTGACTGAGACTCCCCAGTAGTAAAAGATTAACAAGAGAAAAACAAACAGAAGTCTCATAACATGTATACCACCTATATACATGGGAGATACCCAGGAAAACTAAGTAACTCCCCAGGGTGAGACCGGCCAAGACTACCTTAAATAATACCTCCATCTAAATACAAAAGAACATATTGGGGGAGGGAGAGCCCAGTTATGGGAGGTGACCAGGAAAAGCACAGTAAACAAGGATAAGGTTGTAATACAGATTTAAGTCATTGCTTTCTCCATCGATATGAGTTTCTAGAAATGTATAGCCATCCTTCTCTTCCTGGTACAGAGAGGGAGAAACACTTACAAATGGAGATCTCCCTTATATATTTAAATTTCCCTCAGGAAAGGGTGACATGTACTGTTTTCAGAGATTCTCCTGTGTCTACAGTCTCAAAATAGTTAGCCCATAATAATTCTCATGCCAGAAAGATACATTTTGGGGTGGCATATTATGGTTCCCTTCACCACATTAATGACTCTAAACTGCTGTCCCCAAATTTCAAACTGATCAGTGATACCTGAAAAAACCTGGATACTGAAGCAGTGCCGTGTACTACCTTCTGCCTCCTGATGGTTCAGAGACGTTAACCTCTTGAGTGACTTTCAGAGCCCACTTGCTGAAGGCCTGACATAGCTGCACAGCAGTTTGTAACTTTAGATGCTAAAACTATTTTTCAAAGAAAGTGAAAGTCACTCAGTCGTGTCCAACTCTTTGCGACCCCATGGACTATACATTCCATGGAATTCTCTAGGCCAGAATACTGGAGTGAGTAGCCCTTCCCTTCTCCAGGGAATCTTCCCAACCCAGTTCTCCCACATTGCAGGCAGATTCTTTACCAGCTGAGCCACAAGCTGATTAGAGAATGGTGCTAACAATGCCAAGGTTGAGGGTTTGATCCCTAAATGCACTATTGCAACCCTTTATGGGGGCTTCCCTGGTGGCTCAGACAGTAAAGAATCTGCCTGCAATTTGGGAGACCTGGGTTCAATCCCTGGGTGGGGAAGATCCCTGGAAGAAGGAAATGGCAACCCTCTCCAGTATTCTTGCCTGGAAAATCCCATGGATAGAGGAGCCTGGTGGGTTACAGTTCATAGGGTTGCAAAGAGTTGGGTACAACTGAACGACTAACAATTTCACTTTCACACATACTGGGCTTCCCTGGTGTCTCAGATGGTAAAGAATCTGCCTGAAATGTAGGAGACCTGGGTTCTATCCCTCGGTCTACCACCTGTATTTCCCACCCCAGTCCTTTTATACTTTCTCAATAACTCACTTTACAATGGACTCACATGAGCTTAGAATGCTGTTCAATCAACCAATAATCTCCTGATTGAATTATTAAGAAATGTGGTATAAGTGGCATAATTTGAGACTTAAGCTAGACTACACTGCGAAGCAGAAATGCAGAGGAAGGGCTTTAAAATACATCACTTGATGGATAGCCTGAATCATTAGCTGGGTTTCTTCCATTTATGTGCTTTATATAATAAAGTAGCACTGTACTTTCCAAGGAAGTTCACATTACCACAGAAGATTCTCTTTCATTGTATTTTAATTTGGGTTTAATATAGAACATATTTGAATGTCCTCTTCATCAGCTGAATAGTGTTTCTATCAGAAGTAGATAAAGGTTGTGAATTGCTATAGCGGACCTGTGTTACCTTTGATCAGCACCTTTTTTCTCCTTCACTTGCAAGTAGAGGCTTCTTTTTCTGGGGGGGAAACAGTTCATATGGGTTTAATCCTGTCCTGGACATTTGTTGTTGTTGTTGTTCAGTTGTTGGGTCATGTCCATCTCTTTGCCACCCCATGAACTACAGCATGCCTGGCTTCCCTGTCCTTCACCATCTCCCAGAGTTTGCTCAAACTCATGTCCTTTAAGTTGGTGATGCTATCTAACCATCTCACTCTCTGCTGCCCCCTTTTGCTCTTGCCCTCAATCTTTTCTAGTATCAGGGTCTTTTTCAATGAGCCAGCTCTTTGCATCAGGTGGCTAAAGTATTGGAGCTTCAGCATCAGTCCTTCTAATGAATATTCAGGGTTGATTTCCTTTAGGATTGACTGGCTTGATCTCCTTGATGTTCAAGGAACTCTCAAGAGTCTTCTCCAGCACCACAGTTCATTGGGAGTAGTCTTACAACACAAGAGTGTTCTCACTCTGATTTGACTGATCTGAATACTCCATCTCTCTACCCCCAGTGATTGGTCCAAGTATCATCACATGATTCAGGTCAGACTAGCCAAGATGCTTTGGCTGAAATCACTGCATGCAAGTCTGAGGTCATCCTGCCATGCCTATGCCTCTGTGGAGTGGGAGCTGTGTAAGAAGGAAAATAAGCAGAAGTGATGGATGGAGAGAAATAGAACTCCTAGATCTAGTTGTGTATACAGCTCATTGAAATACCCCTTTGACTTCACAAGTACATTCTCCTTTTTTGCTTATTTGGGTTCATATTTGGCTTCTGACACTCGCAACCAAAATATTTCCACATAACACATTTCCAAGTTTAACTTAGGAAAAATGAATTAAACATAGAGGAATACTTTGCTTTATGTAATTGGTATCTTTTTCAGAAATCAAGGTTAAATAAACTTTTGTGAATCAAATCATATGAAAGGGAACTGAACATGTCATCCAAAATGTGCCACTTTAGCATAAGGACGGCTTATTTTAAAATACTGAAGACACAGGAGAAGCTCTGAAAACAGTTGAAATGACTCTTGTAAGGGACATTTGCATTAGAAAAGAGGCTGTAGCAGGAAGCTCACTTATTCACCTGAGAGTTATCTGCCTGGCTGGGCAAGCTTTGTTTACCAAACACTTTCTCTTCTCACCTTCCTCTGAATTGCCTTCCCTCCTTTGAAGCCCCAGATTCCTGTCCCTTTCCTTAGCCCAGGATGATATAAAGCCTCTATTGTCTGGCAGCCGTTTGAGTCATATCTTTATGGGGCTTCCATACAGACTTATGTGCTATGTCATTTAATTTATTTTTATTCTGCTCATCTGTCTTTTTGTTACTAGTGACTGGAGTTGTTAGGGGAACCACTGACCAAAACTGTCTGCCCTGACCAAGCAAGATAGCAGCCACTTTTGCCAGTTATCTTTTTTTTTTTTTTTTTTTTTTTGGCTGTTGTCTTTATTTATTTTTTTTTTAATTTTATTTTATTTTTTAACTTTACAATATTGTATTGGTTTTGCCATATATCAAAATGAATCCGCCACAGGTTTACATGTAACAGGGGGTCCTGGTAAGGAACTTGGAACTAACAAGCTACCACCAACCAGAAGAATTTGGGCAAAGCTTCCCAGGTGGCGCTAGTGGTAAAGAACCCACCTGCCAATGCAGGAGAAATAAGAGACACAGATTCGATCCCTGGGTTATGAAGACCCCCTGGAGGAAGGCATGGCAACTCACTCCAGTTCTCTTACCTGAAGAATCCCATACTGAGGAGCCTGGTAGGCTACAGCCCATAGGATCGCAAAGAGCTGGACATGAGTGAAGTGAAGGAAGCAAAAGAATAGAAGAAACACCTCCAACCTTCCAGAATCCTTCTCACTGGAATCCATCTTGGTTGACTGATATTTGAGACACCAGGAAGGACCCTGAATCAGACTGATTGGCCAAAGATAATCCGGAAACTAACCCAATTACCATAGGCCTGAGACTGCAAACCATCAGGCAGAGCAGTCCTCCTGGGTTCTCATCCCTGTGCTCTGCCTGGGTGCCCCTTCCCAATAAAGTCTCTTGCTTTGTCAGCATGTGTGTCTCCTTGGACAACTCATTTCCAAGTGTTAAGACAAGAGCCCACTCTTGGGCCTTGGAAGGGGGCCCCCTTCCTGCAACAGTTTCAGCCAAGAAAATAGAAAAGTAAAGGGAAATTTTTATTACCTCCCCTAAATATACATCAAAAAAAAAAAAAATACATCGTTAAAAGGAGACTTGTTGGGAATCTTTCATAGTATAGGTTTTGGGGGAAACTTTTTGTTTGGTTGGTTGTTTCTAAGGAAAGGCATTACATACAAATGTGTAACGGTGCAAGTAACTGACGGTGATTCTGGGAGACCTATTTGACTGGGTTTCATGATCCCAGAAAGAGAGCAATGACTTTAGTGATTTTATTATTTCTTGGGTATTCTCATTCTTATAGGCTTATGTATTTGATTTAGTTGGTACATTAAGATATGATCTATCCCTCAGGAAAGGACTCAAAATAAGCAAGCTCACAGAGACTAAAGTGGAAAACCAAAATGCCAATTGATTAATGGACAATGAGAAAGACAATCACCCAATGGATAAGAATCCTTGCATCAGCAGATCATTGCATTTTATTTTTGAGGGCATAAGTTTCATCCTGCTAATCTTGATTCAGCCACATATGCTTTTCATGCATGTGTACTAAGTCATTTCAGTCGTATCTGACACTGCAACCCCCTAGACTGTAGCCCACTAGGCTCCTCTTGCCGTGAGATTCTCCAGGCAAGAATACTGGAGTGGGTTGCTATGCCCTCCTCCAGGGGATTGTCCCAACCCAGGGATCAAACCTGAGTCTCTTATGTCTCCTGCACTGGCAGGTGGGTTCTTTACCACAAGTGCCACCTGGGAATCTCATGCTTTTTCATAGGCCTATAGTATAGTACAGGCATACTTCAGAGATACTGAGGGTTGAGTTCAATGCAATAAAGCAAAAGGACTTCTCTGGTGGCTCAGCAGTAATGAATCTATCTGCAATACAGGAGATGAAAGTGATGCGGGTTAGATCCCTAGGTCAGGAAGATCCCCTGGAGGAGGTCATGGCAACCCACTGAAGTATTCTTGCCTGGAAAATCCTATGGACAGAGGAGCCTGGTGGGCTACAGTCCATGGGGTTGCAAAGAATCACACATGACTGAAACAACTAAGCACACACACATGCACAATAAAGAAAATATCCTAATAAAGTGGGTCACATGAATTTTTTGGTTTCCCAGTGCATGTAAGAGTAATGTTAACACTAAAGTCTATTCAGTGTATAATAGGAAAATCAATGTGTATATATATAGGAAAATCAATGAATATATATAAATTAAATTTATATATATATATAAATTTAAAACTATTTGACCAGTAAAAATGCCCAATTATAGTAGTTATATCAAGATCACAAATCATCATAACAAATATAATTATGATGAAAAAGTTTTAAATATTGTGAGAATTACCAAAATGTGATGTATAGACATGAAGTAAGCAAATGCTGTTGGAAAAATAATCCTGATAGATTTGCTGGTTGCAAAGTTGTCATAAAACTTCAATTTGTAAAAAATGCAGTATCTGCAAAGTGCAATAAAGTGCAGTAAAATGAGTTATGCCTGTATATAAAAAGTTTAGAATTAGATATCAATGTTAACAAATCATGGAACATCACATAAAACCCTGGATTTACAACTTCTCTTTGAAAATCAAAATACCTACCAACACTAATTTCTCTGATCATGGCATCACTTTCATGGATCTGAGTAAGGCCTGAGCCCTCTGTATGGGACATGAGCTGTCCTATATACTGAGGTCCCCATTAGGCCCATTTTCTTAATTTATATTCCTTTACTGGCTTATACCTCGGAGAAGGCAATGGCACCCCACTCCAGTACTCTTGCCTGGAAAATCCCATGGACAGAGGAGCCTGGTCCATGGGGTCACAAAGAATCATACACGATTGAGCGACTTCACTTTCACCTTTCACTTTCATGCATTGGAGAAGGAAATGGCAACCCACTCCAGTGTTCTTGCCTGGAGAATCCCAGGGACGGGGGAGCCTGGTGGGCTGCCATCTATGGGGTCGCACAGAATCGGACATGACTGAAGCAACTTAGCAGCAGCAGCAGCAACTGGCTTATACAGGTATTTGAGTTTCCTACATTTAGAAAGGAAAGCTCTAGGTGAAGGCAATAAGCTTATTCCTTCCCCCTAGCCACAGAGTTTGAATCAAGAGTGGGAATGTGTGTGAAGTCAATGTAATTAGAGTGAATCTCAGGGGTTTTGCTGGAAATGTTGGGGCAAAGATAGTCACTGTTTTTTCTGCCACAAATGAAAAAGGAGGCATGTATGTCTGAGTGCTACTGACAGCCATCCTAGGACTATAAAATGAATGTAATTTGATGACAAATTACACCAAAGAAGATAGCAGAGATGCCAAAAGAAATAGGATCCTTTGGACTTAAATGAGCTGCAGGATCAAGCCTTACCTAAAGCTACACTTGAATGTTTGGGAACATAGTTGAGTGTAAGGGGAGCAGAATATGACACGCAAAATATGCCCTTTAGCATAAAGATTATTTTGGGCTGATTATTTTTGAGAGGTTGCAGACACAAGAGAATATCTGGAAACAGAGTAAAAGTTGCTCTTGTTAGGGAAATTTATACTTATAAGGGAAATCTCCACGTGTAAGAGTGGCTCCCTCTCTGTACCACACTATTTAGATGACTAAATCTCTAGGAATTTATGAATGGAGAAGGCAACTACTAAAATCTGCATACCAACCATACCTTTGTCTAGTGAACTTTTCCTCATATCCTTCTATAACTGGCTCCACAACCCTCAACATCTTCTTTGTCTTTAGCTGGAGATGGAATTTAAGGTGATGATGTGGGCCATTTCCAGGAGTTAGTTCTTGTGGACCTCTCCAGTGCATAGAGGAGGTATATATGGTATTAAACCTTTTGGTTTTCTCCTATTAATCTGACTTTTATTATAGGGTGTCTCAGCCAAGAACCTAGAAGGGTAAAGGGAAAAAAATTTTTTTTCATCTACAGGTTATTTGCCACAAAAAATATTCTGATTCGAAAGTTATCCCCCGCCCCACAATAGAATGCCTAGCAACACTACTGTAACTCATGAAAGTGAAAGTGAAGTCGCTCAGTCGTGTCTGACTCTTTGTGACCCCATGGACAGTAGCTTACCAGGCTCCTCTGTCCATGGGATTTTCCAGGCAAGAATACTGGAGTGGGCTGCCATTTCCTTCTCCAGGGAGATCTTCCCAACCCAGGGATCGAACCTGGGTCTCCTGCATTGCAGACAGACGCTTTACCGTCTGTGCCACCAGATCCTCTACACTGTAACTCATGAGAGCATGGCAAATCCCATAGAAATCCTGAAGCAAAAAAGGTTAAGAATCACTGCTCTCGAGTTCAACTTTTAGTCTCATTTTCATGAGATTGTACTTAATTCACCTGGATTAGACCTTTGGGTCTTCCCAAACCCTTTAGCCCTCACAGGCAACTTCATACTTTATCCACACATGGCTAGTCATCTATCTCCAAGGTTTGTGTGAGATAATTTATAGACTTACTCATATATTATAAATAAGAGGAACCTATATGACTGCATGGCATTTAATCTACTTATACAGGATATTTTCAAATTCAGGAATATATCTTTCATCTAAAGAATCATTTTTGGTAACTCTGCTGTTGTTATTCAGTCACTAAGTCATGTCCAACTCTTTGAGACCCAGTGGGATGCAGCATGCCAGGCTTCCCTGTCCTTCACTATCTCCCAGAGACTTCTCAAACTTACATCCATTGAGTTGGTGATGCCATCCAACCATCTCATCCTCTGTCACCCACTTCTCCTCCTGCCCATTCCCAACATCAGGGTCTTTTCCAATGAGTCAACTCTTCACATCAGGTGGACAAAGTATTGAAGATTCAGCTTCAGCATCAGTCATTCCAGTGAATATTCAGGGTTGATTTCCTTTAGAATTGACTGGTTTGATCTCCTTGCAATCTGAGGGACTCTCAAGAGTCTTCTCCAACACCATAATTTGAAAGCATCAGTTCTTCTGTGCTCAGCCTTCTTTATGGTCCAACTCTCACATGACTATTGGAAAAACCACAGTTTTGACTATATGGACCTTTGTCACCAAGTGATGTCTCTGTTTTCTAATAAGCTGTCTGGGTTTGTCATAGCTTTCCTTCCAAGAAACAAACGTCTTTTAATTTCATGGCTGCAGTCACCATCTGCAGTGATTTTAGAGCCCAAGAAAATAAAATTTTTCACTGCTTCTACTCTTTCCTCTTCTATTTGCCATGAAGTGATGGGACTGGATACCATGATCTTAGTTTTTTGAATGTTGAGTTTTAAGTCAGCTTTTTCACTCACCTCTTTCACTTTCATTAAGAGGCTCTTTAGTTCCTCTTCACTTTCTGTCATTAGAGTGGTACCATCTGCATATCTGAAGTTGTTGATATTTCTCCAGGCAATCTTGACTCCAGCTTGTGATTCATCTTGCCTGGCATTTCGCATGATGTACTCGGCATAGAAGTTAAATAGGCTTGGTGACAATATACAGCCTTTTGTACTCCTTCCCCAATTTTAAACCAGTCAGTTGTTCATGTAGGGTTGTAACTGTTGCTTTTGAACCCACATGCAGGTTTCTCAGGTAAAGTGGTCTGGTATTCCCATCTCTTTAAGAATTTTCCGGTTTGTTGTGATCTACACAGTCAAAGGCTTTAGTGTAGTCAGTGGACCAGAAGTAGATGTTTTTCTGGAATTCTGTTACTTTCTCTATCATCCAACAAATGGCAACTCTAGCAATCTGAAATATTCATAAAAATCAGGAAGGAAGAAACTAAAAGATCTTCCTATGAAGTCCAATTATATATACTGAAATTCTCACGAAAATGAATACTGCTTCAGTCAGACTCCCACCACCACACCACCCCTCAACCACACAAACATATCCTTAGGACATTAGAACCATTTACTCTTATTTTCTACAGAATTCAAATTAAACTGATTTCTCAAGTCATAAAAGTTTAGAAGTAATAAGTTGAAGTATTTTTGGAGGTTGTGTTGTTAGAAGTAGGCACTGAAAGGAAGGGAGGGGAATGGAAAAGAGACAGAGAGACAAAGATTCAAAACCACAGCATTATTATTGAACCAGAGAAGTTGAAATACAAGAATTGGCTCTGAAAACAACACAGTGTCATGTACATGGTAGTGTAATTGCTGGTATTTAATTCAATGAACCTGATTAACCTGAAAGTTAAATTATGTCCAATAAGTTTTATTTAAGAGGAAATATAACTATGTTATATCTTTTAGAAGTATTTGTTTCCAAAGAATTAAACTGTAGCCTTTAAATAAATATACTTCAGTTATAACAAATAACACATTTCTTAGCATATGGTAGGAGCTATATATATATCAGGTACTTGTAAATCCATGTCACTTTCTTGTGGCTACCATGCCTACTAATTGACAATTTGAGTGTGTGTGTTTATTTGTAACTGTTGGGGAAAAAATCATTTTTGTAGAATGCTATGTTTTTTATGTTAGTTTCTCAGTCCTGTCTGACTCTTTGCGACCCCATGGACTATAAACCCATCAAACTCCTCTGTCCATGGAATTCTCCAAGCAAGAATACTGGAGTGGGTAGCCATTCCTTCTCCACAGAGGATCTTCCTGACCCAGGGGTCAAGCCCAGTCTTCTGCACTTCAGGCAGATGTTTTTTACCACCTGAGTCACCAGGGAAGCCCATGGAGAATATTACTTGCATATAAATTTCTTTTTAAGCTGTGCTAAGTTGACCATATTTTTCAACTATAAATTAGATCATATAGTCT
The DNA here is from genome assembly GCF_029407905.1 of Bubalus kerabau. Classification (NCBI taxonomy): domain Eukaryota; kingdom Metazoa; phylum Chordata; class Mammalia; order Artiodactyla; family Bovidae; genus Bubalus; species Bubalus kerabau. The sequence goes on along the minus strand of NC_073647.1, from coordinate 58,298,849 downwards.
GATAAAATATTTTTCCAATTCATGAATGTGTGTGGAAGTCTTATGAAAGCATACAAAACAAAATAATCCCCCTTTATTTCAAAGAATAGAATGAGATGAACTTAAGTTTGTCCACAAAAAGTTTTAAAATTTGTATGAAACACAAAAGATCCAAAATAACCAAAAAAATCTTGAGAAAAAATAACAGAGCCAGAAGCATCATGCTCCCTGATTTCAGACTATTATTACAAAGCTACAATAATCAAAAGAGTATATAACTGACAAAAAAACAGATACATAGATCAATGGAACAGGATAGAAAGCACAGAAATAAACCCACACACTTATGATCAATTAATCTATCACAAAGGAGAATAAACAATGAAGAAAAGTGCCATTCACTGGTGCCATTCTCCCAAATCATCCCACCCTCTCCCTCTCCCATAGAGTCCAAAAGACTGTTCTATACATCAGTGTCTCTTTTGCTGTCTCGCATACAGGGTTATCATTACCATCTTTCTAAATTCCATATATATGCGTTAGTATACTGTATTGGTGTTTTTCTTTCTGGTGGCAGATTCATGTTGATGTATGGCAAAACCAATACAATATTGTAAAGTAATTAGCCTCCAATTAAAATAAATTTAAATTAAAAAAAAATAACTGGTGCCAAGACAACTGGACAACTGCATGTAAAAGAATGAAATTAGAACACCTCCTAACACCATACACAAAAATAAACTCAAAATGGATTTAAGACCTAAATATAAGACTAGGTACTATAAAACGTCTAGAGGAAAACAGGAACACTCTAACATAAATCTCAGCAATATTTTTTAGACCCATCTCCTAGAGCAATGGAAGTAAAAACAAAAATAAACAAATAGGACCTAATTGAACTTAAAAGCTTTTGCACAGCAAAGGAAACCATAAACAAAATGAAAAGGCAACCTACTGACTGGGAGAAAATATTGGCAAATGAAGCTATCAACAAGGAATTAATTTCCAAAATATACCAACAGCTCATACAACTTAATAATAATAATAAAAAAAAAAAAAAACAACCAAATCAAAAAATTGACAGAAAACCTAAATAAACATCTCTCCAAAGGAGATAGATGGCCAAAAGTCATACGAAAAGATATTCAATGTCACTAATTATTAGAGAAATGCAAATCAAAATTTCATTCTGACCTCACGCTAGTCAGAATGGCCGTTATGCAAAAGTCTACAAATAATAAATGCTGGAGAGGGTGTGGATTATAAGGAACCCTCTTGCACTTTTGTGGAATGTAAACTATTGCAGCCACAGTATGGAGTTTCCCTAAAAAACCCAAAAATGGAGCTACTGTATGATCTTGCAATCCCATTTCTGGACATAATCTGGAGAAAATTCCAATTTGAAAAGCTATATGTGCCCCAATCAATGTTCATAGCAGCACTATTTTATAATAGTCAAGACATGGAGGGATGTTGCTGGTGGTCCAGTGGCTAAGACTCTGTGCTCACAATGCAGGGGGCCTGGGTTTGATCCCTGGTCAGGGAACTAGGTCCCACATGGTGCAACTAAGAACCAGTGTAGTCAAATTAATTAATTAATTTAAAATGCACATGGAAGCAACCTAAAAGTCCATTGACAGAAGAATGGATAAAAAAATATGTGGTATATATATATATACACATCACATTCATAAATAAATATATATATATATATATATATGAAGGAAATGGCAACCTACTCCAGTACTCTTGCCTAGAAAATCCCATGGATGGAGGAGCCTGGTAGGCTGCAGTCCATGGGGTCGCTAAGAGTCAGACACAACTGAGTGACTTCACTTTCACTTTTCACTTTCATGCATTGGAGAAGGAAACGGCAAACCACTCCAGTGTTCTTGCCTGGAGAATTCCAGGGACGGGGGAGCCTGGTGGGCTGCCATCTATGGGGTCGCACAGACTCGGACACAACTGAAGTGACTTAGCAGCATATATATATATATATATATATATATATATATATACATATGAGGGAATATTACTCAGCCATAAAAAATAATGACGTAATGTGATTTGCAGCAACATGCATAGAAACAGACATTATCATATTAATTGAAATAAGTCAGACAGAAATACAAATATCATATGATATCACTTATATTTGGAATCTAAAAAATGGTACAAATGAACTTATTCACAGAGTTCTGAGAAATAGACTCAGAGACACAGAAAACAAACTTATGGTTACCAAAGAGGAAATTGGAGGGGGCAGAATAAACTAGAAGTATGGTATTAACAGATATACACTATTATATATAAAATAGATAACCAACAAAGACCATCTGTATGACACAGGGAACAATATTCAATATCTTTTAATAACCTATGATGGAAAAGAATCTGAAAAAGAATATATAAAAAACACACACTGAATCACTTTGCTGTATATCTGAAATACAACACTGTAAATTAATTACATTTCAATTAAAAATGTTAAAAAAAAGAAGCCTCATGTAGGTACAAAAACTCATCTTACTACTATACAAAAAATTTTTTAAGAAGATGCAATATTTATAAATCAGTTTCAAATTTAAAAAAACAACAGAAATTTAAAAGCTAAACACATTATCTTTGAATACTAATCATCTTCAACACTAAAATGTCAGTTCAACCACAGGTATTCCAACTTCTGAGAAATTACATAGTTTAATGAAAACAAAAATCCCTCTCATTTCTCTTATTAAATATATATACCATGATTTTCTAGCCAATTATTAATTTTTGAAGGTCATTTAAAAATAGACCTGGAAATATTAAGGAAAGTCATGTGGTTGACTATACAATTCATTATAAAGAAAGAAACAGAAAGTTGTTAAATATGCCCTAAGCATCTTCATAATGAGTATAAGCAAATATCTTGGAAACTTTATTTGAATATAATTTATAAATGCAACGAATATAGTATTTAAAAGTCAATATTCAAAAGATTTGAAATAAGGTTACAATTTTGAAAAAAAAAAAGTTAAGGCTATCCAAAATACAAGTATTTGGGACGTGTTCTGTATGTAAACCCTTACCAACTACAAAATTTCCTTAAGTGAAAGTGTATCCTTCAACAATTTACTTTAGCATAACTTCCTCAAAGATTTGGTTTGAGTTAGATTAGTTACTTCTGTTGAGGGTAATTCAAAAAGAAGTGAATGACTACTTGAAGGAACACACTGCTATGTTCCCTTCCAGGATTTGGAAGTTGCTCCTGCAAATGAGGGTCTTGGAGCATAAGCTTCATTAACTTCATGGTAAATTTACCTCTGAGGGAGGTAATCCTTCACATGTCCAGAAAGTAAGTAATGAGAGATTTAAATGAACTGTGCAGAATGATTTATTATTGTGTGTGTATACAGAATTAGCCAAACTCTGAGGATTGAGTTCACAGTCCTTTAGACTGCCTCATCTTCTCACAATTTCTGACACCAACTACAAGGAGTTAGTCTAACTACTATTGAAAAGAAGCAGACCCCAAATGGAGTCACTTGTAAGAGCCACCTAGACTTAATACTTAACTGAATTTCAGTTTCAGACTCTCTCAAGAGAAGAATATTAAACCAACCAGTATGGAACTTCGTGATCAGCATAATAAAATCCCTGCTATTCCCTTCCCCCCAAAAGAAGATGAAATGACCTGAAATAATCCATTTATTTTTCATTTATTTTTATTTTTTTCTAATAACCTTCTTGTCCTGCCCAGTTTCTGCCAATAAACACCTAACATTTGGTCCTTCTCAGAGTGCCTTCCTGCTTGCTAGGTGGGATGCTGCATAAAGCCAATTACAGTTACAAAATTACTCGGTTGAATTTTGTTTTTAACACTAGAAAGTTGAAGATCACTGAGTCCCAAGACTACCCCTCACTTTTGACACCAAATTGCAAGCTCAGGGAACTTTACAAGTTCAGTTCAATTCAGTTCAGTCGCTCAGTCGTGTCTGATTCTTTGCGACCCCATGAATCACAGCACGTCAGGGCTTGCTGTCCATCTCCCGGAGTTCACACAGACTCACGTCCATCAGTGAGTCAGTGATGCCATCCAGCCACCTCATCCTCTGTCGTCCCCTTCTCCTCCTGCCCCCAATCCCTCCCAGCATCAGAGACTTTTCCAATGAGTCAACTCTTCACATGAGGTGGCCAAAGTACTGGACTTTCAGCTTTAGCATCAGTCCTTTCAAAGAAAACCCAGGGCTGATCTCCTTCAGAATGGACTGGTTGGATCTCCTTGCAGTCCAAGGGACTCTCAAGAGTCTTTTCCAACACCACAGTTAAAAAATCAATTCTTTGGCACTCAGCTTTCTTTACAGTCCAACTCTCACATCCATACATGACCACTGGAAAAACCATAGACTTGACTAGACGGACCTTTGTTGGCAAAGTAATGTCTCTGCTTTTCAATATGCTATCTAGGTTGGTCAAGACTTTCCTTCCAAGGAGTAAGTGTCTTTTAATTTCATGGCTGATGTCAACATCTGCAGTGATTTTGGAGCCCCAAAAAATAAAGTCTGACACTGTTTCCACTGTTTCCCCATCCATTTCCCATGAACTGATGGGACCAGATGCCATGATCTTCATTTTCTGAATGTTGAGCTTTAAGCCAACTTTTTAACTCTCCACTTTCACCTTCATCAAGAGGCTTTTTAGTTCCTCTTCACTTTCTCCCATAAGGGTGGTGTCATCTGCATATCTGAGGTTATTGATATTTCTTCCGGCAATCTTCATTCCAGCTTGTGTTTCTTCCAGTCCAGCATTTCTCATGATGTACTCTGCATATAAGTTGAATAAGCAAGGTGACAATACACAGCCTTGACATACTCCTTTTCCTATTTGGAACCAGTCTGTTGTTCCATGTCCAGTTCTAACTGTTGCTTCCTGACCTGCATATAGGTTTCTCAAGAGGCAGGTCAGGTGGTCTGGGATTCCCATCTCTTTCAGAATTTTCCACAGTTTATTGTGATCCACACAGTCAAAGGCTTTGGCATAGTCAATAAAGTAGAAATACATATTTTTCTGGAATTCTCTTGCTTTTTCGAAGATCAAGCAGATGTTGGCAATTTGATCTCTGTTTCCTCTGCCTTTCTAAAACCAGCTTGAACATCTGGAAGTTCATGGTTCACGTACTGCTGAAGCCTGGCTTGGAGAATTTTGAGCATTACTTTACTAGCGTGTGAGATGAGTGCAATTGTGAGGTAGTTTGAGCATTCTTTGGCATTCCCTTTCTTTGGGATTGGAATGAAAACTGACCTTTTCCAGTCCTGTGGTCACTGCTGAGTTTTCCAAATTTGCTGGCATATTGAGTGCAGCACTTTCACAGCATCATCTTTCAGGATTTCAAATAGCTCAACTGGAATTCCATCACCTCCACCAGCTTTGTTCATAGTGATGCTTTCTAAGGCCCACTTGACTTCACATTCCAGGTTGTCTGGCTCTAGGTGAGTGATCACACCATCATGATTATCTGGGTCATGAAGATCTTTTCTGTACAGTTCTTCTGTGTATTCTTGCCACCTCTTCTTAATATCTTCTGCTTCTGTTAGGGCCATACAATTTCTGTCCTTTATCAAGCCCATCTTTGCATGAAATGTTCCCTTGGTATCTTTAATTTTCTTGAAGAGATCTCTAGTCTTTCCCATTCTGTTGTTTTCCTCTATTTCTTTGCATTGATCGCTAAGGAAGGCTTTCTTATCTCTTCTTGCTATTCTTTGGAACTCTGCATTCAGATGCTTATATCTTCCCTTTTCTCCTTTGCTTTTCGCTTCTCTTCTTTTCACAGCTATTTGTAAGGCCTCCCCAGACAGTCATTTTGCTCTTTTGCATGTCTTTTCCATGGGGATGGTCTTGATCCCTATCTCCTGTACAATGTCACGAACCTCTGTCCATAGTTCATCAGGCACTCTATCTATCAGATCTAGTCCCTTAAATCTATTTCTCACTTCCAGTGTATAATAATAAGGGATTTGATTTCAGTCATACCTGAATGGTCAAGTGGTTTTCCCTACTTTCTTCAATTTAAGTCTGAATTTGGTAATAAGGAGTTCACGATCTGAGCCACAGTCAGCTCCTGTTCTTGTTTTTGCTGACTGTATAGAGCTTTTCCATGTTTGGCTGCAAAGAATATAATCAATCTGATTTAGGTGTTGACCATCTGGTGATGTCCATGTCTAGAGTCTTCTCTTGTGTTGTTGGAAGAGGGTGTTTGCTATGACCAGTGCATTTTCTTGGCAAAACTCTATTAGTCTCTGCCCTGCTTCTTTCCATATTCCAAGGCCAAATTTGCCTGTTACTCCAGGTGTTTCTTGACTTCCTACTTTTGCATTCCAGTCCCCTATAATGAAAAGGACATCTTTTTGGGATGTTAGTTCTAAAAGGTCTTGTAGGTCTTCATAGAACCGTTTAACTTTAGCTTCTTCAGCGTTACTGGTTGGGGCATAGACTTGGATTACTGTGATGTTGAATGTTTTCCCTTGGAAACAAACCGAGATCATTCTGTTGTTTTTGAGATTGCATCCAAGTACTGCATTTCGGACACTTTTGTTGACCATGATGGCTACTCCATTTCTTCTGAGGGATTCCTGCCTACAGTAGTAGATATAATGGTCATCTGAGTTAAATTCACCTATTCAGTCCATTTTACTTTGCTGATTCCTAGAATGTTGACGTTCACTCTTGCCATCTCCTGTTTGACCACTTCCAATTTGCCTTGATTCATGGACCTGACATTCCAGGTTCTTATGCAATATTGCTCTTTACAGCATCGGACCTTGCTTCTATCACCAGTCACATCCACAACTGGGTATTGTTTTTGCTTTGGCTCCATCCCTTCATTCTTTCTGGAGTTATTTCTTCACTGATCTCCAGTAGCACTGGAGAAGGCAATGGCACCCCACTCTAGTACTTTGCCTGGAAAATCCTGTGGATGGAGGAGCCTGGTGGGCTGCAGTCCATGGGGTCATGAAGAGTTGGACACAACTGAGCAACTTCACTTTTACTTTTCACTTTCATGCATTGGAGAAGGAAATGGCAAACCACTTCAGTGTTCTTGCCAGGAGAATCCCAGGGACGGGGGAGCCTGGTGAATGCCGTCTATGGGGTCACACAGAGTCGGACATGACTGAAGTGACTTAGCAGCAGTAGCAGCAGCAGCATATTGGGCACCTACTGACCTGGGGAGTTTCTCTTTCAGTATCCTATCATTTTGCCTTTTCATACTGTTCATGGGGTTCTCAAGGCAAGAATACTGAAGTGGTTTGCCATTCCCTTCTCCAGTGGACCACATTCTGTCAAACCTCTCCACCATGACCCGCCTGTCTTGGGTGGCCCCAGGGCATGGCTTAGTTTCTTTGAGTTAGACAAGGCTGTGTTCCTAGTGTGATTAGATTGACTAGTTTTCTGTGATTATGGTTTCAGTGTGTCTGCCCTCTGATGACCTCTTGCAACACCTACCGTCTTACTTGGATTTCTCTTACCTTGGGCGTGGGGTATCTCTTCACGGCTGCTCCAGCAAAGCGCAGCCACTGCTCCTTACCTTGGATGATGGGTATCTCCTCACCACCGCCCCTCCCGACCTTGAACGTGGATAATTCACTACAAAGACTCATAGTGCTCCCTGAGGGCTATTATACTCACGTGCTCAGTCACTTTAGTCGTGTCGGACTCTTTGCAACCCCATGCACTATAGCCCACCAGGTTCCTTTGTCTATGGGACTCTCCAGTCAAGAATACTAGAGTGGGTTGCTGTGCCCTTCTCCAGGGAATCTTCCCAATCCAGGAATCAAATCAGTGTCTCTTGAGTCTCCTATATTACAGGTGAATTCATTACTGCTGAGCCATCTGGGAAGCCCATTATACTCACAGTTACGGTTTATTATGGTAAAGTGGCACAGATCCAATGGAAGAGACTCATAGGAAAGGGTATGGGAGGACTCCACATGCAAGACCTCCACTGTCCCCAGGATGTATTAATATTACCTTCCCAGTGTACATGTGGTTTGTTTCTGGAGATTTTTATTAGGGATTCATTGCATAGGCATGACTGACTGATTGATTGCCTATGTGGTTGAACTCAATTTCTAGTACCCTCCTCCTGTCCCAAGAGATCAGCTGATACCACTTGGTCTGATGGGCTCATTATAAGTTGCCTCAGTAGCATAAACTATCAGGTGTAGTTAAGGAGCCCATTATGAATAACAGACACTCCTGTTGATGCAAAAACTCAGCTTCTCTGTACACTGGAGCCAAATCAAATCTCAGAGACAGCATTTTGGGTGAAATAGAAAAGGATAGCTTTATTGCTTTGTCAGGCAAAGGGGGCACAGCGAGCTCATGCCCTCAAAACCATTCCCCAACTTGAGGAAGATAGTGACGTTTTATAGTAAAAGAGGGCGTGATCAGCTCCTGGACATTCTTCTGATGGGTTGGTGGTGAAGTGAGTGAGTGAGTGAAGTCGCTCAGTAATGTCCGACTCTTTGCAACCCCGTGGTTTATAGCCCACCAGGCTCCTCCATCCATGGGATTCTTCAAGCAGGAATACTAGAGTGGGTTGCCATTTCCTTCTCCAGGGGATCTTCCCACCCAGGGATCGAACCCAGGTCTCCCGTATTGCAGGCAGACACTTTAACCTCTGAGCCACCAGGGAGTCAATATCATCAACCTTCAGGTTTAACTGGTCTGGAGTCTACATCCTTGTGGGCAGCATACCATGACTTCTCTCATACCTGGGCATTTCAGAATCTACAAAATAGCTCCAAGATATTGTTGTGTGTGTCCATTGATGGGGAAACAGGACCTTGCCCCACAGCAGCCTCAGTTTCTTTCTCCCTGGTCCCATAGCCTCTCATTTCTCTAATTAACAACTACTTGAATCTGCTTATTGGAAATCAAGGAAAGTCATGGATGCTGAATGAAGGCTGTTTCCTAATATCTAAGAAATGAGGAACACAAAAGCCTTGTACCCAGGGGCCCCCACAGGCCCTACATGGTATCACTATCACTCAGAAAGTTCCAAGGACTTGACATTATGTCCCAGGAACCAGAAATAAAGTCCACTCCTTTCTTTGGACAAAGATAAATCTTCACCACACACTGTAAATAACACTGATGTACTCTTTAGTGTACTTCTTTTTTTTTTTTTAGAAATTATAATCTTGAATTTTTTTTGTTACTATGTTTTTTTTAATTAACTTATTTTAATTGGAGGCTGCTTACTTTACAATATTATAGTGGATTTTGCAATACATTGACACGAATCAGCCATGGGTTGAAGTACTCTTTAGTGTACTTCTAATTTTACTTTTATTAATAGGTCACCATGGTTCCCCACCATTGTTTTCTTTTCTTTCTTTCTTTTTTTTTTTCTTGCAGGCTTAATAAATTCCTCATCTGATTCATTGTTGCCAAGTAGTTTGAGGAGATATCATTTTGTCAATATGATTTAGGTCATCTCGGCAAAATGTGGCAATTTAAAACTGTGACAAATGTCGGAACTGGTTGAATTGATTTTATTTTTGTATTAACTATTTCAAATGACAGTGACACATTTAAAAATAAATTTAAGGTAAGAAAGGAATGGACTGGTTAGTGTATCTAGACTAACTAGAGTAACTACAGTATCTTGCAAGGAGTATCTTGCTTTAACAATACCTAGAAACAGAATGTTAGAAAGTACACTCATGAGTTTTTGAATTTCCATTATATATGTGTGTGTGTATATATGTATATGTGTGTATATATATATATATATATATCTTTTGTTGAGTTTCTAACTCTGATCACTCATTAGTATATTTCTCTTTTAATTCTTTGACTACGTTTGTAATAACACCTTTGAAGCCTTCTCCATTTTACTCAACATGTAGACCCATTCTGAAGCATTTTCTATTGACTGTATTTTTTTCCTGAACATGAGTTACACTTTCCTGTCTCTTTGCATATCTATAATTTTATTTAATTGGATAGTACAGATAATACATTATGATGATTCTGGATTATTTGTATTCTGAAGTTTGTATTGTTCTCATAGGCAGTTAATTTGCAAGAATTCCAACTGTAAACTGTCTCCTCCACGGAATGTAACCCTGATATATTTACTTAATTCTTAAGATTTCCTGCTACTGCTGTTTTTACCCCAACTTTCTGAAAGTTTCACCTGCACCTGTATATCTTGATGGTCAGCCAAAGAGTTGGGCACAGATATTGGGGTAAATCTCTATTCATGATTTATAGGTCACCATGGTTCTCCACCATTTTTTTTTCTTTCAGGCTTATAAATTCCTCATCTTCTTCATAGTTGCCACGTAGTGTGAGGGGAGATTATTTTGTCAATATGATTTAGGTCATAAGTTCTCTTACTTATGAGGTTTATCCCTAAACTTCTCTGCCATCCTCAGGTTCTGTCCTCTGATACCTCAAGCCAGGAACACTTCAGTTTTCTGCCCATTTGAACAGGTTTGGGGACACAGTCAGATGAAAAAAAAAAAAAAAACACAGCAAATTCACAAACATCACAAACAGCCCAAAACCTCATCATTTTCCCACCAGATGCATTGATGTCTCCCTTGCACATGCGTAGCTTAGCATTCAACCAGCTAAGCAGGGAGTTTATGTTCAGACTGTGTGTTTCATCCATTTTGCAATTTTCTTTCTTCCAAAATATCCCCCTTAAATTTACAGTTGCTTTCCCAGTTTTGAACTCTACTCTGGTATCATAATGCTGATTTTTTTTTTTTTTTTTTTTTTTTTTTTTTTTTTGCTGTTATAGTGGTAAGAACTCCTAGAAAAGAAAGCCGTGGACTTGTAATTCTGCCTGCTTGAACTGCAGTTTATCAAGAGCAAATTTTCCTCTTTCTTCTGTCTGCTTTTGGACACCTTCCAATACTTTCAAATGTTGGGAATATATACTCTAGATTTTATAATTATTAACTGCACAAGGTTTCACATAACCACTTCACTTTGCAGTCACTAATGAAAGCACATCAATAGAACAGCATTTTGGAAAGAATCTAAAAAGCATTGGTGGGCTTACTGTAGTCCTTAGGAATTTTGATAGCAAACAGACAATTGGATTTTTTTCTTCATTTTCACTTATTGGCATTGCATGGACAGAATTTCAAGTCTAAGTTTGATTTTTTTTTTCCACAGCCACAGAAATAGCCAATTGCTAAACCATTGATTAGATTATCCCAGAGACAATCTCATGGATATTAAGAAGGTAGAAATCCCCTATCTCCCAAAAGAGTTGATCATATAAATTCCATTAAAAACTCGATTTAGTAATGTGTACTGTGTATATCAAAAAGCAATTACATGACTCAGCATCTAATCAGCATTTCTGAAAAATATTAACTTGACTGAATTCTTTGGTTAAGATTATAAAGAAATTCTACCAATTTTTGATCTACACATAGAGAAGATTACATACAAATGTAATATTCTACTTTATAAAACTGGGTTCAAAAGATGATTCTCTTAGAATTTGAGAATGGTATTTTATATTTTCCTTTCTTGTAAAAATCAGGATTAATTTAGAAAGCTAAGTGAGGAAAAAAAAAGATTTCAATTCAGAACAAATTCCCTTAACTGATCCAGATGTATGTATCAAAGTGAAGTTACTCTCAGAAGAGACATTAGTTTAATGTTCATATTTTCCAAAACACACACACATGCATACACATACACACACACACACGGCATCTCTCGATGTTCAAAAACTCTGGTTTTCAAAAGTCATTGATTTCACTTATGTCCAAGAGTACCATGGACTAAATAAATAAGCACATGCCAAGTCTCCAGGTGGGTAACAATTCAAAGATCATTCTTTAACATTTCAGAAAAATAATACTGAGCACCTCTTTACAAAGAATGTCTCCCCACAATAGAAATTTAAGTGCAGATTACAAACAGAGCAACTGTGAAGAAGCACATAGTTCAACCCCTTGTCCGCTAATCAGAAAGGCAGGCTGTATGATAAAATCAACTTTATGTGAGGACCAGAATTACCATTTGTGACCAGACTATGGGCAGTTAAAAGATAAGACCATATAACCTTCCCTTGATTCTAGTGTTTCCTTGGAATTTCTGCAAAAAGCACTTTCCCTTTTGTGTTGTTTCCTTTTTCAGACTTTTTTCTCCACACAGCCAAAGAATTTTGGTAAGAAGGGATATAAAGAAAAGTTAGAAGGGAAAAAAGAAATAAGCAATATTTTGAAATAGAAAAAAAATCTAGATTCTATTTTGCTTTATTTTACAATAACATGCAATTCAATAAAGTAAAATACCTTCTCAGAATTTCCTGCAGTTGACACAGAAATAACAAGACCATGTCCATGTGGAGTGATTTTTAAGCACAAATCAAAAGTCATAGTTCCATGATACTTTACAAAGTAAACCTACTTACGTGCATACCACTCATGTCAATAAATAGAAAATTCACAGCTTTACAGAGGCCCCATCATAACCCCTCCCAATTCCTTCTTCCCTAAAGGTGACTACTGTCCAAGTTTTGCCTGTTTTTTACTTTTATATAAAAGAAGTAATAAAATATGCATTGTTACCTGACATCTCTTGCTCAGTATTTGGTTTTGTGACACATTCATGCTGTTGCATGTATAAGTAGTATGTTTATTGTCTTCGCTGTGTAGTATTCCATTTTATGACTATGTTAGAATTTATTGGTTTTATTGTTAGTGAATATTTTAGATGCACTCAGTTTTGTCTTTTTCAAGCAGATGTTGCTATGAACATCCTTATACATGTATCCTGGTGAACATATGTACTAATCTATAGGGTGCATACTTGGGAATAAAATTGCTGTATCATAGTGTAGTCTCATGTTTATCTTTAGTAGATACTTCCATTTGGGGCAATTTTAGGTGATTCTTGATAGGTTCTTAGGGAATGATTTGGATCTGATAAATACCGTAAAAATCCTTCACCAAGACAGTTACAAACATTCTCAGAGATTCAGGAAGCATGAACAGAATAGTGAATGTGATTCACATCCATTCATTTAACAAGCTTTTGGTAAGCAATTTAATATTAATATGTCAAACACTATGTTGAGTGTTAGTTTCTCAGTCTTATCTGACTCTTTGTGACTTCATAGACTATAGCCCACCAGGCTCCTTTGTCCATGGAATTCTCCAGGCAAGGATACTGGAGTGGGTTGCCATTCCCTTCTCCAGGGGATCTTCCCAACCCAAGGATCGAACCTGGGTCTCTTGCATTGAAGGCAGATTCTTTACTGTCTTAGCCATCCAGGAAGCAGAAAACAGGTAGGCAATGTAAGCAGAGAGAGAAACACTGTGTTAGGCATTGGTATTACCGCATTAAACAAATCAGTCTCCGTTCCCATCAAACAATTTTACAGTTCCCTTTATTAAAATCATTTGCACTTAGCATAAGACATAGGAGAAAATTTTTGTGACCTTGTGTTAAGAAATAAATTAGAACTGATGGCAAAACCAATACAATATTGTAAAGTTTAAAAATAAAATAAAATAAGAAAACAAAAAAAATAAACTATACATATTCTTTTGCTCTTTAAAAAAAGAAAGAAAGAAAGAAAGAAATTATCCACCCACCCCTGCCTCACATTCATATGTCAAAACCTTAACCCCTAGAATCTCAGAATGCAACTACATTTAGAGATAGGGCCTTTAAAAATGTAATTAAGGTAAAATGAGGTCAAATGGGTGGTTGCTAACCTAATATGACTAACATCCTTATAAGAGTTAGAAGAGATTAGGGTAGATATGTGTGTACACAGAGGAAAGACCATGTGAAGATACACTGAGAAGGCACCATCTGTAAGTCAAACAGAGAGGCCTCAGAAGAAAACCAATCTGCTGACGCTTTGATCTTGAATTTCTAGCCTCCAGTGCCATGAGAAAATAAATTTATATTCTTTAACCCACACAGTCTGTGATATTTTGTTATGGTAGGTCTATAAAACTAACACACCTTGGGTTAGGCAAATAATTTTTAGATATGACAGTAAAAGTATGATGCATAAAAAAATTCATAAACTAAATGTAGTAAAACTTTAAAATGCTTGCTCTGCAAAACATTGTTAATAGAAAGCAAGCCACATGATGGGAGAGAATATTTGCAAACTGCATCTTTGATGAGGGAATTATATTAAGTATATATAAAGATTTATTAAAACTTAGTAATGAGAAAACTAAATCCTAATAATAGGCAAAACTTTTGAAGAGACACTTCAGCAAAGATATACAGTAACATAAAAGCATATGTAAACATGCTTGTCATAATTAGTCATTATGGAGATTCAAATTGAAACCACACCTATTATAATGGCTAACCTTTAAAAGACTGGCCATACCAAATGCTGGTGAGGATCTGGAAGAACTGAAATCCTCATACACTGCTGGTGGGAATGCAAAACAGTAGAGCCATGTTGGAATACAGTTTGGCAGTTTTCTTATAAATATACACTTACCATACAACTAAGCAGTTCCACTCTTAGGCTTCTGTCCAAGTGAAATGAAAACCTGCATCTGCATAAAAACCTATGTTAGAATGCTCACAGCAACTTTATCCATAATTACTCATAACTGGAAACAACCTATATGTCTCTCACCAGGGGAGAAGATAAACAGATTGTGGTATATCCATACAATGGAACACTAATCAACAATAAAAAAGAATGAACTTCTGATACCTGCAACAACATGGATGTGTCTCAAATTCATTATACTGAGTGATACATGTATATTGTGTGATTACATTTACATGCTGGCTATTTTAGAAAAGGCAAAACTATAAGACTGTAGAACAGATCAGTGGTTGACAGGGAATAAGGGTTTGACTACAAAGATGACAAATATTAATAAAAGATTTTTGAATGAGAAGGGGAGAAGGTAGTAATGTAATTGTTCTGTATCTTGATTATAGTGGTAGTGGTTGCATGACTCAGAACAGTCAACAAAGAGGGTGAATTTTATTGTATATAAATAAAATATAAATGACACACACACACAAAAGATGTACTCAGATATCACATACAGTCAAACACCATCATTCCCCCTGAAAAAAGCCACTTACCCAGTTTTCTAAAAGTAGAGATAAGTTCAAGGATGAATAAGAGTAAGGCAAAAGATACCTTGATGTGAATGGAGAAATAGAAAGAGTGTATTATTGCAAACAAGTGATGCTGAAGAAGTAGTTAGGAATGAATTTATGGAGGGTCTTTTTGCTGTTGTTGTTCAGTTGCTCAGCCGTATCTGACTCTTTGTAATCCCATGGACTGCACCACACCAGCCTTCCCTGTCTTTCACTGTATCCCAGAGCTTGCTCAAACTAATGTCCATTGAGTCAGTGAAGCCATCCAAACATCTCGTCCTCTGTTGTTCCCTTCTACTCCTGCCCTCGATCTTTCCCAGCATCAGGGTGTTTTCTAACGAGTCAGCTCTTTGCACCAGGTGGCCATAGTATTGGAGCTTCAACTTTAGCATCAGTCCTTCCAATGAATATTCAGGATTGATTTCCTTTAGGATTAACTGGTTTGATATCCTTGAAATCTAAGGGACTCTCAAGATCTTCCCCAACACCACAGTTCAAAAGCATCAATTCTTTGGTGCTCAGCCTTCTTTAGGGTCCAGGTCTCACATCCATACATGACTACTGGACAAACGATAGCTTTGATTAGATGGACTTTAGTTGGCAAAGGAATGTCTCTGCTTTTTAATACACTGTCTAAGTCGGTCATAGCTTTTCTTCCAAGGAGCAAGCGTTTTTTAATTTCATGGCTGCAGTCACTGTCCCTAGTGATTTTGGAGCCCAAGAAAATAAAGTCTGTCATCATTTTCATTGTTTCCCTATTTGCCATGAAGTGATGGGACTGGAGCCATGATCTTGTATGTTCTGACAAAGGATTTTGAGCTTGTACTGCAAGGTATGGGAGCCATTGAATGGTTTCGAGAAAGAGCAGGGTATGCTCATCTTTTATTAACAGATAAATCAGTCTGGCTATGATGTAGAAAGATCAGTCTGGCTGACTTGTAGAAAGATTGAAAGCACAGAGATCAGTTGGAAGGTGTTTGTGGTAGTCCAAGTGAGACATGAAAAAAAAAATCCTGCTCTCAGGCAGCTATAATAGGAATATTAAGTAGGGAGAGGTTTCTAAGCCCTGTGAGGTGTGAGTACATAAGCTTAAGAGAGCTAGAAGGGAAGTAATGACCTCAGAAAAGGATCTTTTAACTTTAGAGGACTTTAGAGTATCTTCTGCTTACTGTCTTGATTTAGTCATAAAGGAGAGAATCACTATTGCTTGACCCTATTCTAATATTCATTATATGAATACACATGAATCTCAGACAATTTTTTAAACTGCATGACCTCACATGGTTTTTAGATGTTTCAATGAAATCCAGATGCCAACTGAATTAGTATTAGTGTTAGTTCCTCAGCTCAATTGTGTCCAACTCTGTGACCCAACCCCTTGGTCTGGGGTTCACCAGGCTCTTCTGTCCATGGGATTCTCCAGGCAAGAATACTGGAGTGGGTTGCCATTTCCTTCTCCAACTGAATAACATTTATTAAATGACCTATAATTAGGATGACCATATATCCAGTTTGACTAAGAAATAGCCCCTATTTCATGAACTCCTAGAATAAGTATTCTAGTATTAATTACAGTGCTTCTTTTAATTCTCAAAAGTACCTTGGTTTTGATGGTAAAATTTATGATCACTCTAGCCTATAGAAGCTTCCCCATTTGACTATTCTTCAAGGGTGAAAAGGAGGAAACAAATATGTCAATATCTCAATTTTTGTAATATAAATCAAGAGATTTTTTTTTCATCTGCAAAGTCCTATCAAGAAGGAAAACAGAATGGAAAGTTGTATAACCTGAACAAAAATGCAATAATTTAAATATAATTTAATCATTTAATTATATATATGTGTGTATGTACATAAACACCCAATTAATGGACTTGATCCTCAAATAATTACTGAGTTCTTCCCATTTACTTTCTCCTCCTGTGTATTAAATTTTGTGCAAAACTTAAAACCTTTCTATTCCTTGGTACTTAAAACTTTCAACAGAGTGCCCCAAGGCCTTAAAGGGAATTAGGAGGTTGTTAGTGGTTGCGAGATCCCTGACTGTTCTCCGCTCAGAGAGTCATCCTTCATTCTGTCTTCTATAATCCTGTGAGAAGCCAAAACAAGCTTGCTCAGTAGGGTTCCTTGTGAAATATCAAGAATTCTGCACCAAATCATCACCTCACCCATGCTAGGTCCACACAGGGCAGACTGAAGAGAAAAGAAGCATAACAACTTTGTTTAGTGGCACACTGTTCTGTCACATCAAGATTGGTTTTGATACACCCCAAACTCTGTTTTCACACTCTGACTATAATGGCAAAATATAATTCTGGCCTGTGTAAGCCAATATAAAAGTGATGGAGAAATAGAGGACTGAGGCAGAGAAGATTGGAAGAAAATGAAATTGTATTTTATTATTTCTATCCATCCTACTTCCATAAAGGACTTGAGATAATAAAACAAATAAGCAGTTGTAATGAATTATAATCATTGTTAACAATAATCAAATGAGGAGTAGCCATTATGTTGCCCCCCCTTTTTTTACTTCTTTTGCTTGATCTTTAGTTTTAAAATAAATCAAGAGTCCTGCAAAAATTCTTCACAGGTTCACAGCTTGAATAAGATACTAACTCAAGATTAATACTTGGCTCTTTTATCTTTGTAACAGTCTGATGCCTTCAAGCTTTCTAAAATGAAATTGAATTTGAATAAGGATAGCACTCCTGAGGTCTGTAAATTGCCAATTCTCAAAAGGTTCCTTCTCTGTGGCTCAGACAGTAAAAGTGTACCTACAATGCGGGAGACTGGGGTTCAATCCCTTAGTTGGGAAAATCTCCTGGAGAAGGAAATGGCAACGCACTCCAGTATTCCTGCCTGGAAAATCCCATGGACAGAGGAGCGTGGTAGGCTATAGTCCATGGGGTCGCAAAGAGTGGACACAACTGAGCAACTTCACTCACTCACTCACTCATTCTCTGTATTCCATATTCTCTTTCTAAAGCCTATACAACAGATAATATAGACTCAATTCTAAGTAGAAGATGTTACATGCATGTCAAAATTTTTATTTTTAAAGAAACTGATGTGCACTTCAATTTCATTAAATCTGAAAGATATCTACATAAAATTTATCCACAGATGATGTTTTGTCATGGTCAGTGTGGGCTTTTGCAAAGAGGTAAAGAAAAAGGCTCCCTTCATCTTTCCTTACCCTCAGTTAGGGCCCAGAATAGGTACTGAATCAGTTACCAACAGCATCTGTTCTATTATTTATTATGTTACATTGTAATTTATCTGTTTTTCTATCTATCTCCCCCACTAGACTCCATGAACTGCTTGAGGATAACAGTTTTTTCCCATTCATCTGTATTTCTCTGGCACCTAGCATGAAAGGAATTCAGTAACGTGTTGAATAAATGAATAGGCTCTCATTTTAATTTTGTTAGAGGCCATCTACTTAACACTATGCCTCTTGCATTGTAAGTATTCAATAAATGTTAAGTGTTATTTGCTATAATGGGGTCAGATGGAGCTGTACTGAAGCAAATTCCTACTGGCTGCTAAATTTTCAGGAATTTTGCAAGTTGGTTGTTAAATTGTTGGTAGAAGTAGCCATGGTGGGAGAATTCACACTGTGGAAACTGGCAAATGCCACAGCTCAGCATACAGAACCTCTCCGCCCAGGTATGCAGTTAAACATTTACCAGCACACCACTGAAGTCAGATAACATACTACCCTGGAGCTTGAATCTCTCTAAATGTTATTAATGTGCACATACGATAAAGTGTGCATGTGGTATTTGTGGGATTTAGAAGAGAGAAGGAAAAGGGAAAGGGAACATAGGGGAAAGAGAGGTAGTCCACCAGCGACTGAGTGAAGTTCCAAATCCAACCTCCCATAACTGCTTACCTCTCTCAGAGGATATCCTTTGCAACGTCTATGACACAGAGTTTCCTGATGGAAAATATTCCTTATTTTTGGCCAAAAAGAAAGAATTGGCTGATGATCTCAATTTAATGTCAACCATTATCATCCTTCAGAAAAACTTCAAATGTTGTGACACCAACAATATAAAGATTTTCTAACCATTGAAGTTTTCCACGATGAAGTAGGTTGGCTTAAAATGTTGGGAGTTTTCTATGCAAATTAGGAATGTTCACAGTGAAACTAGATGAAAATCTGCAGAGATACTGCAGAGTGAATTCTCTCTAGCTGATTCCCTGGCACTGTGCTTCTCAAAGTCTGATCTACAGACTTCTTGGGATGCACCCCAGACCTAGTGACTGAGGACCTGCATTTTAATAAGCACCTCAGGTTATTCATATGAAAATTAAAATTTGAGAAGGCTTTGCTCTAGATCACCTCTAAGGTCATGGCTAACTCTGGGATTCCATGCCTCTATTGTCATTTGATAAAGAGATACAAATCATGCTTATAATATTTGGAAGGAAATAGAATGACAGAATGAAACAATTTGACACTAAACTCCAGATACAAGTTCCAAAATAATCTCAACATACTTAATGATAGGTGAAAATCAGCAAGATGAAATTCAAAAGGCAAAGTATGAAATTTACATTTAGACAAATTCCTAAAACAAGAGAGTCAGGCAAATCCACAGGACTAAGGACTGCCAAGGCATCCAGGTGACTGACAGAGTCAAATCCTTCTGTCCTAGATTCTGAGCTCTATTCATGTGCTTTCATGGGTTTATATTACTCTGAGTTCTCTGAAGACACTGCAGGAATATGCAATGACTTTCTGAACTAGACCATTTAGTAAGACCCTTTTAGTTACAACATCTGCTTCTTTTGGGCTCTCCCCATCTCCCACTGGACCTGGAGCAATGCTATTGACTAATAATAATTATTAATAGCATTTTAGATTGTACCCTTGTTTCTACTTCCTTCCAGCGACTACAAAATCTGCATAACAAAACAACAAAACATCTCCATGATAGAAATTATTTATGTTGTAGGCAGCATATATGATGTGAATTTTAACAAGTCAATTAACAACTAATTTCTAAATAATATCCTGCAACTAATATTTTCAGATTAAATTTTATACTAGAAACTTTATTTTTTTTTAAGTCTTTCATTCTTCCCCCCAGCAGGATCTATTCTTTATTTATTTTGTTTTTGGCTGACATGGATCTATGTTGCACACAGGCTTTCTCTAGTTGCAGCAAGCACGGGCTACTCTTCATTGTGGGGCACAGGCTTCTCATTGCAGTGGTTTCTCTTGTTGAATCACGTGCGCTGTAGACCACGGCTTCAGTAGTTGTGGCACATGGGCTTAGTTGCCCCACAGCACATGGAATCTTTCCAGGCCAGGGATTGAACCCATGTTCCCTGCATTAGCATGCAGATTCTTAATGACTGGACCACCAGGTAAGTCCTACTATAAATTTAAATATTCCCCCAAAGTGATCAAATCCATTGCCCACTTCTATGAATCACTGTATTTCTTCCCGATCTCTGTTGGGCAGAATTGAGTGGGCATATGTGTTGAGAAGTCATAGCTGATGTATTGAATGAAGAATATACAGATTGTGACCTTCTAGATAAGGAGGCGCCAGTCACCACATGGGGGCGCCAGGGAGCTCCCTTCTCATCCTACCTCTCACTTTGGGAATCTGAAAACTATGGGGTTGGTTTGATTGAAGGTGAAGTTTCAAACAATACACCAACACAAAGGAAGTAAATAAATCACAAGATTTATGATTCCTTACAGATCCTGGGTAAGGGGTTGTTGGCAGCACAATGAGCCAGGGAAAGGGCAATCCTCCATCCCAGGTCACAAGCCAGCAGGAGATAGAGACCAGGGTAGCAAGTACCTATCATTTATAAGGTGCTTGGGGCAGAGCTCACTAGCTTTTTGCAGGCTTAGCTTTAAGTGTAGTTATTTTAAAAGGTGTTCCAGAGAAAAGTGAAGAAGGAACTTATGGCATCTATTCTAAACTACATGGACTTCCCTGGTGGCTCAGACGGTAAAGCGTCTGTCTACAATGCAGGAGGCCCAGGTTTGAGCCCTGGGTTGGGAAGATCCCCTGGAGAAGGAAATGGCAATCCACTCCAGCACTCTTGCCTGGAAAATCTCATGTACAGAGGAGCCTGGTAGGCTACAGTCTAAGGGGTCGCAAAGAGTCAGACACGACTGAGTGATTTCACTTTCACTTTTTCTAAACTACAGGTCCTTATCAAAATGCCCAGACTCTGGATGTGAGTGGGGTTACCATACTGTAAAGCGTCTGTACAGTAAGTCAGAAAAACAAGGTTGTTTTCCTCAAAAGTTGCTTTTCTCATCACAATAAACTTTTTGTAAAAAGCCAGACAGTAAATACTTTGGTTTGTGAGTCATATAGTCTCTGTTCAGTTCAGTTCAGTCTCTCAGTCATGTCCGACTCTTTGCAGCCCCATGAATTGCAGCACGCCAGGCCTCCCTGTCCATCACCAACTCCTGGAGTTCACTCAGACTCACATCCATCAAGTCGGTGATGCCATCCAGCCATCTCATCCTCTGTCGTCCCCTTTTCCTCCTGCCGCCAATCCCTCCCAGCATCAGAGTCTTTTCCAATGAGTCAACTCTGCATGAGGTGGCCAAAGTACTAGAGTTTCAGCTTCAGCATCATTCCTTCCAAAGAAATCCCAGGGCTGATCTCCTTCAGAATGGACTGGTTGGATCTCCTTGCAGTCCAAGGGACTCTCAAGAGTCTTCTCCAACACCACAGTTCAAAAGCATCAATTCTTCAGCGCTCAGCTTTCTTCACAGTCCAACTCTCACATCCATACATGACCACAGGAAAAACCATAGCCTTGACTAGATGGACCTTTGTTGGCAAAGTAATGTCTCTGCTTTTGAATATGCTATCTAGGTTGGTCATAATTTTCCTTCCAAGGAGTAACCATCTTTTAATTTCTGTTACACCTACTTAAAAGCAGATATAAACAATAGGTAAACAAATTCAAAATGCCTGGCTGGATGAATCACAAGCTGGAATCAAGATTGCTTGGAGAAATAGTAACAGCCTCAAATATGCAGATGATACCACTCTAATGGCAGAAAGCAAATAGCAGAAAGCAAAGAGGAACTAAAGAGCCTCTTGATTAAAGTGAAAGAGCAGAGTGAAAAAGCTCGTTTGAAACTTAACATTCAAAAAACTAAGATCATGCATCTAGTCCCATCATTTCATGGCAAATAGATGGGGAAACAATGAAAACAGTGACAGATTTTATTTTCTTGAACTCCAAAATCACTGCATGATTTTCATGACTGCAGCCATGAAATTAAAAGGCGCTTGCTCCTTGGAAGAAAAGCAATGACCAACCTAGACAGCATATTCAAAAGCAGAGACATTACTTTACCGACAAAGGTCCGTGTAGTCAAAGCTGTGGCTTTTCCAGTCATCATGTATGATTATGAGAGTTGGATCATAAAGACAGCTGAGTGCTGAAGAATTGATGCTCTTGCACTGTGGTGTTGGAGAAGACTCTTGAAAGTCCCTTGGACACCAAGGAGATTAAACCAGTCAATCCTAAAGGAAATCAACCCTGAATATTCACTGGAAGGACTGATGCTAAAGCTGAAACTCCAATACTTTGGCCACCTGATGTGAAGAACTAACTCATTGGAAAAGAACCTGATGCTGGAAAGATTGAAAGCAAGAGGACAAGGGAATGACAGAAGATGAGATGGTTGGATGGCATCACTGACTCAATGCACATGAGTTTGAGCAAATTCTAGGAGATACTGAAGGACAGGAAATCTGGCATGCTGCAGCCCATGGGGGTCGCAATTTGTTAGACACAACTGAGCGAATGAACAACAAACAAATGAGAGAATGAACGCGACTGTGTTCTGTAAAAAAACTTTATGACAACAGGGAGGCCATAGTTAGCTGACCCTGAGGTGGAAGATTCTGTGTCACAAGAAGCCAGCATCCCCTCTTGCACTTTTTCCAGGCGAAGATGGCTCCATTTCACCTGAATTTGCCTCCCTCAACCCAGAAACCCATATGGAATTTTTTTTTCAGTAGAAACCAATGAGTATGATCCAGAAACATGTCAACCAGATGTTGCAGAAATGTTTATTTTTCTCCCCATTTCTCCATTGTTCTTCTGTCCTTGTGTCAATACAAGGTTCTATTTCATTCTGCTTATCTTTCACAGTGTCCTTCTGGAGGTAAATTCACACACAGAAAATTTGTCTTTGGTTCTAATGGTAGAGATCCGCAGGCCAAAGCTGCCATGAGCCAAAGCTGAACTAAGTTGCCTAGAGAAATCTAGATTGGGAGGGATAGAGACATTTTGCTCTTCATCCCCTCTACCAGTCATGCCAGAGGAGTAACCAGTCAGAGAAAACAGCCCTGCCTTCTGGGGGAGGGAAGGTCCCTATTTAATTCCCCAAAATCTGTTCAGTTCCAAGTCCTTGGTACTCCTTCCCATGACACTACTTTCCACACTGACATATTTAACCAGTTTGAAGAGGATTAAGGGCTCAGTTGACACTTACAAACAAGTTTCATGTGGTTGAATGAAAAACATGTTCTGGCAGCTTTGAGCAGTAGTGCAATGACTTAGAATGTCAGATAAAGGAATCTGAAAATTGGATCCCATTTTGAATTCAAGCTGATATCAGATAGGCCTTAAAGTTTCCGTTTTAATTTGCAAATTGAGATTTACCAGAAGCCAAGACAAGCAGTCCTCATAAAGGCAGCATTTTTGCAAGTTTAATCCACAAGGTCACAGTATCTTTGACCCTGTGGTGCTTCAGATTGCTTTGTTCCTCCCAGAACACCATGCAATAAAAGGGAGCTGATCAATAGAGAGAGACCTAGACTGCCTGTGAGAAGATAGCCATGGGGGATGATAAAACTATTTTATTTCATGCTTGAGTATATCTAATATTTTTTCAATATTTTCAGTTCAGAATTTTTACCATTCTTGAAACAAAACAAAGAGAAAAAAAACCTTATTTTTAACTTCTGAAATGTATTAGAAACACTGACTTTGGCTTGGCTCCTAAAGATATTTGGGGGGTTCATTTATTTCTTTGAAAAGACAGTACAGAGTCAGATAATCCAGCTGTTATAATTTAGAAGAAAGCATAAATGTGATTTAGAAACATATTCACCTTGCTATGTGCCTGTTAGTAAAAGATAGTAGTGAAATCCTCACAGAGGTGCCAGTTACAGTAATCTTAACAAACTGGAGCCTGAAAACCATCAAGAAATAGCCACAACATCTGCAATTTAGAAAGCAAGCAAGGGAGAAAACAATGATTAATAAGGAAAATGTTAATATTCCATTTATTCTTTGCAAAACATGCATCAAATATCCCACAGCATTTCTCTCTAAACATAGAAATGAATGTGGGCTACTTCCCCTTTCACTGAAATGAATGTTGAAGAGAAGTTTCAATCTCATTGACTAATTCAGTTGTTACTTTAAATTGAATTTTTAAACATATGGGCACACAAACCAATCTATATGCAGAACAATTCTTTGAACAGCATGCAAACAGTTTGGGATTACATGCTAGGTATCACACAAGTGAGTTTTCACAGGACAAAAGAATGAATTCCTCATTGTAACACGAGATAACAACGCTAAAGAATTTCAGCTCAACTTTAAATTGCTCCCTCCAACTGCTGTAGTTTTCTTAGTAGGAGTCTAACAGCCTCCTCAGCTTCTGGTTTCTTCCACCAAAGAATAACTGCCCATCTCTGCTAAAGAATGGGTCACTGATCTTGTTCAGTCATTTGACAAACATTTCTTGAGCAACCCTTATGCGTCTAGTACTATCTTTTACAATGCTTTATTAATATTAATTTCTGCTATATAGCCAAGTAATTCAGTTATATCTATATATACACTCTTTTTAATATTCTTTTCCATTATGGGTTTTCTTATAACATCAAATATACTTCCCTGTGCTATACAGTAGGACCTTGTTGATTATCTGGATAGTATCATAAGCACTGAGAATAGAGACATAAATATAGAATAAATCTCTAAAAATTACGTTCCTAATAGGCAGGACAGGCTTATATAGAGGTTAATTATATTAAAAGAGAGAAAAAGGGAAACACATCCTAATTTGAGATTTTTGTTCCAATCCAACAAATCTCCTTTTCCTCACTGTATAACATATTGACCTTGTGTTTTAATTTATGTGTGTCCTTTGGAAATTCTTATCAATCATCTTTTTTGGAAAAGAAATGATTACTAAACCAGGGCATACTATTATATGTAGGACACTGACAACCAGGATACAGCAGGCTGGAATGTGGAAGGGACTTTATGGAACCTGTTACCAGTGATGAGTGAGGATGAAAACAGTTCAGCCCTGAGATTTTCATTGACTGTTACTGGTGCCCAGTGAGGATTTCAGCTGCTGATTCTGTCCCAAATCAGTTGCCCTTAGTCTTGCTGATAATGGGAGCCAGTGAAGGGAAGAGACAGGAAAGGAAAAAAATGTAAATATTAAGGTATTTTTGTGGTCTAAGCAGGGTTGGTATACAATCAGTATGTACTGGCTAGGTACCTGTTCAGATTGCTCATTATTTTAATATCACCCTGGGTATAGGTACCAAATTTACTGTATAAAGTGCACAGAGAATTGAAAGAAAATGTGGTGAATAATTGCGATGGAATACATTTAGACTTTAAAAAGGAAATCCTGCCACATGCAGCAGCATGAATGAACCTGGAGAACATTATGCTAAGCAAAATAAGCATAATGTCACAAACAGACAACTACTGTATCATTCCACTTTCACATGAGGTATCTAAGATAGTCAAAATCATAGAAACAGAGAGTAGAATGGTGCTTTCCAGGGGATGGGAGGAAGGCGAAAGGGGGAGCTATAGTTCAATGGGTGTAATTTGTTGCACAAGATGAATGAATTCTAGAGCTCTGTGGTACATCGTATAGTTAACAATACTGTACTGTGCACTTAAAAGTTTGTTAGAAGCGTAGATCTTGTGTTAAGTGTTTATACCACAATAAAAAATGGAGGTGAAATTTTTAAGAATGCCAAAAAAGAGAATTTGAGTCTTTGAACCTATGTCACTTTTAAGACTCAATTCGGGAGGAGGTGCCACCTGGGATGAGCCTTTAAAGAATAAATAAGAGTTAGGCTTGAAGGAGAGGACTGGGGACATCCCAGGCAGAGAGGACACACTCATAAATCAGAAGCATCATGATGAGTGTAGGTAAAGTACAAGGATCTCAGTGTAGATGAAGAGGAGGGATGGGAGACCAGAAATGGACATAGGATGCAAACTATAGCTAGTCTTATATAGCATGTTATGGAGTTTGGAATAAGAACTATGAGGAGCCATTCAAAGACTTATGTAAAGCAAGTTGGGGAAAGTAGTCCATCCAAGTTTGCATTTGAAAAGGTTACTCAGGTTTCAGTGTGGAGAATAAGTGGAATTGGGCAAAGGAACTGAAGATTGCCTTTTTGCTAGGCTGATACAGAAGAAGGGACAGGATACATGACTTTGGAAAGGCCAGTAAGGGGCAAATAAACTAGAGGACATTGGAGTTGTCCAGATAGTGAATGCCTCACTTATAGGAGAGAGCAGCCATAATGAGTTTGGGAAACAAATGAGTTGGAAAACTTGGAGGTTATAACCAGAGAATGGATTCTTGGAGTGTAAGATTTCTTAGGTGGTGTGCTTCAAAGTAATTGTGATATTGTGATTTATAATAAGTCCACAATGCCTGGCTTACAGCTCCCCCAAGCCCTTGGGGGATAAGCAATAAGAGCAATGGGAACCTCTTTTGTCATAATATTTGGTTTCCTGTCCTCAGTTCCTGAAATCCTGTCAGAGCCATAAAGGTGAATCAGGTGTCTTTGAGGCCAAATCTGGCCTCTGTACCTTGACACTGAGTTAAATCTCAGAGACAGAGTTTTGGGTGAAGTAGGAAAGAATAGCTTTATTGTGTTGCCAGGCAAACAGGGTCGCTGCAGGCTAATGCCCTCAAAACTGTGTATCTCAACCTGAAGTGAGGAGTTTTATAGTAATGATTCAGAAGGTATGTTCAGCTTTTGGACATTCTTTTGATTGGTTGGTGTTGAGGTAAATGGGTGGGAAGGGGGGAAATTGGGGGGAGCATCATCAACCTCCTGGTTCCAACCCATTTGGGGTCTACATGCTTGTGGGAAGCATACAGTTAACTTCTCTCACCTGGTGGGAGTTTCAGTATCTGCAAAATAGCTCAAAGATTTTGTTGTGTGTATCCCTTGAGGGGGAACCAGGACCCTGCCCCAGGGCTGCATTATCGTTTCTCTTGATTGTTCCTACCTGTCTTGCATCCCCTCCCTTCCCTAATTAACAACTGCTTGAACCTACACTTTGGAACTAAGGGGAGGTCATGGAGGCTGAATGAAGCCTATTTCCTGTAATTAAGAAATAGGGGACACAACCAGGCTCTTGTGCCTGAGAGCCCCACAGGGTCCTGCTCTGTATCATCTTGTTATTAATAACAGACCCCTTTCACATCAACTGAATTCATATTAATAAGCTGACTTTGGAAATTCTCTAAAGATGAGAGGCTGGTTGCCGGAGAACCAATCAGAATTTATGAGTTAAAACTTTCAGTCCCATCCCCTGATTTTCAGGAAGAGGAGAGGTGCTGCAGGTATAAACAATCACCAATTGTCCATGACTTAATCAGTCATGCCCCTGCAATGAAGCCTCCGTAAAAGCACAAAAGGACAGAGTTCAGAGAGTGTCCAGGTCGAACCAGAATGCATCTACTTGCTGCAGTGCTGGTCCCAAACTCCCCAGGGGCGGAAGTTTCTGTGTTCAGGACCTTGCCCTATGTATCTCTTCATGTGACTGTTGATTTGTATTCTTTAAAATCTATTGTTAAAAAAAAAAACAAAAAACAGTAATCTAGTGAGGAAACTGGTTTTCTGAGTTCAGTGAGTCACTCTAGCAAATTAGTTGAACCCAAGGAGGGGGTTGTGGGAACCTCAGATTTATAGCTGATTAGTCAGTAGCATAGCAACTTGGGCTTTAGATGGGCATCTGAAGTTGAAACCAAAACCATGTAACTCAGATTGGGACTTAAACCTATGATCTTTTAATTGAGATCACACACCAGGTCTCAGGACTTAAGCTCAGGTTCTTGATGTCTTGTCACAGAAAGAATTCAGTGAGAGACAAAGTGATAGGTAAGAGGTGTACTTAGTTAGAGAGAAGCGTACTCCACAGACAGTCTGTGCCATCTCAGAAGGTGAGCTGCTGCTGCTATGTTGTATTCAGTCATGTCTGACTCTTTGCAACCCCATGGACTTGTAGCCCATGAGGCTCCTCTGTCCATGGAATTTTCCAGGCAAGAATACTGAAGTGGGTTGCCATTTCCTTCTCCAGGGGATCTTCCCCATCCAGGGATTGAACCAGTGAGCAGGCCCCAACATTATTAATGGGACTGAGTAATTTTATAGCCTAATGAGTGAGAGGATTATTCCAACTATTTGAGGGAAGGGGCAGGGATTTAAAGGAATTGGGCCACTACCCACTTTTTAGCACTGTCATGGCACTGTGGGTGGGTATGTCATTTAGCTTGCTGATGTGTTACAACGACATATACTAAGGCTCAAGGCCCACTGGAAGTTGAGATCTTCCACCATCTTGGACCTCGTTGGTTCTAACCAGTTTTTGTCATGTCCTGTGACTATACCCACTCCAGTATTCTTGCCTGGAGAATGTCATAAATAGAGGAGCCTGGCGGGCTATAGCCCATAGGGCCCATAAAGTCACAAAGAGTTAGACGTGACTGAGCAAACACACATGCACCATGGCTGTGTCATTCTTTTAAAGGTTGTGCCCAGCCTACTTCCCTCTTGTTTCAAGTGAGGGACAGTCCTGTGGGACTGACCACTTAACCTGTGGAATTTGATGCTCTTTGAGTAGATAATGTCAGAATTGAGTCGAACTGTTAGGACACCCACCTTTAGAATTACTTGTGTGAGAAAAAGCCACACATTGGAATTGGGTACAGAATTGTAATGTAATGAATATGTCTATACTGTAACATGGATGCTGAATGCAGAGTTAAAAGAGAAGAATCAGACAAACCCCAAGGCTGCAAGAGAATCGCAATCCTGATGGTGTATTAGAATCACCTGTGGTGGTTTAAGACGTTACAGGATTTAAAATCTCCATCCTGAGAGATTCTGATATAGTAGGTAGAACTCTGGTGTATGACTTTTTAAAAAAATTTTACATATATTTCTTTTCCTTTTTTTAAAAAACTTTGTTGTTGCTGTTGTTGTTTTACATTTATTTCTAATGTGTAAGCTGAGTCGGGAACTCCTGAGCTGAAGTTGGATGGATTAGCCATACAAATCCTAAATTTCCAAATGACGGGAAATTCAGTCAGGATAAAAAGCAGTCTTCACTGAACGTGAGACAGTGAGCCAGTAGTCAGTACATAAGGAACTGATTGTGGCATAGCCAAAGGGTAAAAACTTGAAAGGAGCAGGGGTTTTTCTGGAGGGTGAAGGATTTAACTCAGCATCAGAGAGCAGGATGAAGGTATAAACCTCACCTCCCAACAGTGACTTCCTTTAAACTTGATCATACAACACAAAGCTGTTTGTTTATCCCCAGTTCACAACTGGAATTTCCAAATTTCTACTTCACTGTTCTGAGAGAAGTTGACTTTGAAAATGTTCACATATTCTGATGTTCTACTTTCCACTTTCCAAAGTTCATTGCTCTCTGTTAGATATTTCATTCACTTTTAGATAACCATTATGCTTGGGAGGAAGAAGCTTTATTTTACCTTCTAAGTTCCTCCTAAAGCCTAAGAATTAAATTGACATGAGACAGATTAACATAAGAAAATCAAACAAAAGTTTAATAACATGTATACATGGGAGAGACCCAGAAAAACTGAATAACTCACCAAAATGCCTCATAACCTCACCTTGAATAGCATCTTTAGCTCTAGACAAAGAAGGATCTTGGGGGTAGTGGTTTTGGATTTCAAAGCTGAGGAAGGCAATTCCAATGAAGATGGAAAAGCAAATGTTTGGTAGACAAATGTTTTCTGGGCCATGCAGAGGGGAAGGGACACAGAGTGGATTCTGATCTCTAGGTCCTGCTGAGTTTCCCCCACCTCACCAAGCTTATATTCTTTGCAGATATCTGTGGTGATAGCTGTATTCCAGGAACAGGCCCTTTATCTAAATTCTTGTAGGCAGTTAAAGGGGAAGAAGCTAATTTGGAAAACTTAGCAGTGGCCACAGGACTGAAAAAGGTCAGTTTTCATTCCAATTCCAAAGAAAGGCAATGCCAAAGAATGCTCAAACTACCGCACAATTGCACTCATCTCACATGCTAGTAAAGTAATGCTCAAAATTCTCCAAGCCAGGCTTCAGCAATATGTGAACTGTGAACTTCCAGATGTTCAAGCTGGTTTTAGAAAAGGCAGAGGTACCAGAGATCAAATTGCCAACATCTGATGGATCATGGAAAAAGCAAGAGAGTTCCAGAAAAGCATCTATTTCTGCTTTATTGACTATGCCAAAGCCTTTGACTGTGTGTATTACAACAAACTGTGAAAAATTCTGAAAGAGATGGGAATACCAGACCACTTGACCTGCCTCTTGAGAAATTTGTATGCAGGTCAGGCAGCAACAGTTAGAACTGGACATGGAACAACAGACTGGTATGTCAAGGCTGTATATTGTCACCCTGCTTATTTAACTGTAATGCAGAGTACATCATGAGAAACGCTGGTCTGGAAGAAGCACAAGCTGGAATCAAGATTGCTGGGAGAAATATCAATAACCCCAGATACGTAGATGACACCACCCTTATGGCAGAAAGTGAAGAGGAACTGAAAAGCCTCTTGATGAAGGTGAAAGAGAAGAGTGAAAAAGTTGGCTTAAAACTCAACATTCAGAAAATGAAGATCATGGCATCTGGTCCCATCACTTCATGGGAAATAGATAGGGAAACAGTGGAAACAGTGTCAGACATTATTTTGGGGGGCTCCAAAATCACTGCCGATTGTGACTTCAGCCATGAAATTAAAAGATACTTACTCCTTGGAAGAAAAGTTATGACCAACATAGATAGCATATTGAAAAGCAGAGCATTACTTTGCCAACAAAGGTCCGTCTAGTCAAGGCTATGGTTTTTCCAGTGGTCGTGTGTGGATGTGAGAGTTGGACTGTGAAGAAGGCTGAGCGCCGAAGAATTGATGCTTTTGAGCTGTGGTGTTGGAGAAGACTTCTGAGAGTCCCTTGGACTGCAAGGAGATCCAACCCGTCCATTCTGAAGGAGATCAGCTCTGGGATTTATTTGGAAGGAATGATGCTAAAGCTGAAACTCCAGTACTTTGGCCACCTCATGTGAAGAGTTGACTCATTTTAAAAGACTCTGATGCTGGGAGGGATTGGGGGCAGGAGGAGAAGGGGATGGCAAAGGATGAGATGGCTGGATGGCATCACCGACTCAATGGACGTGAGTCTGAGTGAACTCCGGGAGTTGGTGATGGACAGGAAGGCCTGGCGTGCTGCGATTCATGGGGTCGCAAAGAGTCGGACACGACTGAGCAACTGAACTGAACTGAACTGAACTGAACAAGAAGAACTTCCTCAGTCTTCTATTTCTTAAAAATAATCAGCCTAAAATAATCTTCATCCTGAAGAGACACATTTTGAGGTGGCAAATTTTGCTCCCTGACCATAGTCTCTTGGGGGAAATAAACTGAATTCCATGGACCCAAATCCAGGGGTTTTTTAATGAATTATTTTCTACAAGATTCAGAAGCCCACTTCACTTACTTGGTTTTATTTGTGTGAAAGAGGATTTGGATGTAGTGTGATTAGATAATTTAAATCAGATCATTTTCAGAAAAATGGAATTCTATAGGATATATTACAGAATATTTAGATTGAAGGAAATTCCAAATGACTGTCTCTAGTAACATTAGTAGTAGTAGAAAGAGTAGTAATCATAGCAGTAGTAGTGTTACTCACTCAGTCATATATGACTCTTTGGACTGTAGACTTCCAGGCTTCTCTGTCCATGGGATTCTCCAAGCAAGAATACTGGAGTGGATAGCGGTTCCCTTCTCTAGGGGATCTTCCCAACTCAGAGATCAAACCGTGTTTCCCACATTGCAGGCAGATTCTTTACCATCTAAGCTACCAATAGTAGCAATTTAGTTCAGTTCAGTCACTCAGTCGTGTCCGACTCTTTGCGACCCCATGAATCGCAGCAGGCCTTTTTTTAATGTTTTCATCATAAAAGTAATGTAAGCTCCATATAAAAGTATTGAATAATTCAGAGGTATCCAGAGTAAAAGTAAATGTCTCCTTTCCACAGCACTACTCCTAATTCCCCTGTTCTAGTGTGCATTTTTTTCTAGAACTTTTTTATGCATTTATAAAATGTATACATATATAAATGTATTATGCATTTTCTGTTAGCAATATATCATGAATATCATATGCTGATACATATGGATGAAACTCATTCCTTTTAGCATCTTGTATAGCATTTCCTCACCCAACTCCAGTACTCTTGCCTGGAAAATCCCATGGACGGAGGTGCCTGGAAGGCTGCAGTCCATGTGGTCCCTGAGGGTCGGACACGACTGAGTGACTTCACTTTCACTTTTCACTTTCATGCATTGGAGAAGGAAATGGCAACCCACTCCAGTGTTCCCAGAGACTCCCAGGGAGAATCCCAGGGACGGGGGAGCCTGGTGGGCTGCCGTCTGTGGGGTCGCACAGAGTCAGACACAACTGAAGCGACTTAGCAGCAGCAGCAGCAGCATAGCATTTCCTGGGCTTCCCTGGTAGCTCAGAGGTAAAGAATCCACCTGCAATGCAGGAGGCACAGGTTTGATCCCTGGGTTGGGAAGATCCCCTGGAAGAAGGTGTGGCAATCCACTACAGTATTCTTGCCTGGAGAACCCCATGGCCAGAGGAGCCTGGTGGGCTACAGTCCATGTGGTCACAAAGAGTCAGACGTGACTAAAGTGATTTGGTATAGCATTTCATAGTGTGGGCACACGATAAATGATTTTAAACATACTCTCATTTTGGGGTGTTTGTTTCAAATATCTTTCTTTTATAGAAATATTTTCCCCCAATTTCTTCTACACAATTTTGTGTGCATGTGCTAATATTTCTGTAGCATGTATTCCTAAAAGGAGAAATTCTAGATCTAAAAGTATGCACATTTAAAGTGTTGATAGATTATTGCCAAAGTGTCCTTCAAAAAAAAAGTATATTTCCACAAATATAAAATGTCCATTTCCCTCTCCCTCTTGACAATTGCATATATTATCAATCTTTCTCATTATACAAGTTAGCTTATTGTTTTTATGTCTTTGATTTCAAGGAAGATTTCTTTGATTTCAAATAAACCTGAGAACATCTTTTCCTACTTTATTGGCAACATCTCTTTTCCTTGGATTTCTTCATACACATTAGTCTTTTTTGGGGGAGGGTGACTTTTTAATGATTTGTAGGAATTCTTTATATGTTGTGGATATAAATTCTTTGTGTATTGTGTATGTTAAAAATATTTTTCACCAGATCTAATGCCTGTCTTTTAATCTTAAAATGCTTTTCAAAATACAGAAAGAAAATTTCAACTTTCACGTAATCATATCTCTACATTTCTTCCTTTATGACTTTGTAGCTTTTATGTTCTGTTTAAGAAAGCCTTTCCCACACTCAAAATTATTTTCAAGATACTCTTTTACACTTTCATGGAATGTGTTGTTGCAAGTTGAGTTCCCCAGTATGTAGAATATGAAACAGAGTTTAGCCTTTTTGATGTTTCTTAGGGAATGATTTTGGGACTAACATGGAGGAAAATGTTAGGACAAGGTAGCAGAAGCTGTCAGAGGGAGAAGCTGAGCTGCCATGCTGAGTTGATGACAACCCCAATCCATTTCATGGACACCTCTGGGCTCAAATGGTACTTCAGAAGTTTTTTGGGTGGTACTGAGATGGCCAGGCCTATATATCCCCTCTTTTTCATTAGTCATTGGATGTGGGCTGCCCAGGGAAGGGGTGTGACCCTGCATGAGGCAGCTCTTTGCAGCTGAAGTAATTAGTGAAGAGGCCAGAATCTGAAGATTGTCTCCTGACAGCACTCTCAGCAGATGGGGCAATAAGTCCTTCAGTAAAGAGACATCTGGGGCCATTCTTCATAGTGTCCACCACACATCTGAATGCTTTTGAGTCTTTAATCCATCTGGAATCTATTTTTGTGTATGATACAAGGTAGATAGAGGTTCTGATTTTCCAATTCTTCCAACATTTGCTTGATAGTTTATAATTTCTGTCTTTTTAGCCATCTTTTTAAAAACTCAGTCAAAACCTTTATTCATTTGTAATCTACTTGATTAGTGTTTAGGATAACTCAGATACAATGTGGGTATTTCCTGTTAAGTTAGAAAAAATAATTGTTGAGGTTTGGACTATTATATCGAAGTACTATAAACTGGTTTATAACCAAAAACTTTAGTTTTTACAGCCCTGGAGGCTGAAAGTCTGAGACCAGGGTGCCAGCATGGTCCAGTTCTGGTGAGAGCCCTCCTCTGTATTTGACTGTACCTGACTTCTTGTTGTGCTCTCACATGACAAAAAGAAAGAGGGCTTGCTCTCTTCTTCCTCTTATAAGGACACGAATCCCACCCTGAGGATTTCTACCCTCATGACTTAATTCTCAAAGGCCCATATCCTAATAACATATTATTGGGGGTTAAGGTGAGGGTTTCAACATGAATTTTAGGAGAGACACAAACTTGCCATCCATCATTTCAGTTCAGTTCAGTCGCTCAGTCATGTCCGACCCTTTGTGACCCCATGAATTGCAGCACACCAGGCCTCCCTGTCCATCACCATCTCCCGGAGTTCACTCAAACTCATGTCCATCGACTCAGTGATGCCATCCAGCCATCTCAACCTCTGTGGTCCCCTTCTCCTCCTGCCCCCAACCCATCCCACAATCAGGGTATTTTCCAATGAGTCAACTCTTCGCATGAGGTGGCCAAAGTATTGGAGTTTCAGCTTTAGCATCAGTCCTTCCAATGAACACCCAGGACTGATCTCCTTTAGAATGGACTGGTTGGATCTCCTTGCAGTCCAAGGGACTCTCAAGAGTCTTCTCCAACACCACAGTTCAAAAGCATCAATTCTTC
Organism: Bubalus kerabau; assembly: GCF_029407905.1. NCBI lineage: Eukaryota > Metazoa > Chordata > Mammalia > Artiodactyla > Bovidae > Bubalus > Bubalus kerabau. Next base: position 58,263,568 of record NC_073647.1, on the reverse strand, counting down.
AGCACTCAGCTTTCTTCACAGTCCAACTATCACATCCATACCTGACCACTGGAAAAACCATAGCCTTGACTAGACGGACCTTTGGTGGCAAAGTAATGTCTCTGCTTTTGAATATGCTATCTAGGTTAGTCATAACTTTCCTTCCAAGGAGTAAGCATCTTTTAATTTCATGGCTGCAGTCACCATCTGCAGTGATTTTGGAGCCCCCCAAAATAAAGTCTGACACTGTTTCCACTGTTTCCCCATCTATTTCCCATGAAGTGATGGGACCAGATGCCATGATCTTGGTTTTCTGAATGTTGGGCTTTAAACCAACATTTTCACTCTCCTCTTTCACTTTCATCAAGAAGCTTTTTAGTTCCTCTTCACTTTCTGCCATAAGGGTGATGTCATCTGCATATCTGAGGTTATTGATATTTCTCCCGGCAATCTTGATTCCAGCTTGTGCTTTCTTGCAGCCCGGCATTTCTCATGATGTACTCTGCATATAAGTTAAATAAGCAGAGACAATATACAGCCTTGACATACTCCTTTTCCTACTTGGAACCAGTCTATTGTTCCATGTCCAGTTTTAACTGTTGCTTCCTCACCCGCATATAGGTTTCTCAAGAGGCAGATCAGGTGGTCTGGTAGTCCCATCTCTTTCAGAATTTCCCACAGTTTGTTGTGATCCACACAGTCAAAGTCTTTGGCATAGTCAATAAAGCAGAAATAGATGTTTTTCTGGAACTCTCTTGCTTTTTCCATGATCCAGCGGATGTTGGCAATTTGATCTCTGGTTCCTCTGCCTTTTCTAAAGCCAGCTTGAATATCTGGAATTTCATGATTCATGTATTGCTGAAGCCTGTCTTGGAGAATTTTGAGCATTACTTTACTAGTGTGTGAGGTGAGTGCAATTGTGTGGTAGTTTGAGCATTCTTTGGCATTGCCTTTCTTTGGGATTGGAATGAAAACGGACCTTTTCCAGTCCTGTGGCCACTGCTGAGTTTTCCAAATTTGCTGGCATATTGAGTGCAGCACTTTCACAGCATCATCTTTCAGGATTTGAAAGAGCTCAACTGGAATTCCGTCACTTCCACTAGCTTGTTCATAGTGATGCTTTCTAAGGCCCACTTGACTTCACATTCCAGGATATCTGGCTCTAGGTGAATAATCACACCAACGTGATTATCTGGGTTGTCCATCCATAGCACCAATCATAAAACAAAGGAATGTGTGAAATCATAGGGCTACAGAAAAGTTTTCTATCATTGAAGGCTTTTTATCATTAGAGTCATAAATCATCAAACCCAAAGTGAACATAGTATATATTTTCCAGTCTCATTTCCCAGATGAGAAAACTAAGACCTGAAGAGTGGTATGTGCTTGCTAAGTCATTTCAGTCGTGCCCCACTCTTTGAGACCTTACAGACTGCAACTCAACAAGCTCCTCTGTCCATGGATTCTCTAGGCAAGAATACTGGAGTGGGTCACCATGCCCTCCTCCAGGGGGTCGTCCCAACCCAGGGGTCAAACCCCCCTCTCTTTCATCTCCTACATTGTCAGGTGGGATCTTTACCGCTAGCGCCACCTAGGAAGCCCAAAGAGTGGTAGGGGTAGATTAAAAACCAGAACATAAGACAATTTCTAGACCAGTGTTACTTCCTCTATATTGGGTGGACTCTTTCTAATATATCATTTTATAATGTAGGCCTTTGAGGCTTTTTAATATTTTCATTAAAATATTTGTTTATATTTATTTATTTTTGTTTTCTAATATGTCCTCTAGTTGAAAATAAGAAAGCAGAATTTTTTTTTAATAATCTTCTCTACCATAAACTCTTCTGAAAGGTCAACTGGCCCCCTTCTCAGCCTCTAAATATTTAGAATTAGTGTAAAATTTTTTGTGTTGACCCCACTCCCACAGAAACCATGGAGTAATTAGCAAGTAGAAGGCACATCAAAGGCAGATGATAGTATATTGGGTTATAAGGATAATTGTAAGTTTACTGATAAAAATCAATTTTTATTGGCTCACTTATACTTCATAATAAGGCCACTGTGGCACTTCCTGCTCAAGGCACATAAGTGAGAGCTAGTGTGTATTTGATTTTAATAAATACTGTCTGTGGGAAGCCCAGACAGGAATGAACAGATGTTGGAACCATATGATAATAGTGTGGCAGGGTAAAAAAAACCTGTACATTTGTAAGGCACACCTGGTGTTTATGATACTTTTGCAACTTTCATAACTACAGCATCTGGTCCTTTGCTGCTGTTCTTTAATTTTCAAATGCCCAGGATTTTATGTTTCTTGCAGTGTAGACAAGTCCATGAGAAGAAAAAAAGTCATAAATATGTCATGAATCATGCAGAAACATACTACTGCCTCCCCACAAGGAACTTATATTAAAACTGATAGTGAATTTGAAAAATATGAGAAAACATTCTGATCAGTTTTTCTCAGCTCTTCAGTTCAATTCAGTTCAGTTGCTCAGTCATGTCCGACTCTTTGTGACCCCATGAATCGCAGCACGCCAGGCCTCCCTGTCCATCACCAACTCCCGGAGTTCACTCAGACTCACGTCCATCAAGTCAGTGATGCCATCCAGCCATCTCATCCTCTGCCATCCCCTTCTCCTCCTGCCCCCAATCCCTCCCAGCATCAGAGTCTTTTCCAATGAGTCAACTCTTCACATGAGGTGGCCAAAGTATTGGAGTTTCAGCTTTAGCATCATTCCTTCCAAAGAACACCCAGGGCTGATCTCCTTTAGAATGGACGGGTTGGATCTCCTTGCAGTCCAAGGGACTCTCAGAAGTCTTCTCCAACATCACAGTTCAAAAGCATCAATTCTTCAGCACTCAGCTTTATTCACAGTCCAACTCTCACATCCATACATGACCACAGGAAAAACCATAGCCTTGACTAGACGGACCTTTGTTGGCAAAGTAATGTCTCTGCTTTTCAATATGCTATCTAGGTTGCTCAAAACTTTCCTTCCAAGGAGTAAGCATCTTTTAATTTCATGGCTGCAGTCACCATCTGCAGTGATTTTGGAGCCCAAAAGAATAAAGTCTTCACACTGTTTCCACTGTTTCCCCATCTGTTTCCCATGAAGTGATGTGACCAGATGCCATGATCTTCGTTTTCTGAATGTTGAGCTTTAAGCCAACTTTTTCACTCTCCTCTTTCACTTTCATCAAGAGGCTTTTTAGTTCCTCTTCACTTTCTGCCATAAGGGTGGTGTCATCTGCATATCTGGGGTTATTGATATTTCTCCCGGCATCTTGATTCCAGCTTGTGCTTCTTCCAGACCAGCGTTTCTCATGATGTACTCTGCATATAAGTTAAATAAGCAGGGTGACAATATACAGCCTTGATGTACTCCTTTTCCTACTTGGAACCAGTCTGTTGTTCCCTGTCCAGTTCTAACTGTTGCTTCCTGACCTGTATATAGGTTTCTCAAGAGGCAGGTCAGGGGCTCTGGTATTCCCATCTTTTTCAGAATTTTCCAGTTTATTGTGATCCACACAATGGCTTTGGCATAGTCAATAAAGCAGAAATAGATGTTTTTCTGGAACTCTCTTGCTTTTTCCATGATCCAGCAGATGTTGGCAATTTGATCTCTGGTTCCTCTGCCTTTTCTAAAACCAGCTTGAACATCTGGAATTTCACGGTTCATGTATTGCTGAAGCCTGGATGGAGAATTTCAAGCTCTTAAGGGGCAAGAAAAATTTACTCAAGGATTGCTACATGATCCATCAGCACTGCAAACTTTCTCAATATTTTTAACCTGCAATATAGATCATTTATGGAGCACATCTAAAATACATTTAGCACTATAGGCTCCAGGTTATGCCATGCTGTATGTGCTAAGTCACATCAGTAGTGTCCAACTCTGTGTGGCCCCATGGACCATAGCCCTCCAGGCTCCTCTGTCCATGGGATTCTCGAGGCAAGAATACTAGCGTGGGTTGTCATGCCTTCCTCCAGGGGATCTTCCCAACCCAGGGATCAAGCCCCTGTCTCTTGCATCTCCTGCATTGGCAGGCAGGTTCTTTACCATTCATGCCACCTAGCAAGGCCCCTAAATTATATCACTTGTATTCTACTTGATCCAAGTGATATAGGTTGAGTTGGACAAAGAGAATATAATCTGATGTTAACTCAAGTTTGATTGAATTTCATTTTTCCTCTGAACTTTAGGGGGTGTTCATGTGTTAAAAGGTATCTAATGTATACACCTGAAACTAACACAATTTTGTAAATCAACTATACTTCAGTAAAGCTTTTTAAAATAACTTTTATTTTTTTATAACTTTTAAAAAGATACCAAATGTAAAATAGTTCATCTAAAATTTTAGTTGTTCTGAGTAAATTAAGAGTATAACTCACTCAAGAATTGATTTTAAAAACATCACTAGACACACATATAGCTTTATATACTAAAGTTCATTGAGTGACTTTCTAACTCTTCTGGGGTTTTCTGGACTAGAATTTGGAAGAAACTTCAGAGTAGTGAATATGATCTGATTTGTATAGCAAAACATGCTCCATGAAGATGACCCCACAGTATATTTAAAAAAAAAGAAAGCACATCCTACTTGGGCTTTTGTGATGATGAACCTTCTAGTGTTTTCCAGATATCAAACTTATATTAAGATTTTCATGAATTTATAGATCACAATGAGAAAGAAATCCCTCAGATGGCAATCTAATTCAGGGATGGAAAACACTCAGTGGGGTAATGGATCATGGATTCTTTTACATGAAGTACCAGAAATCTTCAACACAGGGTCCCAGGAGCCCACTCCCAAGCATTCAGAGTTGGTTTAAGGGATAAACTAGGAATGAAAGACAGAGGGAAAGAAAAGAGAACCAATTCAAGTCTGCATTATCAGATGGCCCACCACTATGAGTGCTCAATCATGTAAGACCATCTAAGTTGCCTCATGAAATGCAACCCAAGAGCATCTGTGTAAAAGAAAGGGAAAAGCATTTAACTACTGGCTAAATGTTGCCCTACAGGGTATTGACTTTCCCCACCTGTTTCCAGTTTGCCCCTGCTTGAATGTCAAATGTCTTCTTAGAATATCACTGGGCAAGGAATCAGAGAAGCCCTGTACCCAGAAGAGAGTCGTTTGTGGCTGGCCAGGGACAAGGGACTGCCAGTAGCACTGAAGATGGTTGAAGCCTGCCAGGTTGCCCAGGTATGGCTGCGTAGGAGATGAAACCAAAGGATTTGAAGTGGTGCACAAGCAGTGTTCACTATACCTTATACGGGACCTGCCAAAGGGAAATTATTGAACTATCCTATACAGTAGTGACAAACAGAAGAGCACTTTGTTTTTTACACCTGTTATTTTTAAGCTCACCCACATAATTTAAGCCTAAACTGTAAAAGTTTGTTCCCCTTTCAATTAGTATTAATGAAATAATGCCACTGAGACTGGTTACCATGGTAAGCACCATGGAACTGATGAAAAATGGATTTTTTTATTAGTATTTTATTCTTATTAGCAAGGAAATTCCACAATCATGCCATTGCACATAATTTTGAATAAGCAGATTCTCATAATTATGAAATATAGAGTTGTGGAATCTAATTTAAATAATTCTACTTATTCTCTGAGGTTTTTAATCACATCTGTGATTTTTCTTTTCAAGACCAAAGATGACAGGTTTGCCTTTTGTGAAAGAAGACAATTTACTTATCAGCAAAATCTTATTGTATCATAATTACTAATGTGTCTATTTCTCTTTCTGGCATTGATTTAAAATATTTTGAAATAACAAAACTGCTGTAACTTAACTATGTGCATATGCTTCACAATTCTCCTACTTGGCCTGCTTTACTAAAATTACCCAAGCATATATCTATGTGTATGGAGTTTGGGGTGGAGCATTGAGGAGAGAGTGGAGAAAGTTCATTTTGGAAGGCAGTATTATTAATACCTGCCATTTATTGAACTCTTGAAATGTGCTAAACAAATGATATTTCTGTATCATGTCATTTAATATTCATCAATAGGCATTTTAATCTGCATTTCATAGGTACGGACAGTGAAGGTAGGTTGAGTAATATGTCCACAGTCACATAGCAGTAACCGATTTGTGTGCATGCGTGCATGCTCAGTTGTGTCTGTCTCTTTATGATTTAGCCAGTATTCAAACAAGTGTCTTTTATTTCAGCATTCAGGCTGTTATTCAGTACAGCTAGCTGTCTATGATTTAGATGTCTGGAATGACCAGGGGAGGACCTATAATTCTTTGTACACTGAGTCCATTAGAAATTGGGTCTCTTGCTAAATGTCCGTTGCCAAGTATCTGGAAGCATCTGTCACTGCTCACTCCTTTTGCAGTTTAGAGCCATGGACACCCTGTCCAGCTTGGCTGCCAGGTACTGTCCTTTCCTTGTCAGCTGGTCAGATCATATTGCTTGGCTTTCTTCTGGTATATTCTCAAAGCATTCTAAGCAGCACATTATTCCCAAGAAATGTAATGCATTAAAAACAATCACATCTCTATTCATCAATTTTTCATCAACCTTACAGATGTCCATTTTGAGAGTTTTTAATGAAGTTTCTAAATATTACTTCCTCAGTTGCACTAATAATTTGAAAGCTTTGCTGTTGTTTGGGCCTCTTTCACAGGAAAAGTCCATATGGCCTCCCTATTCACTTTAAACCCACATCACTCCCATCCATATTCTCAAATATTGAATTAAACAGTATTCATTAAATTAATTAAACTCACCTATTTTTTCTTTTAACATGTCCAAGTAGGGACATGGGCAATTAATGAAATTATTGTTCTTCATTTCTCATCAAGCAGAAATGACCCAGCCTCACTCTAATGGCAGTGAAGTTTGGCAGAATGGAAGTGAAGAGGCAGAAAGAACCTCTTGATGAAGGTGAAAGAGGAGAGTAAAAAAGCTGGCTTAAAGCTCAACATTCAAAAAGCTATTATCATGGCATTTGATCCCATCACTTCATGGCAAATAGATGGGGAAAAAGTGGAAACAGTGGCAGATTTTGTTTTTTTGGACTCCAAAATCACTGTATTGTGACTGCAGCCAGGAAATTAAAAGACGCTTGCTCCTTGAAAGAAAAGCTATGACAAATCTAGAAAGTATATTAAAAAGCAGAGACATCACTTTGCTGACAAAGGTTTGTATAGTCAAAGCTGTGGTTTTTCCAGGAGTCATGTATGGGTGAGAGTTGGACCATAATGAAGGCTGAACACCAAAAAACTGATGCTTTCAAATTGTGGTGAGAATCCCTTGGACAAAAAGGAGATCAAACCAGCCAATCCTAAAGGAAATAAACTCTGACTATTCATTGGAAAGACTGATGCTGAAGCTGAAGCTCCAATACTTTGACCGCCTGATGTGAAGAGCCAACTCATTGGAAAAGACCCTTATGCTGGCGAAGATTGAGGGGAGGAGGTGAAGGGGCTGACAGAGGATGAGATGGTTGGATGGCATCACTGGCTTAATGGACATGAGTTTGAGCAAACTCTGGGAGATATTGAAGGACAGGGAAGCCTGGCATGCTGCAGTCCATGCAATTGCAAAGAGTTAGACACAGCAACTGAACAACAACCAGGCAAAGTGGGTTAGAGGCAATATTCTGGGTTTTTTATTTCTAGAACGTGTATGGCTCAACTTGGAGACAATCACCTTATCTCTGCCCGAGTCTCAGCAAATGTTTCTCTGTAAAAAAAAAAAAAAAAAATGTTTCTCTGTAATTGGTAATGCTTGACCAAATTAGCCTGTATGTCTTGAACCAAGACTGATGAAAAATGCTGAGCTTAATTAATTGGCAGGTTGAATGTCTTTATACACATCCTAGTTCCTGTTGGAACAGTGTGTGTTCAAATAGGTCATCACACTAAAAGAGAGGTTAAATCTTTTATCTTGTTTTGCTACAAGTTTCCAGTTGATATATGATACCATTTAGTGGTTATAAGAATGATTAAAGCACTGCAAAAGAGTCTATAGCAATAATTAGCTAACTATACATCAGAAGGATAAAAGACACTAAGAAAGTTTGTTTACCTAACTACTAAGCTTTACTCTGGGAGAGGTCAGAGTTCTTTTGCTTTGGTAGATTGTTATTGTCACTTCCTCAATAGAGCAATGGGCATATGATGAGAAGAGTTAAATTACCTACAGAGTAATTCCTGAATTGTAGGATCAAAATTCTTTGTGACAACTCCCAAAAGGGAATAAATGCTTTTCTGAGATAGTCATATCCCTGTCTCAAGTTCTTACATTGATCCTGGCCCATCAGAGGCTACAATCACCCGATAAGTCAAGAGAGTCTAACTGCTGTAACAAACAATTTCAATGTCTCACGGACTACACCGAATAAAGATTTAGTTCTCATTCTCCACATAGTCCAATTAGGTCATGAGTGGGAAGCCATCTATAAAGTCATTTAGGACCCCGTACTCTTCCCCTTTTGTGGTCTGCCATCCCTAGGTGCCTCAGAGTCCTTGACTGGATCCTTTGCTTCGGTGACAAGAACAGGGAAAGAATATGGAAAAGGCTCACCTATTTTTAACATCCTTACCCAAACTGTGACATGCATGGCGCCACTCACATTCCATTAGCAGGAACTAGTCACATGGCTCCATTCAGATGCAAGAAGATTAGGAGATATATTCTAGTCATATGCCCAAGAAAATGGGTTGCACCTGACATGACCACAACAATAAACACATTCCAAAAGGATGTACTTTAGTAGCATTCTCTGATTACTTTCTAACATGTCACACAATCCTATTACTTTATTTGTTGATTAATTTAAGATTTACCTGTTGCTTTGTCTTATTTGTCTGTCTCCACATCAAGAATGCATTTAGAACATGTCTGTGTTTTCCCCTATTGTAGTCCCAGAATTTGGCATAGTGTCTGGTACTTCCTAGGCACTTCAGAGTTGCTAAATGAATGAAAGTCGGTGCTACAGTAAAAAAGATGAGGGAATAACTGTAATTGTTCTTTAATTCTAAGATGTGCTACCTAATGAGTAACAGATTTTCAGTGGAGTGAGAAAACTCCACCATAATAAATATCTTTGTTGGTGATAAGACACATTCAGATTCCAAAAATATTGATCAGAAAAATATATAAAAATGGATCATAATTCTATCTGATGGACTCTGGAAAGTTTCACTGAGAATATGTTATTTGAGCTAATGGAAAGATGGCATTGTCAGGTTTTAAAAAGTTGGGAAAATACATTTTGGATATGAAAGAGAGCATGCACAAAGGCAGCGTAGCTTCCTCCCTTTGGGAACAGTCAGAAATTTGGTATAGTTCACTTGAAGAGTGCTTGAGGGGGAGAAATGAAGATGACTCCGGAAAGGCAGGCTGGAGCAATGGGGTGTCATTGACAACTATGAAACCAAAAACTGTCATTTTCAGGCCTGTGTTTTACCAAGTTCATTCTGGGAACAGTAGGAAGAATAAAATTAAAGGGGTCTAGAATGGAGTCAAGGAAGGCAGTTTTAAAGTTACTGGAAGTGTGGAAAGTTCACAGAAAGTTTTGTGTTCATTCTATACATCAGTTCCACAAAATGGAATATGAAAACACACAATTTAATCCCTTCTTTACAAAAGATAATATAAATTTAAGGAGTAGGAAAAACATTTGTTGTATGGGATTATTTATTGCACACAATTCTTTATTACCCCAGCAAATGAACTTGAACTGCCCAAAAGAAATAGAAATGGTTTTGTTAATACAGAACTGTTCTTCATAACAATATTCTTTATAATGTCCTGTATTAAAACCCAGTTTTTCCTTCTGTTTGTTTTAGCAACTAAGAACATTCCATCTCCATCATCTGTTAAACTATGGTATATGTGGAGATGGAATATTTTGCCTTCTTTATGCCCATTTCCAGGTCTATCTTTTTTCCTGTGTAAATAAGGATTTATTAATTTTTTCAATGTTTTATTTACAGATTTGATGCTCTGCTAACACACCTTTATTGTTAATAGCATTGTGATTGTGGAACTAAGAAATGTAAACCTTCTGAGGACTACACATTCTACTAAATATATTGCAAGGATGATCTTATGCTTTCTAGATATATCTCAGTTTAATGGGAAAAGCACAGGCTTTATAGTCAGAACAACTTTGCTGAGTTCCAGCTCTGCCACTTACTAGCTGTGTGACCCTGGGCAGATGACTTCACCATCACCCCATGGGTTAGTTGTGGAAAGGACGAGGAAGTACCTCCCTACTCTGGATAGAGGGCCTACAACATTGTCGTAGGGCTCAGCTAACAAGAATATGATCCATCCTCCAGGGCCCTAGTCAGCCATCTCACTGCAGCCCAGTTTCACCCACCCTTTTTCTTTTCATGTCAGCACTATATTTTGACTGGCAGTCAAACAGTATTTTTTTCCTTTTGTTATATTATTTATAGAAAATATTTTTGCATAATATTCCATGTCTCTTGTGTTGCATGTAAAGTTGTTTTCCTAAGTGGCATGGCAGGCAATTCTGCCTATTTCTTCCCATGAGTTTTTATAGAATTTTCTCCCACAAGAATTTATTTCTTTAAAGTTTGTTCCTTATCAGCAGTAGGATTTGTTATAAAAATTAAATCAACAGCAATTGTTTCTTAGCTGTCCCCTGTAACATATGCTTTGCCTTGTATCTTTCTTCCAATTAAGTAGTAGCCTTGTGACATGTCCATATGAGCCCCTTCTTATCTTAAAAAAAAATTGTCGTTGTTTTCTAAAAGTTGGAAGCAACACTTCTTTTCCACCAAGGAGATAGTTCCAATGAAATCTCAATTTTCTAATTTCCAGTTTAGTGTACACAACTTTTTTAGTAATTGTTAATATTGATACTTTGGATCCAATCTTCTTGCCCTGAACCTTTACTGAGGCATCAGCACTGTATAGTCTTTCTTCCACTCCCACATCTAGTTATTCTTGGTCCATAATCATTCCATTTGGAATCTGGCTCTGTTAGGTTTTACTTAACCTCTGTAAATAACCTTGCTTATTCCTCCTATTCAATTGTTATGGCTATATAAACTTGATTAAAATAAAATAGATTTTCTGCAACTTATGATTTTCTTTCTTGGTGGTGGTTATAGGTAATTCCTTTCAACATTCTTATGTATTTTAAGATACTTTTGTTTCTTTATTATACAAGGTGAGCAGGAATCACTACTTTTGTGCAGTTTTTCATCTATATGTTAAAAGCAACTTAAGACATATCAGTCTTGAAATTACTTGGAAAATGGAGAACATCCCCCATCACTGATACGGAGTATCATATTTTCTACTGAAAGTGTTGAAAAGGGACATTACAAATAGTTCCCCTTGCTTCCAGCTTTAAGCAAAGGACCACCTCCCAAACCATTGAATACACTCAGAGAATTGTTGGGGAGGAAGACATTTTTGTCTACCCTTCTAAATACTTTTATTGAAGAAGGCAATGGCACCCCACTCCAGTACTCCTGCCTGGAAAATCCCATGGATGGAGGAGCCTAGTAGGCTGCAGTCCATGGGGTCGCAAAGAGTTGGACACGACTGAGCGACTTCCCTTTCACTTTTCACTTTCATGCATTGGAGAAGGAAATGGCAACCCACTCCAGTGTTCTTGCCTGGAGAATCCCAGGGACAGGGGAGCCTGGTGGGCTGCCATCTATGGGGTCACACAGAGTTGGACACGACTGAAGTGACTTAGCAGTAGCAGCTAAGTACTTTTGGCTGGTCTAAGAATTAAACTGACATGCGACATATTTACAGGAGAAAATTTTTTTTAAGTTTAATAACATATATGAGAGAGACCCAAGAGAACTAACTCTCTAAAATGGCCAAAATCCTCACCTAAAGATGATATTCGGATAAAAACAAAAGAAGATGTTGGGGAGAGTGGTTTGGGACTTTAAAGGGGAGGGAAGCCTGTGAGTGTGTCATGTTGCTTGTTGATATATTACAGTAAGTGCATACTAAGGCTCAAGGTCTAGTGGAAGTCAACTCATCTGCCATCTTGGACCTAGTTGGTTCTAACCAGTTTATGTCATGTCCACAGGTTATGTCATTTTTTTAAAGGTTGTGCCCTGATCCCTTCCTGTCTAACTTCTAGGCCCTAAATTCCTTGTCTCTGGTGGTAAGGGTGTCTCTCTGTCTTCCTGGTACAAGGAGGATATCTCACATGGGAGATTTAGCTCCTGCCTTCAGGAGGACAAAAGAAGATCAGAGTGTCCATCTTGTGCCAGCAATTTCCTAAGTAAAATTCAAAATAATCAGTATTCTGAAGGGGCAAATTTTGGGGTGACATATTCTGCTACCCTTCATAAGAATGGTTTCCAGTCATGTATACTGGAGCTTTTACTTTGCAACTACATGAGGAAAGAAAAAGTTTTGTTTGGAAGAGGGGGACTGAGGGAGACTGGAAGAACTCAAGGGGATGGAATAAGCTCTAGCTACACTGGGTTTTTTTCCTGATAGCTCAGTTGGTAAAGAATCCACCTGCAATGTGGGAGACCTGGGTTCTATCCCTGGGCTGGGAAGATGCCCTGGGGCAGGGAAAGGCTACCCACTCCAGTATTCCAGCCTGGAGAACTTCATGGACTGTAGTCCATGTAGTCGCAAAGAGTCAGACACGACTGAGCGCCTTTCACTTCACTTCACACTGGGTTTTTGGACTGGGTTTGGCACTGTTACTACTGTTTCCTTCTGAAGAGAGTACATCAGAAGGAAAAGCTAAGAAACAAAACACAATCCTGCTACCCAAAGAGAAGATCCTTGACATAGAGGAAGGAAAAAAAATTTTTTTTTAATTTTTCCATGTTTGGGGGTGGTTCATTCTGCTACCCTTCATCATTATGGTCTACAATAGCAGTGAGGTCCTGCCAGGATATTTTAAGAGTAATGGTTACAAACCAATGGGAGTCAGAGAGGAAGAATACAAAAGACCCCACTCATGAAGCTAGCTGGCAAGCTGGTTTTTAGGCTTAGGTGAAGCAATACTCTGAGGACTCTCCGAAATAACTGAGGAACATTCATAGGTTGTAAGTCTGAGACCCTGTTTCTACTCAGTTGGAAGTTACAAGTCAATGAATATCTGGGTTACAGTTGATAACACTTTCCCATACTAGCACACAAAGCACAAGGTGTGGAGAGCTACAACTCAAAATTGTCATGCTCTGGCCTAAAAAAGAATTTGTTACTAAATAACTAACCACTTCTCCAGAAATGAAAAACTCTCCAGCTACTCTGTAAGGAACTCCAACTCACACTGACACTCATCTCAACATATATGCACACACATCATCTTGTTGAAAAGCAGCTCCCAAGGCTGCATAGTCAGTTTACCCTATAACCGCCCCCCCCCATCCCACATCCTGGAATGTGAAGTCAAGTGGGCCTCAGGAAGCATCACTACAAACAAAGCTAGTGGAGGTGATGGAATTCCAGTTGAGCTATTTCAAATCCTAAAAGATGATGCTGTGAAAGTGCTGCACTCAATATGCCAGCAAATTTGGAAAAATCAGCAGTGGCCACAGGACTGGAAAAGGTCAGTTTTCATTCCAATCCCAAAGAAAGGCAATGCCAAAGAATGCTCAACTACCTACCGCACAATTGCACTCATCTCACACACTAGTAAACTAATGCTCAAAATTCTCCAAGACAGGCTTCAGCAATACGTGAACCGTGAACTTCCAGATATTCAAGCTGGTTTTAGAAAAGGCAGAGGAACCAGAGATCAAATTGCCAACATCTGCTGGATCATGGAAAAAGCAAGAGAGTTCCAGAAAAACATCTATTTCTGCTTTATTGACTCTGCCAAAGCCTTTGACTGTGTGGATCGCAATAAACTGTGGAAAATTCTGAAAGTGATAGGAATACCAGGCCACCTGACCTGCCTCTTGAGAAACCTATATGCAGGTCAGGAAGCAACAGTTAGAACTGGACAGGGAACAACAGACTGATCCCAAATAGGAAAAGGATTACGTCAAGGCTGTATATTGTCAGCCTGCTTAGTTAATTTATATGCAGAGTATATCATGAGAAACGCTGGGCTGGATGAAGCACAAACTGGAATCAATAGTGCCAGGAGAAATATCAATAACCTCAGATATGCAGATGACACCACCCTTATGGCAGAAAGTGAAGAGGAACTGAAAAGCTTCTTGATGAAGGTGAAAGAGGAGAGTGAAAAAGTTGGCTTAAAGCTCAACATTCAGAAAACTAAGATCATGGCATCTGGTCCCATCACTTCATGGCAAATAGATGAGGAAACAGTAGAAACAGTGGCTGACTTTATTTTGGGGGCCTCCAAAATCACTGCAGATGGTGATTGCAGCCATGAAATTAAAAGACACTCAGTCCTTGGAAGGAAAGTTATGACCAACCTAGACAGCACATTACAAAGCAGAGACATTACTTTGCCATCAAAGGTACATCTAGCCAAGGCTATGGTTTTCCCAGTGGTCATGTATGGCATGTATGGATGTGAGGGTTGGACTATAAAAAAAAGCTGAGCACCAAAGAATTGATGTTTTTGAACTGTGGTGTTGGAGAAGACTCTTGAGAGTTCCTTGGGCTGCAAGGAAATCCAACCAATCCATCCTAAAAGAGATCAGTCCTGAGTGTTCATTGGAAGGACTGATGTTGAAGCTCTAATACTTTGGCCACCTGATGTGAAGAGCTGACTCATTTGAAAAGACCCTGATGCTGGGAAAGTTTGAAGGCAGGAGGAGAAGGGGACGACAGAGGATGAGATGGTTGAATGGCTTCACTGACTCAATGGACATGAGTTTGAGTAAATTCTGGGAGTTGGCCATGGACAGGGAAGCCTGGAGTGCTGCGGTCCATCGGATCACAAAGACCTGGACACAACTGAGCGACTGAACTGAACTGAGGTATATATTCTAGGGTTCCTTTTCTCTGAAGAGTTTGATACACCCTTATTGGTCTAAAATTCAAAATAACAATAAAAGTTATTCTGGTAATTAATGTAAAACTGTCTTAATATGGTCTCAAAACAAGACCAAAATGGCTGGGAAAAGGCCATCAGTGGGAAAATTGCTCTTGGTCTAGTTTGCAGTAATGAGGACAGGACCTTAGTGGGTGAACCTAAATTATGCTCTTTTGTTATTCAGAAGCAGTGGGATGGAGACAGAGCCACAGGAATTGTACTTTCATAAATAGAAGTAGGTTAAAGTAATTAATCCTATGTCTTGTAGCTCCAACATTCTCTCCCTTAAGAGAAACTACCTAGGGTCCAAGGCAGCTACAACAAGGTGCAATGATAAAGTGATCGAGTTCTCTATGATTTGGGACCTGTTATTTGTTTCAGTGTATGATGTGTTCAAAGCACATGTTTTAATGAAAGAGCAAGTGTAAATTTGGTGTAACCTCATTTGCTTTCCAGTCACAGATATGGAGAATTCTTTTAGAAACATAAAGTCACATTTTTAAAAGCAACTCACTGGAACTGTTTGAGAAGCAATTAGATGCCATCCTGGGGGGAAGAAAGCTTCAATAAAATGAGTGGATGATTTCTCTTAGCATTTCTTATATTTCTAGTTTCATGCTTAATGAAACGAAAGCATGAGAAAGAAGTTCTGCCCGTTGCTGGGTTTTTTTTTTTTTTCTTTCTTTCTTTTCATCCTGGAGTAACTCTGAAGTCATTTTTCAAAAATTCACCATTATTTAGACTCCGGAAAAATAACTGCATTTAGAAGTCTTATTTCTACCATGTTAACCCCGGAACTAAATGCTTCATCTCCCCTTGTGGCTCAGCTGGTAAAAAAGTCATACAATAGAAAACACCAAAACAACCTTCAGAAATTCATTTACATAACCCCATAAAAGATGAATCTGCAATCTTAAGGCTTTGCCAGCACAGTAGCATGCATATTGCTTTAGAGCAGAGTGCCTATTATGTGCCAGGCATGGTGCTAAGTGCCATACCTAAGTTAACTCACTAAATACACAAAATTATCAGACAGAGGAACTTAAACATTCCCACTGTAAATATGAGGCAACTAAAAGCTCAAAGAGGTTAAATGGTTTGCCCCATGCAGTGTGGAGCTGCTCCAAAGTGGTTCCAAAGCCCATGAATTTCCATATACTCATCCCAGTACATAGCTTCCCGGGTACACAGCATACTTCTAAGGCACATAAGTAAAGACATATGCCAGTCTGTGGGCGTTAGCATTAAAACTCCGTCTGACACTGATCAGAAAGAGCTCCAGGCAGGTGTGGAACAGCAGAGTTGAAATATACTGTGCCCAGAAAACACAGTCTTTTGTTGACTCAGCAACAGATCAGAAACCCAGGGGCTGTTGGTTCTCCTTAAAGCCGTGTCTGAGCACAGATGCAACCTTGATCTCACTAATAAACAATGCCGGCGTCAGTTTTCTCATCCATGAATTAGAAATGGAGACTTAGAATACTTCAAAACATACTCAGGTGACAGGAAATTTCAAGAACCTAAGCTCTCATACTTGCTATACAACACATAGTTCTGTATGGAGTTAAGTATAC
Organism: Bubalus kerabau; assembly: GCF_029407905.1. Lineage (NCBI taxonomy): Eukaryota > Metazoa > Chordata > Mammalia > Artiodactyla > Bovidae > Bubalus > Bubalus kerabau. The sequence goes on along the minus strand of NC_073647.1, from coordinate 58,247,057 downwards.
GCTCTATACAGAAACGTGGATCAAAGACCTATTACCTTTTAGGGGGACAAAAAAAATTTACCAAGTTTTTTCTCTGCTAATAAATGTCACCTTGATAGATATGACTAAATAGAGCATTGAAGGAATGGAAAGAGCTGCCATTTTGAAGAATAAACTTTTTGAACATTCTTTGTTTCTGGACTTAGTCAAAGTAATATGGCTTCAAAAAATATGGAGCTAATAGTATTATTTTGAGCTTATGGATTGTTAAGCTTATATTTTATAATGACTAATGATGAATCATTTTATAAAGCTTGGGTGATTCATCAACAGAGCAACATGACTTTAAAACAGGTGTTCTGAGAATTTAGAACCTCTGTAATATAAAGTTTTTTTATTCTCTAAATTGGAAACTTCCAAATTACCTACAAATAGGAATAGAAACCAGGACAGTAGGAGACATATACTCTTAGCTCTTTATATTGCTTCCATCATCATGAAATCTTAATAAATTCATCTATCAGATCAGATCAGATCAGATCAGTCGCTCAGTCGTGTCCGACTCTTTGCAACCCCATGAATCACAGCAGGCCAGGCCTCCCTGTCCATCACCAACTCCCGGAGTTCGTGCAGACTCACGTCCATCGAGTCATCTACAATAACATGTAAACTACAAGTAGAGTCCAATTTTAAAAAAGATCTAGCACCATTATCTGAAAAAGACTGTGTAGCTTTTATACCAGTATTTTCTTCCAAGTATTTTGTCCCTGCAGTTATCATAAAAGATTTTTTTTTAAGTGGAAGAGTAGCAAAGCTATGTCTGCTCCAGAGCTCAGATGTTTTACAAAATGTGGAATGTTTGTTTTCAGAAGGAAGGGTATAAACTTTATTTTAGGTAAAGATATAAGGTTATGTGACAAAGATTAAGGAGGGAAAAAAAGATGATAACTATTCACTTAATTCCACTTCTCTGAACTCATAAAATCATCATTTGATGGAAAGATAATGATCATGACTATACTTTTGTCTCATGATATTTTTAGCTTATCTGGGAAGAAAGTCAACATAAATGAACAACAATGAAGAAATGCTTAAATTATGATATACCTATCAGATAGAATATGCTGCAGCCATTATAACCAATGTTTTAGAAGAATATTTAATAACAGATTGCTTAAAACATAAACAAAAATGCCAGAATACAAAACTATAAAGAAGAGAATGAACTCAATTTAAATACACAACTAGAAAAAAAAATAAGGTTAAGCAGTATTTCAGTGGTGGTTTTATTTGATCCTTTATACTTTTCTGTATTTCTCAAGTATCCTACAATTAACATATATTTGTCTTTCTATTAGAAAATAAATAAGCATTTTTAAAGTTTAAAACTTGTACTTCCTTTCAGATGAGTCATATATGTTGACTTATTTTTATCACTTATTTTTATTTCTCTAGAAACAAAAGTTACTTGCATAAGGTCAAGAGTGACAGAATTTTATTTTTTATACTCTCTCTGTGTCAAGTTATATGACCCTCATTCTTGAGAGTTCTGTAAGCCCAAGCTTGAGACCTCTCATTTTGTATTATGTTCAGCTTTTCTCTGTAAAGAAATCCATTGTGTTTATAATTATAAAGTGTTAATGTTTGTATAATCAGTTATACATTCATTTATTCACTCAGCATTCTCTTATTGAGAAACATAGGCATAATAAGAACTCAATGTGGGGGATAGTTTGGAGCAAGGGAAACTAAAGATGGTAGACCAGTCAGACAAGGAAAGATGCATGCCTAAAACAGGCTGGTTAGCATGAGAATGTGATGGTAGAAAGTCAAAAGTTATCCTGAGAGAGAAAGACAAATATCATATGATATCTCTTATATGCAGAATCTAAAAAATGATACAAATGAATTTATTCACAAAACAGAAATAGACTTACAGACAAAGAAAACAAATTTATGGTTACCAAAGGGGAAAGGAGGGAGAAGGATAAATTAGGAGTTTGAGATTAACAGATACAAACATATATATATATATATATATATATATATATATATAAAATAGATAAACAACAAGGGCCTATTGTATAGCACAGGGAAATATATTCAATATCTTGTAATAATCTGAAGTGGAAAATAATCTGAAAAAGTATATATATATACACACACACACATATGTATATACCTGAAACATTGTACACCTGCTGTATACATGAAGCACTATAAATCAACCATACTTCAAAAAATAAAAATATATCCTGAAAATATAAAGAACAGAATGCAATGACTTTTCATGTGTACTTACACCTAGTACCAGATAGTGTGCTAATGTTGATTATATGACAGTAAACAAAACACCTTCTCATTTCTCAAACCTCCAACCCAACCTCACTCATTCCCCCTCACTCTCAACTGATGTTCTGGGAAAACATCTGGGGGAGGAAAAAAAAAAAAACTTGCTTCTTAACATCAGAAGAATTTGTATTTTAGTTTGCTGCTGCTTAGTCACTCAGTCGTGTCCAAATCTTTGCGACCCCGTGGACTGTAGCCCATCACGCTCCTCTGTCCATGGGGATTCTCCAGGCAAGAATACTGGAGTGAGTTACCATGCCCTCCTCCAGGGGATCTTCCCAACCCAGGGATCGAACCCAGGTCTCCTGCATTGCAGGTGGATTCTTTATCATCTGAACCACCAGGGAAGCCCAAGAATACTGGAGTGGGTAGCCTGTCTTTTCTCCAGGGGATCTTCCCAACCCAAGAATCGAACCTGCATTGCAGGTGGATTATTTTAGTTTAGCAGACTAAACTAAGACTCTAAGAGCTCAACATTCAGAAAACTAAGATCATGGCCTCTGGTCCCATCACTTCATGGGAAATAGATGGGGAAACAGTGGAAACAGTGTCAGATTTTATTTTGGGGGGCTCCAAAATCACTGCAGATGGTGATTGCAGCCATGAAATAAAAAGACACTCCTTGGAAGGAAAGTTATGACCAACCTAGATAGCATATTCAAAAGCAAAGACATTACTTTGCCAACAAAGGTCCATCTAGTCAAGGCTATGATTTTTCCAGTAGTCATGTACGGATGTGAGAGTTGGACTGTGAAGAAAGCTGAGCGCTGAAGAATTGATGCTTTTGAACTGTGGTGTTGGAGAAGACTTGAGAGTCCCTTGGACTGCAAGGAGATCCAACCAGTCCATTCTAAAGGAGATCAATCCTGGGTGTTCTTTGGAAGGAATAATGCTAAAGCTGAAACTCCAGTACTTTGGCCACCTCATGCGAAGAGTTGACTCATTGGAAAAGATTCTGATGCTGGGAGGGATTGGGAGCAGGAGGAGAAGGGGACGACAGAGGATGAGATGGCTGGATGGCATTACCGACTCGATGGACGTGAGTCTGAGTGAACTCGGGGAGTTGGTGATGGACAGGGAGGCCTGGCGTGCTGCATTTCATGGGGTGGCAAAAAGTCGGACATAACTGAGCAACTGAACTGAACTGAAGAGCAGGTATGTATTCTCATAGTCATATGGTTTTGTAAAATTTATTAAAATACAAATTATTCTGATGTTGAGAAGCCAATTTGAGAAGATACTTTGGAAACTTTCCATAAAACAAGTGGAAATATATAGACTCCTTATTTGGTTGAATATAAAAGGAACTCCTTTTTTCACCTTTAAATTTATTTATTAAAGCACAGAGAGAAGATTCAGAATACAAATTAATTAAATGTGAAGCAAAAGTGAAGTGATGTGAAAAAGATGAGTGATGAAATCAATAGAAATTATTCTGACATTGAGAAGTGAATTGAAACATTTTTTCCAGATTATGCCAAAAGCAATAATTCATTAGGAGGAAGAAATAAATTTTGAATAGAAGCAATGAATAGGCTCTTAGATTAAGAGTTCAAAAATGAAGAGAAGTGAATCATATGACTATATCGGGAAAAGATTTAAATTTCTTGCTGGTTTGATACAAAATATTGACACTGATGAAGATAATATAAAACCCATAATAATGCCACTTACAGTGAACACATTGATGCAAAACTGGTTCATGAGTGTCATCAATTCAAATTGTAGTTAATATTAGGCACTGTACAAAAAAAATTGAAGTACTCTGAACTCTTACAGCTTATAAATTAAATAAACTTGATAGAAGTTTCCCAAACTTGACAAAAATCCTTAATCCTTATATATTTTACCAATATATGTGGAGATGAAAAAAAGTACAAATGCTACCAATTAAAAAAAAATTGATCAACCATGATAGACTGACTTCTCAAAGTGTTGCAGACAAAAACTACAGAGGAAAAAAAAAGATACTATAGCATGTACCAGACAGTTAATTACTATGAATATTATGTTATTTTCCTGGATTTGTGTCATGTTTGTGGTATTTGCCAGCTTTTTAAACAAAATGGATGATTTATTGCGATATTTTTTTCTTGTTCTATAAACAACTGCTACTGTCAATTGATGCAATAACAAATGAGTCCAAAACTTAAACAATAACACATGTATTATTTCATATCTGTAGGTCAAGAATTCAAAGGGTCTTAACTTGGTAGCTGTCATTCGAGGTCTTTTAAGAGGCTGCAGTTAAGATGTCAGCTGAGACTTCCCTAATGTGAAGGCTTGAGTGGTGATGGTGTTGCTAAAGTTTCCATCCTGTATATAACAAGGATTCCCTTTCCTGCAGTTTCTAACATTCCCCATTTTCCTTAAAGCCCTCATCTGAAGCCTCATTAAAGCCCATCAGGATGCTATGAACAGTCTTAGCAATTATAGCCTTAACATAGCACTTCATCAAAATCCTTCTACCCTCTGATTACTATCTAATTTCAAAGTTTCTGCATAGTTCAGGTTTTTATTATGGTAGTGTTCCACTCTTGGTACCAAAATCTGTTAGATGTCTTTTCTTACAAAACAAATTAGCCTCAAACTTAGTGTTTTAAAACATTTAGTAACTCACACAGTTTCTGTGTGTTGGGAATTCAGGAATGGCTTCACTGGATAGTTCTAGCTCAGGATCTTTTAAATTTACAGTTAAAATATTCTGGGATACAGTCAAGATCAAAGGGGACCACCTTAGAAACAAACCACAACACCTTAAAAATAAATTTTTGCCTTCATATCTTATTTTTATTTGCAATTTTATATTCATTACATGTAGAATTTTCCTTTTCCACAACACTTGGATCTCCAATAAATCAGACCAAAACTCATGACTTCTCTCATTGTCTCAGACCACACAGATGGTCTATTAGTATTACACATCCTGTTAGGTCTACCTTCAAAATATATCCCTAATTCAGTTACATATCACAACTTCAACTGTTACCAAGCTTCCTTAAATGATAATCATTGCTCACTGGTATATACTACAATAGTCTTTTCATTGGTTTTCCTGCTTTTGTCTTTGTCCTCCTCTCATCAGTTGGCAACATGCAAAATGATTATTTAAAAATAATAATTATGTAAAGTTTAAAAATAAAATAAAATAAAAAAATAAAAACTTTTCCTACCAGAAAAAAAAATAAAAATAAATAAAAATAATAGCCATGTCATGTTACCACTTTTTCAAATTCTCCAATGACTTATTTTCTGACTGTCAAGCAAAAGCCAACTTCCTTTTATGTTCTATAAGACTCTAAGTAACTTGGTCCCTGTTGCCCTCTCTGACAGCATAACCAACTCTCTCCTCCTGCTCACAGTGCTCCAACTGCAATGGCTTCCATGCTGTTCCCACCTCAAAAACTTTGTACTTTCTGTTCTTCTGCCTGAGTGCTCTTTCCCCCAAAACACCTCTTTGTTAAATATAAACACACTATATACTTTACTCTCTAAAAAATAGTTTGCATTGCCTCATGACCTCCACTAAAATGTAAGGTCTCTGAGGGCCAGAACTTTGTTTTGTACTTGGTAATATTCCTACCACAAAGAACAAGGCCAACACATGATAGATAGTCAATGAATATTTACTGAAAAATAAATAGATTAAGGAATGAATAAATAATTGAATTTTTTAAGAGATCACATTAGAGTTAGAACTGTGCAGTGTTCATACAGTCAAGAGGAAAAATGATTCAGAAAAACAAGGGTTATGATAGGCTTTGTTAAATGCTGTAGAAAGGTAGAATAAAATGAGACTGGAATAAAGAGAAGGGGGGAAAAAGTTCAAATTTGGTGCTTAGAAGATTCAGTTCAGTCAGTTCAGTTTCTTAGTTGTGTCTGACACTTTGTGACCCCATGGACTGTAGCAGGCCAGGCTCCCTGTCCATCACCAACTCCCAGAGCATGCTCAAACTCATGGCCATCGAGTTGCTGATGCCATCCAACCATCTCATCCTCTGTCGTCCCCTTCTCCTACCGCCTTCACTCTTTCCCAGCATCAGGGCCTTTTCCAGTGAGTCAGTTCTTCGCATCAGGTGGCCAAAGTATTGGAGTTTCAGCTTCAGTATTAGTCCTTCCAAAATATTCAGGACTGATTTCCTTTAGGATTGACTGGTTGGACCTCCTTGCTGTCCAAGGGACTCTCAATAATCTTCTCCAACACCACAGTTTAAAACCATCAATTCTTCAGTGCTCAGCTTTCTTTATGGTCCAACTCTCACATCCATACATGACTAGTGGAAAAAGCATAGCTTTGACTAGACAGACCTCTGTCAGCAAAGGAATCTCTCTGCTTTTCAATGTGCTGTCTAGGTTGGTCATAGCTTTTCTTCCAAGGAGCAAGCGTCTTTTAATTTCATGGCTGCAGTCACCATCTACAGTGATTTTGGAGCCCCCCAAAATAAAGTCTCTCACTGCTCCCATTGTTTCCCCATCTATTTGCCATGAAGTGATGGGACCAGATGCCATGATCTTCACTTTCTGTATGTGGAGTTTAAAACCAACTTTTTAACTCTCCTCTTTCACTTTCATCAAGAGGCTTTTTATTTCTTCTTTGCTTTCTGCCATAAGTGTGGTGTCATCTGCATATCTGAGGTTATTGATATTTCTCCCAGCAATCTTGACTCCAGCTGTGCTTCATCCAACCTAGCATTTCTCATGATGTACCCTGCATATAAATTAAATAAGCAAGGTGAAAATGTACAGCCTTGACATACTCCTTTCCCGATTTGGGACCAATCTGTCTTCCATGTCCGGTTCTAATAGTTGCTTCTTGACCTTCATACAGATTTCTCAGAATGCAGGTCAACTGGTCTGGTATTCCCATCACCTGAAGAATTTTCCACAGTCTGCTGTGATCCACACAAAGGCTTTGGCATAGTCAATAAAGCAGTAGATGTTCTTCTGGAACTCTCTTGCTTTTTTTTGATGACTCAGCGGATGTTTGCAATTTGATCTCTGGTTCCTCTGCCTTTGCTAAATCCAGCTTGAACATCTGGAAGTTGACTGCTCACGTACTGCTAAATCCTGGCTTGGAGAATCTTGAGCATTACTTTGCTAGCGTGTGAGATGAGTGCAATTGTGTGGTAGTTTGAACGTTCTTTGGCATTGCCTGTCTTTGGGATTGGAATGAAAACTGACCTTTCCCAGTCCTCTGGCCACTGCTGAGTTTTCCAAATTTGCTGGCATATTGAGTGTAGTACTTTCACAGCATCATCTTTTAGAATTTGAAATAGCTCAACTGCAATTCCATCACCTCCACTAGCTTTGTTCAGAGTGATGCTTCCTGAGGCCCTCTTGACTTCACATTCCAGGATGTCTGGCTCTAGGTGAGTGATCACACCATCATGGATATCTGAGTCATGAAGATCTTTTTTCTATACTTCTTCTGTGTATTCTTGCCACCTTGCCTTAATATCTTCTGCTTTTGTTAGGTCCATACAATTTCTGTCCTTTATTGTGCCCATATTTGCATGGAATGTTCCCTTGGAATCTCTAATTTTCTTGAAGACATCTCTAGTCTTTCCCATTCTATCGTGTTCCTCTATTTCTTTGCATTGATCACTGAGGAAGGTTTTCTTATCTCTCCTTGCTATTTTGTGGAGCTTTGCATTCATATGGGTATATCTTTCCTTTTCTCCTTTGCCTTTTGCTTCTCTTCTTTTCTCAGCTATTTGTAAGGCCTCCTCAGACAGCCATTTTGCCTTTTGTATTTGTTGATAGAATTATTGTAATGCAGTTGTGGAAGCAGAAATCACTGCCAGAATTTAATGAGTGAGGTAGAATATCATATATTCATAGATGCTATGAATATCCTTTTGAAAAAGAGGATAATGAAAAAAGGAACAGAGGGAGATAAGAAAGGAAAGAGGGAAGCAGGGAGGGGAGAGAGAGAGGAAGGGAGGTATATAAAGAGAAGGAGAAATGGAGAGAGAAAGAGAGAATGCAAAAAAGAATGCCCAGCACAGTGGTTAAGATCTTGAGTTTTAGGTTCAGACAGTAATGCTTTCAAGTCCCACCTCCACTACTAAATACTTGCATGATTTGTAGATAAGTTGCTTAAACTCAAGTGCTTCAGTTTTCTCTGTCAATTGAGGATAATATTACCTATTTTATAAGGCAGGTTTGAGGATTAAATAAAATAACTCATGTAAACAGTTGAGTTTGATCCACTTTCCCAAACACAGTAAAAGCTTAGTGAGTGCTAGCTTAAGAATAAATACCATTTTATTTTTTTTTCCTTTTGGGTTGACTTTTTTTTTAATTTAAATTTATTTATTTTAATTAGAGGCTAATTATTTTACAATATTGTATTGGTTTTGCCATACATCAACATGAATCTGCCACGGGTGTACACGTGTTTCCAAGTCACAGGGTTGAAAAGGGGAGTTGTGGAGTTTTGTTTTTTGTTTCCTTTTCAGATATGCAAAGACTTGATTGTGCTTAACAGCCAAGAGGAATAAGTTAGTGTAGGGAAGAGAATGAATATATAAGAAATGTTCAAGTGAAATGGAATTCGACAAGTACTGATATTCCTGAAGAGAGTGAGGTTGAATGAGAAGAGCTTCTTTCTGACATTGAAATGGGTAAGTGCAATTGAATGAGTGACATTAGGAGAAGAGGGAAAGCTGACTTGTATTTAATAAAAGAGAAAAAAGCAAGACATCTGCTGAGAGGATGTAGATGTGGGGTTTAAAGCTGTACAATGCACTGGCTTGTTGTTTCAAATTTCCCTTTGCTTTTTAGAGGCTCACACATTATTTCTACTCAAACATATTCACTTTTTCACTTTCTACAACACAATCAGATATTGTCTTATGCCTGTTTTTGTAAGAGAGAGAAAAATGGAAGTTCCTTTTTAAAAGATGATATTTATCACTTGGTAGATTATATTATATATCATATATATATAATATATAATGTATGTGAATTATGAACAGTACATTCACAATATGTGAACCATGAACTTCCAGATGATCAAAAATTTCAACAACTTCATGTTGAATTTCCAGATGTTCAACAACATTAAGTGAACTGTGAACTTCCAGATGTTCAAGTTGATTTTAGAAAAGATAGAACAACCAGAGATCAAATTGCCAACATCCATTGGATCATTGAAAAAGCAAGAGAGTTCCAGAAAAATATCTACTTCTGTTTATTGGCTATGCCAAAGCCTTTGACTGTGTGGATCACAACAGACGGTGGGAAATTCTTCAGGAGACAGGAATACCAGACCACCTTAGCTGCCTCCTGAGAAATCGGTATGCGAGTCAAGAAGCAACCATTAGAACTGAACATGGAACAACAAACTGGTTCCAAATTGGGAAATGAGTATGTCAAGGTTATATATTATTACCCTGATTATTTAACTTATATGCAGAGTACATCATGAGAAATGCCAGGCTGGAGGAAGCACAAGCTGGAATCAAGATTGTGGGCAGAAATAGCAATAACCTCAGATACACAGATGACACCACTCTTATGGCAGAAGGCAAAGAAGAATGAAAGAGTCTCTTGATGAAAGTGAAAGAGGAGAGTGAAAAAGTAGACTTAAAACTCAACATGCAGAAAATTAAGATCATGTCATCTGGTCCCATCACTTCATGGTAAATAGATGGGGAAACAATGGAAGCAGTGAGAGACTTTATCTTTTGGGGCTCCAAAAATCACTGTAGATGGTGACTGCAGCCATGAAATTAAAAGACACTTACTCCTTGGAAGAAAAGCTATAACCAACTTAGACAGCATATTAAAAAAACAGAGACATTACTTTGCCGACAGAGGTCTGTCTAGTCAAAGCTATGCTTTTTCCACTAGTCATGTATGGCTGTGAGAGATGGAGCATAAAGAAAACTGAGCACTGAAGAATTAATGGTTTTGAACTATGGTGTTGGGGAAGACTCTTGAGAGTCTCTCGGACAGCAAGGAGGTCCAACCAGTCAATCCTAAAGGAAATCAGTCCTGAATATTCATTGGAAGGACTAATACTGAAGCTGAAACTCCAATACTTTGGCCACCTGATGCAAAGAACTGACTCATTGGAAAAGGCCCTGATGCTGGGAAAGAGTGAAGGCAGTAGGAGAAGGGGACAACAGAGAATGAGATGGTTGGATGGCATCACCGACTCAATGGACATGAGTTTGAGTAAGCTCTGGGAGTTGGTAATGGACAGAGAAGCCTGGCATGCTGCAGTCCGTAGGGTTGCAAAGAGTCAGACACAACTGAGCAACTGAACTGATGTGTGTGTGTGTGTGTGTGTGTGTGTGTGTAAAAAATTAAGATCATGGCATCTGGTCCCATATATATATAATAAATTGCTCAGGATGCATCTCAAAAGCAATTTTAGGAGGTTTTTGTGTCTCTCCTACTGGGTCATTGATAAATATATTAAAAAATGGGTTAAAGATTTACTGAGCATGGCCCAACCCATCAGAACAAGACCCAGTTTCCCCCTCAGTCAGTCTCTCCCATCAGGAAGTTTCCATAAGCCTCTTATCCTTCCCCATCAGAGGGCACACAGACTAAAATCACAGAATCACTGAAACTACAATCACAGAAAACTAACCAATCTGGTCACATGTACCTTTGAGTTAGCCTTGTCTAACTCAAAGAAACTATGAACCATGCCATGTAGGGCCACCCAAGATGGACAGTTCATGGTGAAGAGTTTGGACAAATGTGGTCCGCTGGAGAAGGGAATGGCAAACCACTTCAGTATTCTTGCCTTGAAAACCTCATGAACAGTATGAAAAGGCAAAAAGATAGGACACTGAAAGATGAACTCTCCAGGTTGGTATGTGTCCAATATGCTACTGGAGATCAATGGAGAAATAACTCCAGAAAGATTGAAGAGAAAGAGCCAAAGCAAAAACAACACCCAGTTATGGATGTGACTGGTGATGGAAGTAAAGTCCAATGCTGTAAAGAGCAATATCACATAGGAACCTGGAATGTTAGGTCCATGAATCAAGGAAAATTGAAAGTGGTCAAACAGGAGATGGCAAGAGTGAACGTCAACATTTTAGGAATCAGCAAACCAAAATGGACTGGAATGGGTGAATTTAACTCAGATGACCATTATATCTACTACTGTGGAAAAGAATCCCTTAGAAGAAATGGAGTAGCCATCATAGTAAATAGAAGAGTCCAAAATGCAGTACTTGGATGCAATCTCATAAATGACAGAATGATCTCTGTTTCCAAGGCAAACCATTCAGTATCACGGTAATCCAAGTCTATGCCCCGACCAGTAATGCTGAAGAAGCTGAAGTTTAATGGTTCTATGAAAACCTACAAGACCTTCTAGAACTAAAAACCAAAAAATATGTCCTTTTTAGTATAGGGAACTGGAATGCAAAAGTAGGAAGTCAAGAGATACCTGGAGTAACAGGCAAATTTGTCCTTGGAGTACAGAATGAAACAGGGCAAAGGTTAACAGAGTTTTGCCAAGAGAACACACTGTTCATAGCAAATGACTTGACCATTCTAGTATGACCTAAATCAAATCCATTATGATTATACAGTGGAAGTGACAATAGATTCAAGGAATTAAATCTGATAGACAGAGTGCCTGAAGGACTACAGACAGGTTTGTGACATTGTACAGGAGGCAGGGATCAAGACCATCCCCAAGAAAAAGAAATGCAAAAGGCAAAATGGTTGTCTGAGGAGGCCTTACAAATAGCTGAGAAAAGAAGAGAAGCAAAAGGCAAAGGAGAAAAAGAAAGATATACCCATTTGAATGCAGAGCTCCGCAGAATAGCAAGGAGAGATAAGAAAGCCTTCCTCAGTGATCAATGCAAAGAAATAGAGGAACACGATAGAATGGGAAAGACTAGAGATGTCTTCAAGAAAATTAGAGATTCCAAGGGAACATTCCATGCAAATATGGGCACAATAAAGGACAGAAATTGTATGGACCTAACAAAAGCAGAAGATATTAAGGCAAGGTGGCAAGAATACACAGAAGAAGTATAGAAAAAAGATCTTCATGACTCAGATATCCATGATGGTGTGATCACTCACCTAGAGCCAGACATCCTGGAATGTGAAGTCAAGAGGGCCTCAGGAAGCATCACTCTGAACAAAGCTAGTGGAGGTGATGGAATTGCAGTTGAGCTATTTCAAATTCTAAAAGATGATGCTGTGAAAGTACTACACTCAATATGCCAGCAAATTTGGAAAACTCAGCAGTGGCCAGAGGACTGGGAAAGGTCAGTTTTCATTCCAATCCCAAAGACAGGCAATGCCAAAGAACGTTCAAACTACCACACAATTGCACTCATCTCACATGCTAGCAAAGTAATGCTCAAGATTCTCCAAGCCAGGATTTAGCAGTACATGAGCAGTGAACATTGGAGAAGGAAATGGCAACCCACTCCACTGTTCTTGCCTGGAGAATCCCAGGGATGGGGGAGCCTGGTGGGCTGCCGTCTATGGGGTCACACAGAGTCGGACACGACTGAAGTGACTTAGCAGCAGCAGCAGCAGCAGCAGAGCAGTGAACTTCCAGATGTTCAAGCTGGATTTAGCAAAGGCAGAGGAACCAGAGATCAAATTGCAAACATCCGCTGGATCATCAAAAAAAGCAAGAGAGTTCCAGAACATCTACTTCTGCTTTATTGACTATGCCAAATCCTTTGTGTGGATCACAGCAGACTGTGGAAAATTCTTCAGGTGATGGGAATACCAGACCAGCTGACCTGCGTTCTGAGAAATCTGTATGAAGGTCAAGAAGCAACTATTAGAACTGGACATGGAAGACAGATTGGTCCTAAATCGGGAAAGGAGTATGTCAAGGCTGTTTATTTTCACCCTGCTTATTTAATTTATATGCAGAGTACATCATGTGAAATGCCAGGCTAGACATGCTAAGTTGCTTTCGTTGTGTCTGACTCTGTGCAACCCTATAGACTGTAGCCCGCCAGCCTCCTGTGTCCATGGGATTCTCCAGGCAAGAATACTGCAGTGAGTTGCCATGCCCTCCTCCAGGGGATCTTCCCAACCCAAGGATTGAACCCCCATCTCTTATGTCTCCTGTATTGACAGGCGGGTTCTTTACCACTAGTGTGACCTGGGAAGCCCCCTACAGTAGGGCAGTCACACTGAAATAATCCCACTGAATACAGTTGCTGCTCTACCACCTTGGTAGTGAAGGCTGGTATTTAAAAAATAAATCAAAATAATTTTTTAAAAAAGATTTAATAGCACTTAGCACTTCCTGTTAACAGCAATCCAAGGACTAGCTCTATTTGTGGTTTTAAATAAACTAAGAGTGGCAGGAGCAGATGACGGGGAGAAATGGTGAGTCAGTCCTTAGATTTGAAAATGTTTTTTGGTCTGAAAATACCATCATCATCAAGAACAGCAAACATCTGTTGAGCACTTAGTACTTGAGAGCATTTCTAAGGTCAGAGGAATGATTTTTAAATGTCACTCCTTAGTGTTGGGAGATTTATCAAAACAAAAAGAACATATCAGCTGGAAATTACTTGAACAGCTTTTTAAAAGACAAACGGGTTATTTAAATCATCCTCCTCGTGTGTCTTCTAAGTTCTAAGAAGTCAAGAAAATATTGTTAATGTGGAATATGTATTTTATTTTTCATGCCTTTGACTTAGGATCATGATAGCTGCATTTTTTTACGTGATAATACATGCTTAATTCATTTTATAATAGTTTTTAGAAACATACAGTACAGCAAATTATAAGGATCACATGTATTTTTTTCAATTTCAAAATTTGTCTCTTGAATCCATACCTTAAAGTTACTTACCAGCCAGAGTGTCTTTTTTTTTTTTTTAGATTCATTGAAATGTTGTTTCTTTTTAAATTTTTTAAATTGAAGTATAGTTGATTTACAATGTTGCATTGGTTTCTGCTGTACAGAAAAGTGATTCAGTTATACATATATATACACACACATTCTTTTTATAGCTTTTCCATTATAGGGTGAGCATCTTGATTGAAATCAGCTGAAAAAGGATGCCCTCTCCTCCCCCACAGGGAGAGAACATCAAGTCCTAGAGAAGTACCAACTTGTTAAAATCTCAGGTACTTAGAGTCTCGCTCTGGAAACCTGTTGCAGAGAGAATCTCAGGGAGAGAGGTTTGAGGCAGGAAAGAAAGAAAAAAAAAAAAAAAAGGCTAGAAGGGAGGTTATGTTCTAAAGAAATGGCTTTTTAAAAGGAAGGGCACTTCAGGATGTTCCAAGAAGAGGCTATTCTGAAACTCTGAAGAAGCTGCTGGCCCTTCTTAATTTCAACAGAGTGGTGCAAAAGTAAGTACTAATATTAAACTGAAGTCGTAAGAGAACCTTGAGTAGCTTAGAAGTATCATCCATGAGCATGCTCTGTATGGTGAAGTGGCCCCAAGGATATATGTTACAAGGTAACGTGAAAATAGAGTATCTGACTTGTATTTCAGTTTTGCTTCTTTTCTCAGCTCTGTATTTTACTGTTGTTTTATTTATTTACTTGGGGCTCATAAAGTGAATGAGAGAGAACTGGCATAACCAAGCCACCAAAAGTTTCAGCAAAAAGAAATATTAGATAGGAGTAGGAATTGGTACAACCTTTTTTTAAAGGGAATTCACATTGAATTTCAAGGCACTTACAAATATTTGTAGCCTTTGACTCAATAATTCCACTTTAAGAAATCTTAAGGAAATAATCAAATGTGCATAAGAAAAACATCATAATAAAAATCACCTGTAATTCCACAACCCAGAGACAGTCACTCTAATTACACTCTTATTGGTGTTATTTTCTTTCAAACTGTGTTGTTAGGCTTTTCTTTGAGGCTACCATAACAAATCATCAAAAACATAGAGACTTGAAATAATGCAGACTTATTATTTTACAATTTTGTAGGTCACAAATCAGATACAGGTCTTAGTGGGCTAAAAATCAAGGTGCCTTCAGGGCGGCATTCCTTTCTGGAGGCTCTAGGGGAAAATTCATTTTCTTTCTTTTTTTTTAATTTAAATTTATTTATTTTAATTGGAAGCTAGTTACTTTACAATATTGTATAGGTTTTGCCATACATCAACATGAATCCGCTACGGATGTACACGTGTTCCCCATCCTGAACCCCCCTCCCACCTCCCTCCCCGTACCATCCCTCTAGGTCATCCCAGTGCACCAGCCCCAAGCATCCTGTATCCTGCATCAAACCTGGACTGGCAATTCGTTTCTTATATGATATTTTCTGGAGGTCACCCACATTCCTTGGCTAAAGTTCTCCTTCCTCCAAAGCCAGCAATGTTATTTCTCTGTGCCTTCCATAGATATAGCTCCCTCTGACCACAGCAGGGAAGGATTCTTTGCTTTGAAAGACCCATGTTATTAGATTGAGCTCATTCAAATAATCCAGGATAATCTCCCCATTTTAAGGCCCTTAAACATAATCACATGTGCAAAGTTCTTTTTACCAAGTAAGGGAACATACTCACAGGTTTTGAAAATCAGGGTATGCAAAGGCATCTTTAGGGGCTTCTGTGGTGACTCAGACAGTAAAGAATCACCTGCAAGGTAGGAGACCTGGGTTTGATCCCTGGGTGGGGAAGATACCCTGGAGAAGGGAATGGCAACCCACCCCAATATTCTTACCTGGAGAATCCCTTGGACAGCAACATGAATTTTGTGACTAACACTTCTAGGAGAGAGAGAGAGATAGGCATCTTTGGTTGGGGAGGCAGGCATTATTCTGTCTACTACACAAATGTTTTCATGTATATTCAAAAATATATATTTTCTAAAAGTAGAAACATAAATAATTTTATATCATGCTCTCTTTCTATTTGCTTCCCTGGTGGCTCAGATGTTAAAGTGTCTGCCTGCAATGCAGGAGACCTCGGTTCGATCCCTGGGTTAGGAAGCTTCCCCTGGAGAAGGAAATGGCAAACCACTCCAGAATTCTTGCCTGGAGAATCCCATGGATTCTTTTCTATTACACATATTCCTCTTTCTATTTACACATGCATAATACCAACATCCCAGAAGCCATTTCAGAACACATCATCCCATTTCAGAACACTTTCTAGTCACTACCACCAAAGTAACCACTATCTTAATTTATAACAGCATAGATTAGTTTTAACTGTTTTTGTAGTTACATATAATGTATGCATTTGTATGTGGTTTCTTTCTTTCATGTAACATTATATTTATAAGATTCATCTGTATCATCATATAGTTAGTTGTAGGTTGTTATGTCTCTTTATAATATTCAGTTGTGTAAGCATACTACAATTCATTTATCCATTCTACATTGAGTATTTAGGAAATTTCTATTTGGGGTCTGGTGAGCATATGAACAGGTTTCCCAGGTAACTCAGTGGTAAAGAATCTGTCAATGCAAGAGACACAGGTTCAATCCCTAGGTTGGGAAGATTCCCCTGGAATAGAAAATGGCAAGACACTTCAGTATTCTTGCCTGGGAAATCTCATGGACAGAGGAGCCCGGCAGGCTACAGTTTATGGGGCAGCAAAAAGTTGACACAACAGAGTATGCATGAGCACGTGAGCACAGTGTTTTGCTTATTAATCTAAGAGAGGAATTGCTGTATCATAGAGCACACATAATTTTAGCATAAGTAGATACTACCAAACCATTTTCTGACATGATTATACCCATTTCACTCCCATTAGCAATGAGTGACTGGAGAAGGAAATGGCAACCCACTCCAGTACTCTTGCCTGGCAAATCCCATGGATGGAGGAGCCTGGGAGGCTGCAGTCCATGTGGCCGCTAGGAGTCGGACACGACTGAGCGACTTCACTTTCACTTTTCACTTTCATGCATTGGAGAAGGAAATGGCAACCCACTCCAGTGTTCTTGCCTGGAGAACCCCGGGGACAGGGGAGCCTGGTGGGCTGCTGTCTCTGGGGTCGCACAGAGTTGGACACGACTGAAGCGACTTAGCAGCAGCAGCAATGAGTGACAGTTTCACTTGCTCTATAGTTTGTCAACAGTTTTTTTTTTTTTTAATTTGAAGATACTTTATTACACTCAGAGTTTTCCCATTACTTTTAATTGTAAACTCTTACTAGTCAAAAAGAAAATAAATAATAAAAATCTATATCTTCAGGAAACTTTTAACAACATAGTTTTCCTTTATATGCTTGTCAAATTTAAATTATTGCAAGTTAGATACATTCAGTCATTACATGATACCAGGAAGATCAGCCTTAAAGATATCAATAATGTCTATACTGGTAAGTAAAATAATGGTAACAAATGGTATTTCAATTTTACCTTAAAAAAAATAAGAAAGCAAACAGAGTCCAGTTTGTTAATGATGGGAATACAGATTTATCTTCTTAATCTTGGATATTAAATATTTGGACTTAAGAAAATAAATATTCCTGTTCTCTCAAATAGTGGCTGACATTATCTTGGGAGCAGACTGCCTAAAGACAGTCTCTCCTCCCTCAAGAGGGATCCAGGGGTACACCAAGTATAGGATCAAGAGCCCTTTGCAACATTTATCACCAAGCCTATGGAGCTACTAGCCTTGCCTTACTAAATTAAAGAGAACTGAATCTCTTTCTAAGAAGTATCAAGGTGGCATGTGGATGTCACTAGCAAGGCCATGTATGTGTACTACTGATGTAAGATTTTTCAAATTGCTGAATTTCCCCTTTTCATTATTTTAAAAAATATTGTTCCGCTCTACTGTAAAAAGGGAGAGAGATTGGACAATTTTTATAATACTTCCATCACCACCCCCACTCACAGTTTTCTTCTAAACTTTGGTTTTTCATTTTATTTGATCTGTTCTTCATGTAATTGGAAAGTTTTGATCTCCTAGATCAGTTCTCCCTACCTTATTACATTGTTTTTCATTCTGGAATAATTTTTTAAAGGCCTTTAGGATCTGACTGTGACCACTAAACAGTATCAAGCTCTCCAGTATTATTTCCATATCCCTTACTGTACTCAAAAGGCAGTTACTCAACCCTCACAAAATATATAATTTACCTCTGATATAGAATATAAATAAAATGGATGTAGTGTAACCACAATAAAGTAACTAAATGGACTGAGCTTCGGTGTTTATAAGAACAAAGTTCTACATGTCATAAGTCTGCTATATCTTCCTATCCCTCATTGTGTGCCTATTTGGTGGAAGAACTCTTTCTATATAGATGCCCTGAACTTAGCGTGTATTGCCTCCAGAAACAAGGTCCACAGACTTTGCCTCTGCCTACTTCTCCAGCTGTATTTTGTTTTACTTCAGTCTTGTTATACTGAATTGCTTCTACCCTGTCAAATACTCTATCAGTCAGAATACTTGTGATTTTAGACAGAAAACACCTACTCAAACTAGCTCAAGTAATGAGAATATGAACTAAAACTAGAGGTCCAAAGAATGGAAGGCTCTAGATATGATAAGAATCAATTGTCACTCAATTACTACTATGAAATGTTTCAATTTATTTCAGTTTTGTGTTAAGCTCTCCACAGTTTGGCATGTTAAGGCTAGTGTAGCAAGGGAAATAAGGGTTATAAGTTGTTGCTTTTTTTTTTTTAATCACATCCAGCAAGAAAGAGAAAGGAAAATCTCTCCTTGAAGCATGGACTACATCTTTCCCTTTAAATTGTATTGGGCTGAACAAATAATAGTCACCAAGGAAATGCCACACACTAGTTTAAACTAATCAAAATTCTCCTGATTATCCAGAGATCGATTTGGATATCTGAACAAAATTTAAATCATATTCATGGTAAGAAAAGATATTGAGGCTGTGAATCGCATCTACCATGGATGCTGCTCTTTCTGAAATCCCAATCTTTGCACACAGTTTCCTCTGCCTGTGATACTTTTTGCCTCCCTCTTTTCCTAGCTTGACTTCTCTGGTGGCTCAGATGGTAAAGAACCTTCCTGCAATGCAGGAGACCCGGGTTCAATCCCTTGGATCAGGAAGATCCCCTGGAGGAGGGCCTGGCTATCCACTTCAGTGTTCTTGCCTGGTAAACTCCATGGAAGGAGGAGCCTGGCGGGTTACATGAGGTTGCAAAGAGTCAGACACAACTGAGCAACTAACACTTTCTTTTATTTAGCTTACTTTTACCGTACTTATCTTTTAGCTCTCATTTTTTTTCCCTTGATTTTTATTAAGGTATAATTGAGATATAGCACTCTATAAGTTTAGAGTATATAGCATCATAATTTGACTTATATATATTGTGAAATGATTACTACAATGTTCAGGTAATATTCATCATCTCATATAGATATAGAATTTTTTAATAAGAGGTTTTTATTTATTTATTTTTGGCAATACTGGGTCTTCGTTGCATGTGTAGGCTTTTCTCTAGTTGTGGCAAGCAGGGACTACTCTCTAGTTGCCATGCGTGAGCTTCTCGTTGTGGTGGCTTCTCTTATTGGGGACCGTGGGCTCCAGGGCACACAGGCTGCAGTAGTTTGGGCACATGGACTCAGTAGCTGTGGCTCCTGGGCTCTGGAGCACAGTCTCAATAGTTGTGGTACATGGGCTTATTCGTTGCTCTGTAGCATGTGTGATCTTCCTGGATCAGGGATGGAACCCATGTCTCCTGCATTGGCAGATGGATTCTTTACCATCTGAGCCACTGGGGAAGCCCTCATATAGATACAAAATTTAAAAAAAAAAAAAAAGGAATTTTTCTTTTTGTGATGAGAACTCTTAGGATATACTATCTAAAATTTTTCATATACCCTGTAGCAGTGTTAACTGGAGAAGCAAATGGCAACCCACTCCAGTATTCTTGCCTGGAGAATCCTGTGGACAGAGGAGCCTGGTGGGCTGCTGTCTGTGGTGTCGCACAGAGTCAGACATGACTGAAGCAACTTAGCAGCAGCAGCAGCAGTGTTAACTACAGTCATTAGGTTGTACATTACATTGCCAGAATGTATTTATCTTATAACTGGAAGTCTGTACCTTTTCACTGCCTTCATCCAATTCCCCTACCCTTTCACCATCCATATTTCTGATAACCTACAAATCTAGTCTCTTTTTCTATGAGTTTGTTTTTTCCTTCTTCCTCTCTTTTTTTAAGAATTTTTTTTTATATTTCTCGTACAGTATTTTTCACTTAGCATAACGCCCTCAAGTTCCATCCATGCTGTCACAAATGACAGGATTTCTTCATTTTTAAGAGTTGAACAATGTTTCCATTGAATATACATACTACAACTTCTTTATCCATTCATCCATTGAGGAACACTTAAGTTGTTTCCATGTGTTAGATATTTTAAATAATTCTGTTACCGTGATGGTGCAGATAACTTTCCACACAGCGCTTTTGTTTCCTTCAGACATATTCCCAGAAATGGAATTGCTGAATCATATGATAGTTCTATTTTTAATTTTTTGAGGAAACTCCATAGGAGCTGAACCAATTTACAATCCCACCAACAGTGCCCAAATGTTCCTTTTACTCCATATCTTTGCCAACACTTGTTATTTCTTGTCTTTTTGATAATAGCCATTCTGACAGATGGCTTCCCTGATAGCTCAGTTGGTAAAGAATCCATGTGAAATGCAGGAGACTCTGGTTCAATTCCTGAGTTTGATCCCCTGGAGAAGGGATAGGCTACCCACTCCAATATTCTTGGGCTTCCCTTGTGGCTCAGCTGGTAAACAATCTGCCTGCAATGTGAGAGACCTGGATTCGATCCCTGGGTCGGGAAGATCCCGTGGAGAAGGGAAAGGCTACCCACTCCAATATTCTGGCCTAGAGAACTCCATCAACTGTATAGTCCATGGGGTCACAAAGAGTCGGATGCAACTAAGCAACTTTCACTTTCACTTTCATTCTGACAGATGTGAGGTGATATTTCATTGAGGTTTTGATTTGCATTTCTCTAATAATTAGGGATATTTATCCTCTTTTCTTTTTTTTTTAATTTTATTTTATTTTTTTTTTTTTTTTTTTTTAGTTTTTTTTTTTTTTTTTAATTTTATTTTATTTTTAAACTTTACATAACTGTATTAGATTTGCCAAATATCAAAATGAATCCGCCACAGGTATACATGTGTTCCCCATCCTGAACCCTCCTCCCTCCTCCCTCCCCATTCCATCCCTCTGGGTCGTCCCAGTGCACCAGCCCCAAGCATCCAGTATCGTGCATCGAACCTGGACTGGCAACTCATTTCATACATGATGTTACACATGTTTCAATGCCATTCTCCCAAATCTTCCCACCCTCTCCCTCTCCCACAGAGTCCATAAGACTGTTCTATACATCAGTGTCTCTTTTGCTGTCTCGTACACAGGGTTATTGTTAAACTTTACATAATTGTATTAGTTTTGCCAAAAATCAAAATGAATCCACCACAGGTATACATGTGTTCCCCATCCTGAACCCTCCTCCCTCCTCCCTCCCCATACCATCCCTCTGGGTCGTCCCAGTGTTGTAAGTGGTGTAGGGTAGGGGTTTCATTCTTCTACATGTGAGTGTACTACATGTGAAACTACTATTTATCACCAGTAGTAGTTATTACACTGCACAATGCTCCCTACAAATGAAAACATGGCAAAGGAAAGAAGTGAATTGTATCTCAACTGGGCAACTGTCTTCACTCTGTCTCTACTCCTGGGACTGGTGATATTTTTAAAGAAAACCTAAATCTGATCATGCTATTATCTTGCTCAAAATCCTTTTATGACATCTTATTGCTCTAAAATTATTTATGTGGTTCAAAATGTTCAGCACACAACTATTCATGACATCACCTCTACCTACCTCTTAAGCCGAATTTTATGTAAGTCAGGCTATTTCTCAAGTTATTTTTTGTGAATATACATTTTTCTGAAAACTCATCTATTCTGTCTAAAATTCTAATTTCCCCTCT